>NC_091477.1:124940967-125240967 GCF_036971445.1 Narcine bancroftii | reverse complement strand
TCGAGTTTAAGAGCCAAGGTCATGTAGCATTTCAACAAAACTGAGAACAAGTTGGAATATTGTTCTGTTCTAGATAAGATGCATTATGGAAATGATGCAGAAGTTTGTTGAACTCCAGGTCACTGAGGCTTGAGGGATGAATGGCAGAAGTTTCCACAATACTATCTCACCAACAAGGTTGGAGGAAGGTAGATTAGTGAGAATCAGGAGAAGGAAAGGGAACAGGCTGTCAATGCAGGGCTCTCCTGTGGCTGTTCCCTTCAATGACATCCCATTTTGGATCATGTTGAAGGACAAACTATCAGGGACAAGCCATGGCTGTCAGGTCTCTGGAATAAAGCCTGGCCTTGTGGTAAAGATGAGAAGGGAGGGTGGGAAGAGGAAGGTTGTGTTCAGAGGAGATGACAGTGAGGTGGGGGAAGGATGGAGTTAAGAGGTTCTGTGGAAGAGAGGATCCCAGGTGGTTTGTTCCCAAGTGGATGAATAAATCACCTGGGATGACCCATGACACAGATAGGAATGATGCTGAAGTCCTGCTAAGATTTCATGGAGCTCGGAGTGAAGTGGAAGCTCAGGACCCCCAGGGTTCAAATCTTGGGTTCACTTCCTGTGCCATGAGCTGGAGAGGTTAGAAATGAGGATAATGCAGCTTAACATGTGGCTTCAGAAATGGGGCAGGAGGAAGGACCCGATTTCTGGATTTTTGGGTTCATTCAGGGAAGGTGGGACCTTGACCAGGACAATTTGCATCAGAACTGTAAGAGGGTAAATATCCTCACAGCAAAGTTGGTGATTTTCAGTCTGGGTGGGTGGTGGTGGAAAGGTTTTTGCAAATTGCTTGAACTTCTGAGCAAGGACAGATAGTGGGAGGGTGGGGGATGGGAGCATCACCATATGGGAGGAATGCCAATATACAATTCTCTTAAAGAGGTCACATCATCAGAGGAGTGAGGATTCAGATAGGTTTGTCCCACTAAGACAAGGAACAAATGGTAAGAATGGGGAATCATGGCTGATGAAACAGGTCAGGCAACTCGTCAAGAGGGAGGAAGCAAACATTAGATATAGGAAGCTGGAAACAGGAAGAGCTCATGAGAATTATGTGGAATTGGCAGAGCTGGAAGAGGACACAAGGTGGCCTTGGCACAGAGAATCAAGAAGACCAAAGCCATCTCTGGCTATTGTTAGGTCTGCTTTGTTCATGAATGAGTGAGACAAACACCAGGCTGAGTCGAAATCAGGGTTCTTTGTTCTTTATTACCGGATTGTAACACTTGCGACTAACAAAGTTAGTCGGAGAATGCATTCTGCCGTTATCAGCAAAATGGTGATTTTTTATACCCTTGGATACATGCTTAGAACATCATCATATCATTACTTGTCCAATGACTAAAACTGTTGCTATCCTTTCCCTGCTAGCTTCCTGCCTCTCAATCCATCAATGTCTCTCTTATCTTGTAAGTACAAGGATGCATTTACATCTTGTTACAGCCCTGTACATTCCCATCTCATGATGTTTTACCTAACAGGAGTACAAGGACACCTCCCCTTCTTGTTACTGCCCTGTACAGGGTAACTCCCTACACATTCCCATCTCATGATGTTTTACCTTACACTATGCAAAGAACAGAAGGATGATGAGAATGAAGGTGGAGCCACTAAAGGATAAGGGAGTCAATGTGCTGAGGAGGTCCTGAATGAAAAGTTAATATTCACAAGAAAAGGACCTTGGTCAAAGTGAGCTTGAAATTGAACAGACCTGTGTGTTCAACAGTGTGTAGATTGAGGAAGAGGAAACATTGGATCTTCTCAAAAAATATCAAGATTGACGAGTCCCCAGGGGTGGACATGATATACCCAGGCTGCTGTAGGAATTTAGAGAAAAAATAATTGGGGTAGTAGCAATAATCTTTGAATCCTCTTTGGCCACAGGGGATGTGCTAGAGGTTTGGAGAACGACAAACGTAGTCATCTTGTTTTGAACATAATTAGGTGAATCCTGGGAATTATCGACCATTATCATATCGATGAGCATTTGTAGAAGTACAGACTCAAGAATTTGACAAGACAATCATTTCGTACGAGATCAGGGTCATATCATCTTGTAGGAAAAAAACATGGAGTGCCACTAGAATCTATTCTGGGACCCCTGTACTTGATTTTCATAAATGACCTGGATAAAGAGAAAGGAGGATGGGTCAGTCATAGAAATGTGATGTAAAGGAAAAAGTTCAAGGTTGCCAAAGGTTACAAGAGAATATAGACAGAATGCCAAGTTAGACAAAAAGGTAGCAGATGGGTTTCAATCTAGTTAAACAGGAGGTGATGCAGTTTGGAAAGACAACCCAGAAAGACATGTACTGGGTTAATAGTGAGTTGCTTAAGAGTGTGAATGAACAGAAGGACTTTGGGGTTGCCACATAATTTAATAGTTAAAAACATCAGTAGGACACTGGGTTTTTTCCCCAAAAGGAGATTGAATTCAGGTGAAAAGAGATCACATGACAACTCTACAAATCACTTGTGAGACCACATTAAGGGTATTGTGTTCAGTTCTGGTCACCTCATTATAAGGATGAAGAGTGAGCAGTTAAAATCTAGGAGAATGTTTCTTTTCAGTGTAGAAAAAGTAAGTTTTTAAAGAAGTCTTTAAGGTGATGGCAGGTATAAACTTTTAAACACATACATGGATAAAAGAAAAATAGGGGCTATGATTTAAGATACAGGTCAACACAGTATTAAAAGCACAGGCACCTGGACTAGTATATTGTTTTACTATATCTTACTAATACTTTTCACAACAAATTATGGACAAGTCCAAAACAACAAATCACAATAAAACCATGTTTCCTACCTAGTTGCAGTTACAAAGTTCCACAACTGAGCCAACCTCCCCTGTTTTAAACCCATGAATTCCTTGTCACCTGATCAGTCCCTTAATTGAAGCTGCCTTGCAATTGGCTGGAACTGTGGAGGTAGGAGGCATCCCCTTGCTGGAATGTCCAGCCACAATGATCTCCCAGGTGTTCCTTGTGAGAGGTAATGATCATTCACATTCCAGCAAGGGGCAGCCTCCTGCCTCCACAGGTGTGACCAATAGCAAGGCAGCATCAATTAAGGAATTGGGAGGCTGGTTTATCAGCTGGATTAAAAACAGGAGAGTTTTACCATGGTTCCTGTTGAAAATATACCTGCCAGCAAAGGTGAATTGACTCTAGTTTATTTCCAAAGCTTTTGTTTTAATTTGCTAATTAAAAACTATTAAAGTTGTTAGAGACTGAAATGATTTAATACTGGGAGGACAATTTTAAAATAAATTTATATTCCACTTTCATTGTTTCCTCTGTCAGAAGTAGTTTTGTTTAATTGGGTGTTGAGTGCAAATAAAAAGATTTAAAATAGGTTATATTTTTATTTTATTAATCTATAGATTTTTTCTGTTTTTCTTTCAATCCTCTATTTGTTTAAAAGTCTTTTGAATGCTTTCATGCAAGGAATTCTAAGCACCCATGGCTATTTAAAAGAAGAAAATCTGTCCCTGATGTCTCCTCTGGACTTTTCTCCCTTCACTTTGTTGAGATGTCATCTGAGATTTGCTCATCCTGGCTCGAGGAAGCAAGTGCTGAAAGTCTACCTTATCTCTTCCTCTTGTAATATCAAAGGTTTGGACTTCTATTTCACTCATGTCCACTTTGAGTAGTTCCATGATTTTTAAAGGGGATGTGAATAAAAATGTTTTGGGACAGACTCTTTCAACAAAGTCACTTTGAAGGTAAGATACTTTAAGAAATTTATTGCTAAAATTATTGGAGACTAATAGGATTTTTTTAAATTTAGATTGAAAATATGATGGGAGCAAGAATTGAATATACTAATTTGGATAAAATTTAGTCAAAATTATATTGTAATGGAGTTATAACACAATAAATTAGTTCAATATAATTTTCATTATTTGTATTGTACTCCACATAGGATGAATGGTCTTAATCCTAATTGTATATGGTGATATCTGTGAAAGAAAGTGGGACTGTTTGCATTCAGTGTGGTCTTGCAATGAACTGAGTTTATTATTAAGGTAGATTATTAAGATCAAGGATCCAAGAATATTTTTACTTGGGTAAAGGATGTAAATTTGAAATTGACAAATACCAAGGAAATTTTTATGTATTGCAACAGCAGTGCAAAGAAGTATCTAGTGATATCTTGGAAAAATGACAGAAGTGTTATTAAGTGGATGGTATAATGAGATGAGAAACTGTAAACCTCAGGAAAATGTGTGGAGTTTAAGGAATAGTTGATATTTTTAATATAGTATTTGAAAACCATCTATGGATTTCCTGAATAATTTTCCAACCACTTTGCCTTTCCTCTTAATAACTTTTAACAATCAATGAATGTCTATGCTAATATTATTGTGGCAGCTCGCCACAAGGCAGGCAAACAGGCCCTGATTGTAAGCCACATGACGGAACAGCTGGCCAAAATGGCAGTCTTTCTTCCAGCTTGGGGACCATGTGATGCCCAGATGATGTCAGCAAGGTCCAAGCTGGGAGTAGAAGTGCATCCCAGCAGCCTGCAATAATTCACTGAGCTCAATCTGTCTGTTTGCATGTTATTGCAGGAGCAGTGCAGCTGCCACTTCAGGTGTTTCTTTTCTTTCTTGACCTTTGAGTGGGAGGGGAATGGGAATGTGACAGTATTTAGAGATGGGTTGGGAGAAATTGTTAGAGTGGCTTGCACACACAGTTTAAAACAAGACATTTGCAGGACGCAACAAAGCATCAACAGTCACTTGCCTGGACAAGCATATGATCTTCACAGGCAGAGAAGAGCTTTGCTCTCATAGCAAGGGTGTGAAACAATTGTCCATATCACCATATACAGCACAGAACAGTCCATACCGGAACAAATCCCCACCCTCCAATCCTCTCCCCTCCATGTAATTATCTAGTCTTTCCTTAAATGTAAATAAGGTCCCTGCTTCAACCACCTCTGCTGGAAGCTTATTCCACATCCCAACTACCCTTTGTGTGAAGCAATTTCCCCCTTGCAATCTCAAACCATGGCCTCTGGTTTGAATATCCCCCACTCTTAATTAAAAAAGCCTATTCATGTTGACTCTCTGTCCCTTTTAAAATCTTGAACACCTCCATCAAATCCACCCTCAATTTTCTACGCTCCAGAGAAAAAAGCCCCAGGCTGCTCAACCTTTCTCTGTCACTCAAACCCTGACATCCTGTCAACATTCTCATGAACCTTTTCTGCACTCAGAAATGCTTTCCACAAAGGCAAAGCTGGCTAACTTTTGGAGGCTGTCTGGTCCAAGGAGAAGACTGGCAATCTGACGGGTGACCTCAGAAGGGGACAAGTTTTGTTAGCAAGGCTGATTGAGAAGGAATCGCTCTGAAAACCAGCAAGAACCCTCCTGAGTGGTCAACATTTGCCTGTTCAGTAGCAAAGATGAGTGAACTTTGTTCATGATAACTTTTGTTGTCCAAAGTACTTTTCTAATCTTCAATATACATTACACACACCTGTGCTTGGTATTAGAGGGGATAAAGTAGTTGGGTAAGTTCAGTAATAAGTTAGTTTGTTTTCTTGCTGAAATATAATTAAAACCAACTTTTTGCCCATGTTGTGATCCTCTGGACTCCGTCACAGGAGAAAATATACATGGACTTTTTTTTGTCTCATTGGTTATTGATATTTGATTAATTTTTTTCATTTTCACCTGTCATGATGCAAACAATTAAAGAAAATAAAAACAGAAGATCAAGTCCCCAGGGGTGGCCTTGATTGGCCTCAAGCTGCTGTGGGAAAGGAGCTCTGATCTTTGAATCCTCTAGCTGCATGGGAAGTGCTGGAGGACGGCAAATGCAGTCGGCTTGTTTGAAGATCAAGGAGAGATTCTTGGGAATTGTAGACCAGTATCTGATTGATGAGCATTTGGAGAAATACTGACTCCAAGGACAGTCAGCAGAGCTCTGGGAAGGGTAGATCATGTCTTATGAGTCTAATTGAGTTTGTTTGAGGGAGGTAAGAGGAAATGAATGAGGTTAGGGTGGTTGATGTGGTCTCCATGTAATTTAGCAAGAATTGGACAAGACACTTGTCCAGAAAGCCATTTGGAATGGGATCAGGGTCACTCTGGCTGGGGATAAAAAATTTCTTCGATGAAGAAAGCAGTGGAGTGCCACAGGGATCTGCTCTTGGTGATTTTTATAAATGACCTGGATGAAGGGAGGGGTCAGAAAGTCTGCAAATAATGCCAAGGTTGGAGGAGTTGTCAGAGTTGGGTAGGAAAAACCACAAGGCTGGGTACATGGGTAAATTAACATATTTGTAGAACTCTTTTGGATTAGTTTTCACTAAAACATAAATTCAACATCTAAATAAACAATCCTCAACAACACTGGCTCTTAATATCATTATAATGTTTTATATCTCAGTCATTATTTCAAAATTAAACCAGTTCAATCATCATTTATTTTTAATCTTACTCAAAAAATTATGATCAATGTAAACAATGCTTCATCCTATAGCAGCATAAACACATTCTTCAACGTGTTGCAGAGCTAATACAAGGGACAAAAATTATTTTTCAGTAGCAGAATAATTCTTTTAACTGTTTATTCAATGTCTGAGATACAGAGGCCACTGGATTTTTAATACAGCACTGATCAACTGCTAAAGCACGTGGCTTCTCACAGTCAAGCGAATGAAGCGCAAGTTTGTAGCAGATGCTTTCTGTTTGTCAAATGGCTGTTCAAATAAACTTTTCTCTATTTAAAATATTAGTCAAGTGAAGAGTGATATCAACAAAGCTTTCCGAGAAACCCGTCGGCTGATCTCAGAGCTCCCGAACAAAAGAAAATAAAGGATGTTGAAGATCCCCAAAGAAGGAAGACAATTAAGAAAATGAATAGAAGAGAAAGAAAAAAGGGAAAAGAACAGAGGTTTTGAGGCTGACCAGGAGCCGAACAAGATTTTCTTGATAGGGAGAAACAATGAGGTTGGATCTCAAGGGGGACGGGGAAGGATGCATCTGAAGTGGGAGTACTGTTGGGTGCAGGAGATGTGGAGGCCAAGCGGAGGCTGGGTTGGTGGCACTCTCGGGCATGGAAGAAAAAGTTGATAGTTACCTGGTAAGGTTGGTCCAAAACATCAGAGAGCGTTCGAGACATGGGGGATACCAGGAGCAGTGTGGCCAGAGGGGGATGGGTGGGAAAGTAATATGATGTGGCAGCCTGGAATCAGAAAATGAGGTGGAGGAAGAACAGTATAAAAGGGACATAGGGCCTGATCCCTTTCGCTAGTGAGATACTGGAGGCCATTGGCCAAATAAAAGGAACTTTGAAAACACTAATTTGCAGGGTAGGGGGCAATTGAAACAGAAGAGAGAGAATGAAATGGATGCATGGGGTAAAGATGTGGGAGAACATGGATTCCTTTTAAAACATCAGCAGGAGGAACTGTTTACAATTGTGGGGGTGAAGGAGGGGAGAGAACAATTGAGAAATAACTTGGAAATAGAATGGGCCATCAGTCTCTCCATCCACCCACCCCCCCCCCCCCCCACTAACTGGTGCCAAATCAATGGCCATGCTCTATCCTGATACGGTTTCTTAGCTACTAGGATAGGGTGAGGTTTTCTGGGCAGTGTTAGTCTGGTGGAATATGTGGGGGAGAAGGTTGGATTCAACAGTGACATGAGCACAGTGCTATTGAAATGGAGGAGGGAATTTGTCCTGCATAAAAAGAGCCTGAAGCAAAATCAACTCCAGTTTTCCCCTCCTTCACCCAGCGATACTGAAGTTAATAAGGACCTAAGAGAGGGAATGGAGCTTGTAAGAACCCTTCTACCACTTGGGATTAAATATAAATGAGGTGGGGATAGAGAGATTGTAATTGTGAGGAATAGGAGGGGGATGTTTGAAGAAAGAATACAGGGGAACTTGAAAAAGGGAGGGAGATGAAAGTGGTAGATGAGTGCTAACAGCTTGGTTCTTTGTGCCAGGGTGGGGAGTTTTCCATTTTGCTACTGAGATAATTTAATTGATGGTCCTTTCAACAGCACAAGGAGTGGGATAAATAAAGACTGTAAAAAGATTGTTTGTTTAGTATGAAAAATAAAATATTCAAATAAAAAACAATGCTTTAACAGAACTTCTTGTAATATCCAACCATTCCTCAAAAAGACCTTTCCATAATTTTCTTAACCGTGAGCAGAGGAAAATCAAGTTTTCTGAATTTTACCCTGAACATGCTCAACAACTGAACCAAGATAACCCACTTGAGCATGACAAAATTCAATCTTTCCTAAATTAACATTAAAACTCTTGAGATACGACAACAGCATTTTAAACAGTGTCCAGCTTATTTACCTTGGATGTTATCTCCTTGTGCCCAGAAAATCTTGCTCTAAGATCATTAGACATTGTTGAGAACACAATTACCACTTTTTCTCCTGCTTCAAAACTCCTCTGTCTTGGTATTCTGTCATTCCAGACTTTCATCTTGGATTCCCTTCAGCTATCTTCCAAATTAATTCCCCAGTGTTCTTTAAACTTTGAAGCACACCCCAACAAATTCAACTGTATATCCTCATTAACCCACTATCCTTTTAACAAAATTAAATGTCCTCAAACTTCAAACAAAAATAAATTAATTTCCTTGACAAGAAGTCCTCATTGGAACCTCTCTGAGATTCTGGGTGCTTTGCAGACCATGCAATTTGATTTTTTACTATAATGATAATTTCATTACTTTGTAAATTATTTTCTTCAAATTAAACGTGGTATCTAACCTCCCATTCCCCCAACCTAAAAAAGAGTGATTGTCAAGAACCAAGTGTTTTAACAAAAAAATTGATATTTATGTGGAAGATTATTAGTAACCTTCTCTCGTGGTAAACAACTACAAAGTTCTGCGAGCCATCTTTCAGGCCAAAATCTATTTCTGACTTCCATAATCTTGCAGTAGCTACTAAGGGAAGTGAAATAAGGAGATGACTTGGTCAGCCACTTGCACTTCCAATGGTTTTTATTTGAAAAGCCTGCATGGCACCTTTTAAAGAAGCTCACAAGTCCCGCACATTTAAACTCAAAAGCTTAAAACATAACAAGCTGAAAGAACGGTATTGGCTTCAAGGAATTCTAAGAGCAATTATACCGAACTGGGAACGAAGATAACATAAATTAGTTTCTAGCTAAAATTGAACTACCGAAATTGCAAGGAGAGGAGCAAAACAAATTGATGGAGCCATTCGAAAGAGAGGAAATACAGGATATATTAAAGAAGCTACCAAACAATAAAATGGCTGGAGAGGACGGACTCCCAGTGGAATTATATAAAACATTTAAATACTTATTAATTCCTCCTTTCCTGGAAGTAATGAACCAGATTGAAGAAACACAAAACATGGGAGATTCATGTAAAACAGCAATACCAAAGATGAGGAATGATCCAATAACACCAGCATCGTATAGACCAGTATATCTACTTATAACCATTTACGGAGCAAAAACAGGCCAGGTTAGCCTTTGGAGTCCGCACTGGTTCACTGATTTTGTGCGCCCTCTTCAGGCATTGTTCCAGGTAGATATTCATTCAATGCCGGTGGAATCAGATCATAGCAAAACTATAAGCAAACAGATTGGCCAACTGTGTACCAAGAATAGTAAAACTTGACAAAACTGGATTTATTAAGAAAAGACGAACAATGGACAATATCTCTAAGTTCATGAACTTAATCCATGCAGTACAAGGAAAGAAGACTCCAACAGTGGCGATTGCTTTTGATGCACAGAAAGCCGGTGACAGGGTAGAATGGAATTATTTATTTAAAGTACTACAGAGGTTCAACCTACCAGAGAAATATATGAATTGCATTAAACCGTGATATAAGGGACCATTGGTGAAGGTGACAGTAAATGGATATATAATTGAACCAAGGTCAACTTGGCAGGGATGTCCACTATCTCCCTCACTGTTTGCTTTAGCTCTAGAACACTTCGCAGAACTGATAAGAACAGAAAATAAAAGGAATATAAAATCAGTCTATTTACATAGGATGTCATAGTATTCTTAACAGAACTATCAATAAAAGAATTACATAAAAAATTGAAGGAATATGAGGAAGTATCAAGGTACAAGATCAACGCAAATAAAAGTGAAGCGATGCCAATGAGTAATGCGGATTTCACCAAGTTTAAAGATTTACCATTAACACTGATAGGAAGAGTAAATTGCATTAAAATGAATATATTCCCAAAGATACAATACCTATTTCAATCATTACCAATTCCCTTTACAGAAAAATACTTCACTGAGCTAAATAAAATAATAAGGAAATTCTTTTGGAAAGGTGGAAACCGAGGATAGCGGTAGATAAATTAACAGAATGCTACAAACAAGGGGGCTTACAGCTCCCAAACTAAGATTTATTGTGGACCAGGTTAGAGCTAGATAAAATAGGGGAGGAGTTACCAGAACATAAACTTGATAAGTGGGATGAAAAACTGGTGCAACATAGAAGTTCACCAGCACTGCACCATCTACTCAACATTTGGAAGAAAAACAAATGACCAACTACCAAAATTATTATTGATGCAAAATCAACTAATCCCTTTCACAATAGGTAACCTTTCCTTCAGGGAATGGGAGAGAAAAGGGATCAAAAGAATATAAATTTTTTTTTGGAAACAAATTATTTTCCTTTGAACAAATGAAGGATACATATAACTCACGATACAATGTTTGCATACCACCAACTGAAAACCTACTTGAAGAACAATTTGGGAAGCAGACTGAGGTTACCAGAAGGAAGCAGCTTTGAATATGTAATTACAGACACATTTGAGTAATTAAAAGATTTATAACAAACATGTACATCAAGCTGCAAGAGAAAGAGAACAATGAAATAAGTTGTAAACCCAAACAAAAGTGGGAACAAGATCTAAACATAAAGATAAAAAATGAAAAATGGGAAAAGCTATGCTTTGAAACTATGAGAAATACAATAAACACAAAGTTACGCATGATACAATATAATTGGTTACACAGGCTCTATACCATGCCCCAAAAGTTAAATAAATGGAACTCAACAGTATCAGACAGATATTTTTGCTGTAAGAAGGAAACGTGAACAACAGTACATGCAATTTGGGCATCTGAGAAAGTAGAAAGGTTTTCAGAATATCTAAAACAGGTATTAAATAAAATCACAAAAAGCAATATCCCAAAAATTCCAGAGATCTTTCTTCTAAGTAATGAACCAGGCCTCAATTTGGATGAAGCACAAAAAAGATTTATTATGACCACCTTAGCTGGAGCAATAAAATGTATAATGTCAACCTGGACATCAGAAGAGAGCACGAGAGAACAGCAATGGTACATAAAAATGAATAAATGTATTCCATTCAAAAATATAACATTACAGTATTCAAACTAATTTGGGAACTGTACATGGAACACAACAGAGAGGGCCTACCATCGACCTCCACCTCCTAAAATGACAGAATGATAAAAAAACAAAATGAACTGACCCAGTCTGTAAAAGTAGATGACACAATTTTCTTGTTTATTTTCATTGTGTGATAACATTGTTTAATAGGTAAGGAGGGAGGAAAGGTGGAGAAAATGACTGCGTATATTCAAAAGGAAAATGGATGCGTGTATTTTGGGTAATATGGTTCATAGCATGAAAAATTTAAAATTTTTTTTAAAAAGATTAATCTGTTCCAAACATTTCCAATTCCCATCACCGAATTTTTATGGAACAGTAAGTAATTAAGAATAGTGCAAGAAAAATTAAAATGTATATACAAACACCGAGGGCTACAGCTACCAAACTTCACAAATTATTATAGGGCAGTGCAGCTAAGATATTTATCAAATTTTCATCAGAGAGGAGAAAAACTAAACTGAACTAGGATAGAATTAGCTGAATAGGGAGAAGATGTCCCAGAACATGAACTTTACATATGGGATCAAAAGTTGGTGCAATACAACAATTCACCAGTATTACATCATATACTTAATTTATCTTTTTCCCTTCCATGTGTATTCTCTTCCATATTTTATCAAAAACCAAAAATGCTATTGACACAAAACCCATTCATTCCTTTTACAATAGATTATTCATTTTTCAAGGAATAGGCAAGAAAAGGAATCAATAAAATAATAAATTATTTCCCAAAAAGCAATCTTCTAACATTTGAGCAATTAAAAGATAAATATTGAATTTCACTCGGTCGTGCACCTTTCGTGAAACACCTTGCATGTGCAGTTTGTTACCGATTTGTTTGACTCGGTCATTCACTGCTCGTGAAACACCTTGCAGGCGATATTTGCAATCGAGGCTTCTTGAAACACTTGCTCCAAACCTTGAGCCTGGACCACATACTGATACGTTCAGCAATAAACCAGCTCAAATTCTATCATCTCTCGCTCCAAATCACCTACCTGTGTCTGGAACAGAAAGATACCAACCAACACCCACTTTCATTGTGTTTTCCCTTAACACAAATCTCACATCTGGGCAAGGTAAAAAGTTTTAAAAATACTGTATATTCACTGGCCCCACCAACTACCACCTTGGTCACTTGAGCATTTTCATTAACTGCACATGCTGTGTGACATCCTTTTCCTTTGCACGTTTGAGGAGGACATCCCATTTACTCCACATTACAAATCAAACGGCACCTTATGGTTAGCGTTAGGGATACAGCTGCAACACATCTGACCCTCCATGCCCACAGTTTCTAGTTAGTTCTAGTGTGATTGGCTTGTTCCAGCCACTGTGTAAATTAATGTGTTTGGATGCTTTAAAGAGAAAAGTTGAAAGGATCCCTACCTGGTTTCCTGTGAATCGACTGTTTGCTGACGACTCTCGATCAGAAACCTCCAAGCTGCACACTCAAGCTGCGCCACTCTCACAATCACTGCTGCACTTCTGACTCCCTTCGTTTGAAGGGAAATAGTCACCTTGTTCATTTTACTCACCTTTCCCAGCGCAGTATCCTCCTCTCACTTGCTCCAAATCTCACAGGTTTCGTAATGGTCCTTTAAAATCAAAATGATCAAATTACAAGTTTATATTTTGACATGCTGAATACGAAACAGTCACCTTGTTCATTGCACTCACCTTTTCCTCCAATCTCCTCTCCCTCCAACTCCCACGAATCCAGAAATGTCCTTTAAAAACAAAATTATGAAATGAGTTCTTTCTTCACATGATGCATATAACATACTTTCTAAAAAGTGAATCCACCTCTTGACTTCATTTACAAAGTCTGCAAACCATTTTGGTAAAAACAAAACACCATTCCAGACACCACATGCCAAAGCGTCATTGACATTTTTCCAAACATTGTGCTGTTTTTCAAGATTGTTCGCACATTTAACTCAGCACATCCTTTGGATTTGTTTTCTTCCTAATTTACAAACAGGTATTTTTGTGCATTTAATAGAGTTTGTGAGCAGTTGGTTTGAATCGGGCGTGCATTTGTTGTGAAAAACATTGCAGGCGTAGTTGGTTTCCAGTTTTATTACTTAGAATCGGTCATGCACTCGCTGTGAAACGCATTGCAGGAGCAGTTTGTTAATGGTTTGTTTGACCCGGTCGTGCACAAACACCTCGCAGGTGCAGTTTGTTACTAATATTTTTGACTCGGTCGTGCACTCGCTGTGAAACAACTTGCAGGTGCAGTTTGTTACTGGTTTGTTGGAATCTGCCGTCCACTCGCTGTGAAACAACTTGCAGGTGCAGATTGTTACCGGTTTGTTGGACTCAGCCGTGCACTCGTTGTGAAACACCTTGGAGGTGCAGTTTGTTACTGGTTTGTTTGACTTGATTTTGCACTCGAGAACACCTTGCAGGTGCAGATTGTTACCTGTTTGTTTGACTCGGTCGTGCACTCGTTATGAAACACCTTGCAGGGGCAGTTTGTTACCGGTTTGTTGGACTCGGCTGTGCACTCCTTGTGAAACACCTTGTAGGTGCAGTTTGTTACCGGTTTGTTGGACTGGGCCATGCACTCGCTGTGAAACACCTTGCACATGCAGTTTGTTAGCTGTTTGTTTGACATGATCATGCACTCATAGTGCAACACCTTGCAGGCGCAATTTGCAACCTGATAACTTGGCCAATCGAAGCATCTTCACCATTCATTGAAACACTTGCACCAAACCTCGAGCCTGGACAACATACTGACCCGTTCAGCACTCACCTGCTCAAATTCTGTCCCCTCTCGCTCCAAATCACCTTCCTGTGTCTTGAACAGAAAGATACCAACCAACACCCACTCCCATTGTGTTTTCCCTTAACACAAATCTCACATCTGGGCAAGGTAAAAAGTTTTAAAAATACTGTAAATTCACTGGCCCCACCAACTACCACCTTGGTCACTTGAGCATTTTCATTAACTGCACATGCTGTGTGACATCCTTTTCCTTTGCACGTTCAAGGAGGACATCCCATTTACTCAACATTACAAATCAAACGGCACCTTATGGTCAGCGTTAGGGTTACAGCTGCAATACATCTGACCCTCCATGCCCACAGTTTCTAGTTAGTTCTAGTGTGATTGGCTTGTTCCAGCCACTGTGTAAATTAAAGTGTTCGGATGCTTTAAAGAGAAAAGTTGAAAGTATCCCTACCTGGTTTCCTGTGAAGCGTCTGTTTGCCGATGACTCTCGATCAGAAACCTCCAAGCCGCACACTCAAGCTGGGCCACTCTCACCATCACTGCTGCACTTCTGACTCCCTTCGTTTGAAGGGAAATAGTCACCTTGTTCATTTTACTCACCTTTCCCAGCGCAGTATCCTCCTCTCACTTGCTCCAAATCTGACAGGTTTGGTAATGGTCCTTTAAAATCAAAATGATCAAATTATAAGTTTATATTTTGACATGCTGAATACGAAACAGTCACCTTGTTCATTGCACTCACCTTTTCCTCCAATCTCCTCTCCCTCCAACTCCCACGAATCCAGAAATGTCCTTTAAAAACAAAATTATGAAATGAGTTCTTTCTTCACATGATGCATATAACATGCTTTCTAAAAAGTGAATCCACCTCTTGACTTCATTTAGAAAGTCTGCAAACCACTTTGGTAAAAACAGATTACCATTCCAGACACCACATGCCAAAGCGTCATCGACATTCTGTTTTGTGCTGTTTTCCAAGATTGTTTGCACATTTAACTCAGCACATCCTTTGGATTTGTTTTCTTCCTAATTTACAAACAGGTATTTTTGTGCATTTAATAGAGTTTGTGAGCAGTTGGTTTGAATCGGGCGTGCATTTGTTGTGAAAACCATTGCAGGCGTAGTTGGTTTCCAGTTTTATTACTTAGACTCGGTCATGCACTCGCTGTGAAACGCATTGCAGGAGCAGTTTGTTGCTGGTTTGTTTGACCCGATTGTGCACTCACACCTCACAGGTGCAGATTGTTACCAATTTTTTTGATTCGCTTGTACACTCACTGTGAAACAACTTCTAGGTGCAGATTGTTACCGGTTTGTTTGACTTGGCTTTGCACTCGAGCAACAACTTGCAGGTGCCGATTGTTACCGGTTTGTTGGACTCAGCCGTGCACTCGCTGTGAAACACCTTGCAGGTGCAGTTTGTTACCGGTTTGTAGGACTCGGCCGTGCACTCATTGTGAAACACCTTGCAGGTGCAGTTTTTTACTGGTTTGTTTGACCTGGTCGTGCACTCACACCTCGCAAGTGCAGTTTGTTCCCAATTTTTTTGACTCACTCGTGCACTCGCTGTGAAACAACTTGCAGGTGCAGATTGTTACCTGTTTGTTTGACTTGGTTTTGCACTCGAGCAACAACTTGCAGGTGCAGATTGTGTTAGGTCTGCTTTGTTCATGAATGAATGAGACATACCTAACAATTTGGTGACACCGATGTGATGGGTGAGTGGACACTGGACGACGGTTTCTGTTTTTCTTGGCCTTCACGTCCAAAGGCAGGCTGTGTGCTCGTAGAAAGTCTGCGCCGAGAGGTGATGTGTCCACAGTGGCTCGAATGAAATTCCACTAGAAATTTTATCTGCCGAGTTGTTTTTGGACATTGTGCATGACAAAGGTCTTGATGGCAGTCTTTTTTGTCGCCCAGAGGGTGGGACCTTGTGGGTATGTTCGTCTCTTCAGGGCGATTGGTGGGATGACACTGAGTTCAGCATCCGTGCCGGCCACTAGCCTTGTCAGTAATGTTCAAGAGGCTATTGGTGAGGTCAGCCACCTTGTCCATGAGCGGCGGCTGGCCTGGGCATTTTCTGAAAATGAGCAGGGCT
Organism: Narcine bancroftii; assembly: GCF_036971445.1. NCBI lineage: Eukaryota > Metazoa > Chordata > Chondrichthyes > Torpediniformes > Narcinidae > Narcine > Narcine bancroftii. The sequence continues at coordinate 125,224,659 of NC_091477.1, read as the reverse complement.
GGCTGCATCTTCACGCTGGAGCCCATCGGTGTTGCTGATAAAGACACCAGCTAACGTTCAGTGCCTCTGCTAATTTGGTGGGGGGCGGTTGTGCTCGGTTCGGGTGGGATCAGTTCTGCTGCCCCACATGAGGATGAGTCAATCGGTTCATGGCGGACTCATTTTCCTGTTTCATGTGCCATAGCGCATCAGCTCTGGCCGTGACCATACGTGGGTCTGAGAAATCTTCGTCCGTCAACGGCAGTTGTATGTCATCTGGCATCTGTTCCAAGAAAGCCTACTCAGACATGAGGCATGACTTGTGGCCCTCTGCTCGTGCGACCATCTCATCCATTAGGGCACATGGTGTTCTGTCTCCTTAGCTGTGCAGGTGCATCAGCCTGGCAGCGCACTGTCGTCTGAACAGGCCGAAAGCCCTCAAGAGGAGTTTGTGAAGGGCTGGGTATTTCCTTCCTCTGGGGATCGTGTATCAGGTCGTCCACCCTGGCCACGGTCTCTTGGTCCAGGGAACTGACGACATGGTAGAACATTGTCGAGTCAGACGTGATCTGCCGGAGGTGAAATCGTGCTTCCGCTTGCCTGAACCAAGTGCGTGGGCGAAGCGTCCAGAGGTTGGCAATTTCATAGCCACTGCGTTGACTGCTGCAGCATCCATGGTGTGGAGTCCAGAATCGTCTGGACTCGTCGGGGTCACCAATTGTAGCGGTAGCTACAAGGAGAAATGAAATAAGATGACTCTGTTAGTCGCTTGCACTTCCAACAGTTTATATTATCAGGTGGCCCGTAAGTGCCGCCCACACAGGGGTGGTGATGTAACGACGCAGCCAAGTGCATCTGCATGGCCCATTTGAACTGGGGAGATGATGCGCCCAGCAGTACCATCTTGACACGGCTACACTGCTGCTGCGGCCGTAACAGTGCAGAGCCGATTCGACTGCGTCTCGATGTGTGCCCGCCAAACTGAGAGGCGCCAAGATGCACGGTTTGAGGCGCTATCAGCCCACTGGCGGTGGTCAATGTGGAAGGCACCAAGAGATTTCTTTAGGCAGTCCTTGTACCTCTTCTTTGGTGCACCTCTGTCTCGGTGGCCAGTGGAGAGCTCGCCATATAACACGATCTTGGGAAGGCGATGGTCCTCCATTCTGGAGACGTGACCTACCCAGCACAGTTGGATTTTCAGCAGCGTCGGCCTCTGCCATCTCGAGTACTTCGATGTTGGAGATGAAGTCGCTCCAATGAATGTTGAGGATGGAGCAGAGACAACGCTGGTGGAAGCGTGATGCCGGAAGAGGACCCATGATTCGGAGCCAAACAGGAGTGTGGGTATGACAACAGCTCTGTATATGCTAATCTTTGTGAGCTTTTTCAGTTCGTTGATTTTCCAAACTCTTTTGTGTAGTCTTCCAAAGGCGCTATTTGCCTTGGCGAGTCTGTTGTCTATCTCGTTGTCGATCCTTGCATCCGATGAAATGGTGCAGCCGAGATAGGTAAACTGGTTGACCATTTTGAGTTTTGTGTGCCCGATGGAGATGTGGGGGGGCTGGTCGTCATGGTGGGGAGCTGGCTGATGGAGGACCTCAGTTTTCTTCAGGCTGACTTCCAGGCCAAACATTTTGGCAGTTTCCGCAAAACAGGACGTCAAGCGCTGAAGAGCTGGCTCTGAATGGGCAACTAAAGCGGCATCGTCTGCAAAGAGTAGTTCACGGACAAGTTGCTCTTGAGTCTTGGTGTGAGCTTAATATTACTCGGTAAAAATAACATGAAGGCCTGTGAAAATTACGTACCCCAATCCAAAATTGTCTAACTTTAGGACATTGCCAAGTTGAATGCAAAAATGTTCCAATCTCAGGTCCACATCGAAAACATTAATCCGATACGGCAGGATTTAATCTATTTGATTTTTGTGGAGTCAAATAGAACTGATGTAAAAAATTATATTGAACCAACCTATATCTTAGTCATATTATTTACACAAATCCATCCAATCCTTTTCACTTATTTGAGAATTTAAATCTATTTCCCATCTTCATCTAGATTTATTCACTCCAGTTTTGGGGGCCTTAGATTGAAGCAAGTTATACATTACTGAAATAAATTTATTTCCAGTAGGATAACAAATCAGTAATTCTAATTCACTTTGATTAGGTAACATCAAAGTAAGACCTATTTTTACAGATAAAAAAGCTTTAACTTGGTAATAAGATAATTCTTTCAAAGATTTCAATCTCACATCCTCAAAACTAATTTTCTTAATACCCTTCCATCTCCAAATCTTCCAGAATTGGTTGTCTATTGAAAAAGGAAAATGACTATTTCAATATTAAACCTTTCATGCCAATTTCATTATCAACTCAATCAAATGTTTCAAAATAGATGATTCCCCACTTCCAAATAAAGCTTAGGATTCCATTTGTAAATAAAATCTTGGGGATCCGTATTCCCTATTGCATTAAATTCAACAGAAACCCAAGCTGGAATATCATCTAAATTATACAATATATTTATAAATCTCAATTGAGCTGCTTTTTAAAATTCTTAAAATGAGGAAGACACAAACCACAACCACCCCCCCCCCCCCACCCCCACCAACTCATATTTCCAAGTCAATTTTTCCAAAGAAACCCTGGCCATTTTATCTTTACATAATTTCCGAACCGCCATATTTAAATCCTGACAATGCAATTTGTTGAGCTCCTTGTTTATAAACTAACGGTTGAAATACATCTGACATAAAATTCTTTCCCTGATCTGATTTCAGTTCTTGAGGCAAACCAAACCAATTGAAAAAATTTTTCTCGAGCCCCAGACACAGTTTTTGCTTTAATGTTCTCAAGTGGTATGGCTTCTGTACACCTGGAAACATCCAAGCTAACTCATCAAGAATGCAGATACAATATTTTACTTCAGTAATTTAATTTACTAAGACATTTTTATATACGAGAAATATTAAATTAATATTAAAGGTTAACACAACTCCGTGACATATCTGAATAGTCAAGGTATTAAAGGTGAGTGGGAGAATGGATCAGTTCATGATGGAATGGACACAATGGGCCAAATGACCTACTTCTGCTCCTGTATCTTATAGTCTCATATTTTACAAAGCACAGATGTTTTTTTCAACCCCAATTTGTAAATCACAGTTTTGGCTTTTGAAATGAAAATTGCACACATTTTTGCACAGCAAAGATGTCGTTTTGACCCAAAAACAGGACATAGTTTGAAAAATACAACTTTTGTCCCTTTTTAGCAAAACACTCCATACTTTCCTTCAAAACACAACCTTCAGTTTTTGTTTATTAGAACCTCCACTTCTCCCAAAACAACCATTGTACACACATTCTCCAAAACACCACAACCATTCCTTAATTGGGCAACACTTCTCCTAAATATTGGCAACATTTATGCTGGCATTGCTCGGACGCCCTAATCAGAGTGACCCACGGTCGCCAGAAGTGGGTGCTGCCACGCGAGCCATCATTCAAGTAAATGGCTCGCGAGACTATCTAGTAACTTGAAGTCAAGCTGGTGTAAATACGATCAATAACTCTCTCTCTGTTTTGTGCAAAGAATCTTGCATATAAGAACGAAAGAGAGTTGGAGTGTGGTTTGGTGAAACTCTGTGTCCTTCATTAATTCTCTGAGTCAACTCAAAGTTGGAGTTCGATTCCTCATCTACGTGTGCAGCCCAGACAGTTTGGGCACAGTTACACCAGGTGTACACATTGCCCAAAGCCTTTGGGATCAGCATTGTGGTGCACACAATAATCACGTCAAATAGGATGGAGTGATTAAACACCTTCAATGACCAAAAACCTGAGCATTACTGATACACGACTGGGCCAGGTTCCATGAACAGAAGCAAGAGGGGGCAAGTCCGGGAAATCCAGGGTGGAGCTAAGGGAGAGGTTGGAGAAGGTCAGGTAGATATGGACTGGCCAGTCCATACATCTATATCAAAGCCTTTCACCACTTCTTTGAGATAAAACCCAACGAGGTGATGTGGCGACACAGAGCACATACTGTACTTTATGACATACATAGTTCATAGTGTCCATCACAAGTTCAGCCTGTCGGGTGGTCTTGTAATCCTCTGTGGCTTCCGAGGCACTGGGCCCTCCCAATTTTTGCCAGCTCCCCTTCTCCCTTCAGTCTGTGTACGGACCTGAATCATTAACTGACCATCTCTCTCCATGGACACTGCCTAACCTGCTGAGTTCCTCCAGCTTCATTCTTTATTCCTCATTCTGGTGGTCCTTCACCTAAAGGCAGAATAGGCTCACGGGGAGAAACAGCCTCCTGCTCCTCCTTTGTTCTGTGTTGGGGAAAACCTATTCTAAATCCTCGTTCACTCCTTGAGGTGATCGGTCCTTGGCATCTGTTGGCCCTTGTACAGAACAAAGGCCACTTTTCTGCCTCTCACCCTGAAAGGACTCAGTTCAACCTTGTGCCATTTGGGGGATTAGCATTGGGGGAGTGGGTTTGTTGGGGGATCAGGGATAAGTTAAAGGTTATCTGCCCTCTCATTTCAACTGAATCCACACAGACCTGCATTATTCTGTGTCGTATTAAGCCCTGACCACACAAATCCCCCCATTCACTTTCCAATTTGATGAAGGGTGCAGAATATTAGCTGGATTTGTTCTGATAATTCTGATGAAGACATCATCACACAGATTTTGCCAGGAAGCTAGGAGAGAGAGTGACCAAGGACATTTCAGACAGGAATCAATTCTCAACTCCTCGACTGAGTCTCATATCCTAATGCCTGCCTCATCTCTAAAACAATAGTGCGAATTGACTACAGCTGGAGCCACTTTCAGCTGCATTCTACGTCAAGAATCAGTCTGCAGAAGCAGAAACAGCCCTATGGAATGTTCTTTCAGATGGCAGCCTGAAAGGGACAGCTGCAGGAGAGGCGCCTCAGAGCGCACTCCAGTTCCTGTCAGCGCAGGACATCAGGGCAGGTGCGGCTGGCACAGGATGTTGGGGCAGGGGAGGCTGTCAGGCAACAGTGATGTGTGGTGTCGGGCGCGGTGATGGGGGCTCTCGGGTGAGGTGAATGGGGCTGTCGGACGCGGGAAGGGTGGGTTGACGGGCACGAGGAGGGGGGCTGTCAGGCACGGGGATTTGGGTCCCTGGCTGATTATCATCAGGCGGCTGCATTCAGGGTCCTCGGGGGTATTGCTCAGACACGGAGATCACACCTCCCGAAGGAAGATTGGTAAGTACTCCTCCGAGCCGCATCAGGCTCTTTCACATGGCCTCCTTACAGCCGCATTCGGGTAGAATATGTGACTTTACATCGGGGGTATTCTGGCCACCTGAAGGAGGCTCATCAGGTTTGATCCAAACGCTGCAAGAAGCCTTCAGCACCACTCAGTCCCAGAATGGCAGTTTCTGCTTTGAACTGTTAGCCACCATTGTCAACTTCAAGAATTAAAAATTCCTATGAAATTAGACATTTACATGTGTAAATTGGAAACCAGAAATCAGACAGGCAGAGAATGATTACCAATGTGTACTGTGAGCAACCCTTCCAGATTTCTGTTGAAATTTTGTAGACCAGAAGGATGTTCTTAATTATAATGGGCACATGAGATTAAATTGCCAACAACAAATCCTTTCTATGTCTTGAGGAAGAGGATGTGCAAAATGTAAAGCAGAAGCTGTACTAATACCTTCCAAGAAATGTTATCCAATTTGTTGGCAGGAAAATGTCTTAAAAGCTCTACCATGTGACGGTGTTCTTTAACTGCCGTTCAAACATTGATAGTGAGGTGAGTCTGTTCACCCACCACTGGTACCCCTCATTCCTGCTGGCATGACTCAATAAAGACTGTGTTTTAGAGTTTGTGGTTTGTTACTGTACCTTTTTGTACCTTGACAGGAAATCAACTTCAACAAGGGTGAGAAAAAAAAACACTCAAACCCCTTACATGGTGACAGATTTGAACCTGGGTCACTGTCACTAAGAACATTCTTCCAAACATGCCAAGATCAAAATTCAATTGATTGTCATGGTATAAAGTGCAATATGACACAAAATTCACTTCATTCAGTCATAAAGCAGACAGAATCAGATTAGCAGGAAGTCAGACATAGTGTTCCTTGCAGTCAAGAGGAAAAGAGAATTCCCTGAGTCCCCTACAGCCCCCAAACCCAGCCCTTGCCCACAACCACCCAGCCCCCTGCCCCCAAAATCCAGCTCAAACCATCAAATGCAGTCGCCTTGTTTAGAAAAGGTAATGGGGAGAATCTTGGGAATTATAGACCAGTATAGGATCTATGAGCATTTGCAGAAGTACAGACTTCTCAAGGACAGTCAGCATGGCTTTGTGATTGGAAGGTCATGCCTCGTGAGTCTAAATGAGTTTTATTTGAGTGGGGTAACAAAGGAAATGAATGAGGGTCGTGTGGTAGATGTGGTCTACATGGATTTTAGCAAGAATTTGACGAGACTCATCAGAAAGCAATTAGGCAAAGGATCAGGGTAACTTTGGCTGTGGATAAAAAAATGTCTTGTTGGAAGAAAGCAGAGAGGAGTGGAGTGCCACAAGGATCTGTTCTGGGACCCCTGCTCTTGATGATTTTTATAAATGAACTGGATGAAGAGGCAGAAGATGGGTCAGTAAGTCTGCAGATGATGTGAAGGTTGGAGGAGTTGTGGATGAAGCTGAAGGTTGTCGAAGGATAAGGATTTCAATCCAGGTAAGTGTGAGGTGATGGATTTTGGAAGGACAAACCAGAAGGCTGGGTACAAGGTTACCAGTCGGTTACATGAGTGAGGATAAACAGAGGGACTTTGGGGTTCAAATGCAAACATCCCTCAAGGTTGCCGCTCAGGTTGATAGGATAGTTATGAAGGCCAATGGGATGATGAGCATCATTAAACTTTTCTACGTGGTCGTGCGTGAAAGTGAGGCCATTTTGGCAAGAAAGCGCAGAAAAATTAACCACGATCACAGCAGTGACCTCCACGTGAGACCTGGAGCAATCTGTTCATTGAAACAAGCGACAACTTGACCAAATATCTAACCTCATTTATAAAAATAGCACTGGCCTTCGCGAAGAGATGTATCACGATCAACTGGATGTCCGATAGCACGCTGGGCTGTGGAAATGAACTGCAGTTACCTACGGAAAAAAAAAATCACATAAACGTGACCCTTTGGTAAAGGTCTGTCAGCTGTACCTGGTCCACATAGGGGCCCAGACACTAATATAAATGAACAATAAAAGGAGTTAAAAGTAACCATTATATAGAGCAAAACCAAGTTTCCCCAACTGGACTCATCTACTTGTAATCTCTGAAAATGTGGAAATGAAAACAAACTGCAATAGAGAGAGAAAAAATTCAAAGTGCAAAAGGGAGACTCTTTAAATGAGTCCCTGAATGTGTGTTGAGTCTCGAGGTGAAGGGGAAGCAGCTGTTCCTGAACCTGGCTATACCTCTATCCTGATGGGAGCAGTGAGAACAGAGCGGGTAATGTGGATCCTTGATTTCTGCTGCTCTCTGACAGCAGCGTTCCCTGCAAATGTTCTCAATGGTGGAGGGTTTTTACCTGAGATGTCCAGGGTGGTGTCCATACTTTTGCAGAGCTTTTTGCTCAGGGGTATTGGGGTCACAAGACAATAGCTCAAACCTACTACAAACTGAACCTTTATCCACTCACACCCGTAACCCACTATTTTTCTTGCATCAATGTGCCTGTCTAAATGTTAAAGGTCGCTATTATTCCAGACTCCACTATCCTGCCCGGCCATGCGCTCCAGGCATCCGCAGCCTTGTGGGTCCCGGTCCCCGCCCCGTCCCCACTCAGCCTTCTGGGTCCCCGTCGCCCCTCAGCATTCTGGGTCCCCGTCCCCGTCTCCGTCCCCCCTTAGCCTTCTGGGTCCAAGAACCGTCCCCCCTCATCCTTTTGGGTCCCCGTCTCCCCTCAGCCTTCTGGGTCCCCGACCCCCCCTCAGCCTTCTGGGTCCCCGTCCCCCCTCAGCCTTCTGGGTCCCCGTCCCCCCTCAGCCTTCTGGGTCCCCGTCCCCCCCTCAGCCTTCTTGGTCCCCGTCCCCGTCCCACCTCAGCCTTATGGGTCCCTGTTCCCCCTCAGCCTTCTGGGACCCCGTCCCCGTCCCCCTCAGCCTTCTGGGACCCCGTCCCCGTCCCCCTCAGCCTTCTGGGACCCCGTCCCCGTCCCCCTCAGCCTTCTGGGTCCCCGTCCCCCTCAGCCTTCTGGGTCCCCGTCCCCCTCAGCCTTCTGGGTCCCCGTCCCCCTCAGCCTTCTGGGTCCCCGTCCCCCTCAGCCTTCTGGGTCCCCGTCCCCCTCAGCCTTCTGGGTCCCCGTCCCCCTCAGCCTTCAGGGTCCCCGTCCCCCTCAGCCTTCTGGGTCCCCGTCCCCCTCAGCCTTCTGGGTCCCCGTCCCCCTCAGCCTTCTGGGTCCCCGACCCCTCAGCCTTCTGGGTCCACGTCCCCCTCAGCCTTCTGGGTCCCCGTCCCCCTCAGCCTTCTGGGTCCCCGTCCCCCTCAGCCTTCTGGGTCCCCGTCCCCCTCAGCCTTCTGGGTCCCCGTCCCCCTCAGCCTTCTGGGTCCCCGTCCCCCTCAGCCTTCTGGGTCCCCGTCCCCCTCAGCCTTCTGAGTCCCCGACCCCCTCAGCCTTCTGGGTCCCCGTCCCCCCTCAGCCTTCTGGGTCCCCGTCCCCCCTCAGCCTTCTGGGTCCCCGTCCCCCCTCAGCCTTCTGGGTCCCCGTCCCCGTCCCCCCTCAGCCTTCTGGGTCCCCGTCCCACCTCAGCATTATGACTCCCCGTCCCCACTCAGACTTATGGGACCCCGTCCCCGTCCCCCTCAGCCTTCTGTCCCAGTCCCCCCTCAGCCTTCTGGGTCCCCATCCCACCTCAGCCTTCTGGGTCCCCGTCCCCCCTCAGCCTTCTGGGCCCCCGTCCCCCCTCAGCCTTCTGGGTCCCCGTCCCCCCTCAGCCTTCTGGGTCCCCGTCCCCCCTCAGCCTTCTGGGTCCCCGTCCCCCCTCAGCCTTCTGGGTCCCCGTCCCCATCCCCCCTCAGACTTCTGGGTCCCAATCCCCCCTAAGCCTTCTGGGTCCCCATCCCCCCTCAGACTTCTGGGTCCCCGTCCCCGTCCCACCTCAGCCTTATGGGTCCCCGTCCCCCCTCAGCCTTCTGGGACCCCGTCCCCGTCCCCCTCAGACTTCTGGGTCCCCGTCCTCCTCAGCCTTCTGGGTCCCCACCCCCCTCAGCCTTCTGAGTCCCCGTCCCCGCTCAGCCTTCTGGGTCCCCGTCCCCCCTCAGCCTTCTGGGTCCCCGTCGCCCCTCAGCCTTCTGGGTCCCCGTCCCCCCTCAGCCTTCTGGGTCCCCGTCCCCCCTCAGCCTTCTGGGTCCCCGTCCCCCCTCAGCCTTCTGGGTCCCCGTCCCCCCTCAGCCTTCTGGTTCCCCGTCCCCCCTCAGCCTTCTGGGTCCCCGTCCCCCCTCAGCCTTCTGGGTCCCCATCCCCCCTCAGCCTTCTGGGTCCCCGTCCCCCCTCAGCCTTCTGGGTCCCCGTCCCCCCTCAGCCTTCTGGGTCCCCGTCCCCCCTCAGCCTTCTGGGTCCCCGTCCCCGTCCCCCCTCAGCCTTGTGGGTTCCCGTCCCCCCTCATCCTTCTGGGTCCCCGTTCCCCCTCAGCCTTCTGGGTCCCCGTCCCCGTCCCCTCTCTGACTTCTGGGTCCCCGTCCCTGTCCCCCCTCAGCCTTCTGTGTCCCCGTCCCTGTCCCCCCTCAGCCTTCTGTGTCCCCGTCCCCCCTCAGCCTTCTGGGTCCTCGTCCCCGACCCCCTTCATCATTCTGGGTCCCGGTTCCTGCCCCCCCCTCAACCATCTGGGTCCCCGACCCGTCCTCCCTCAGCCTTCTGGGTCCCCGTCCCCATCCACCCTCAGCCTTCTGGGTCCTCGTCCCCGTCCCTCCTCAGCCTTCTGGGTCCCCGTCCCCCCTCAGCCTTCTGGGTCCCCGTCCCCGTCCCCCCTCATCCTTCTGGATACCCGTCCCCCTCAGCCTCGCAGGATCCCCGCCCCCCACAGCCTTGCGTGTCCCTCACTCCTCTGGCAGATCTCCCACACCCCTCTGGCGGGTCCCCCTCACCCTTCTGGGTCCCCGACCCCCCTCATCATTCTGGGTCCCCGACCCCCTCACCCTTCTGGGTCCCCGACCCCCTCACCCTTCTGGGTCCCCGACCCCCTCACCCTTCTGGGTCCCCGACCCCCTCACCCTTCTGGGTCCCCGTCCCTCTCCCCCCTCTGCCTCGCGGGTCCCGACACCCCTCAGCCTCGTTGGAGCATTCCCCCCTCAGCCTCGTGGGCCCCGACCCCCCACAACAACACGGGACGCGACAGCCTAGCGGGCAACGACCCCCCTCAACCTCGCGGGCCGCGACCCTCCTCAGCCTCGCGGGTCCCCGATCCCCCTCAGCCTCGCAGATCCCCCTCCCCCCCACAGCCTCACGGACCCCGACCCCCACTTCAGCCTCGCGGGTTCCCGACTACCACACACCCTAACGCCACCCCGACCCAAACTCCCTCACGGTACCCCGGCCCCACCTCACAACCATCCCCCTGCCCGTTCCCCTCCGAGCTCCGGTCGCTCCAGACCCAAAGGGCGACCCGTGGAAACTCCGTCCTCTCTGGTCTCGCTCCCAAAATGCCCCGATTCCCACCCGTGAGGAACCGACACGAACCTCTCTACCCCTCCCGCTCGCGACCAACTCCTCCAAAGGCGGGAAAGATCAACAACATGGCAGCCACCAGGGGTCGCTCTCGCGAGAGCTTGATCCACCCCTCCACGGGATCTCCTCTCCACCACCCCGAGCCCCTGGATGGAGCCCCAGGGCTCGAGGTCCAGCCCTTTGGAGCCCCCTCTCTCCTGAGAACCTCGTCCCACTGGGGAAGTGTCCGAGAGCTGCCTCGGGCCACCAGTCCATCTCCCCTTCAGGCTGCACATTTCCACACCAGGACCTGCCCCACATTCTCCCCCAAGATTCCAATCCATCCCACCTCCACCACCTTGGCCCAAAGCTCATTCCACGCTCCCACCCCCCTCTGAGGGAAGAAAATCCCCCTTCAATCTCAATCCATGTCCTCCTCTTTGAATCTCTTCCACTCTCCTTGGAAACAGCCTGTCCCCATGGACACGATCCGTCCCCCCTCACAATTTTCAAATCTTCCTCAATCTTCTACGCTCCAGGGAATAAAGTCCCAGCCTGTCCAACCTTCCCCTGGAACTCAAACCCCGAAAGCCAGACCACCTTCTTGTCCCTCTCCTCGACGCGCTGTCTCATTCCTATCCTTCCTCTCCTCCGACCACCCAAACGACACACAATGTTCCCAAGTTGGCCTCACCCATGCCTCGTCCAACTTCCTCGTGGCCTCCCACCTCCTGCACTCAATCCTCTCATTTCTGAAGGCCAAAATACCAGAAACTTTCTTCACTCCCCCCCACCCCCCCATCTCTACAAGGGACTCCACTTTCGGGCAGTTCTGTACCACAGTTCCTCAATCCCTTTGTTTGACAACACTCCTCAATGGTCTGCCATTTAACATTCAAACTCTTACGTTTTAAGAATCAATTGCAGAGATCCATGGATGTGAGAAGTCAGGAGGGTTAGGGACTGGGTGCAGGTCGATGAGACTGGCAGAATGATATTTCACCATGGACGAGAAGGGCCGAAGGGTCTCTTTTCTTTGCTGTGGAGTTTCTAGGGTAGAGTTCACACCATTCTCAGGAAGGAGAATGAGCAGACAGATGTCATGGTCCACGGGTAGGAAAGGTGATGATATCCTGCCAGGAGAGATGAGGGAGTTAAGTGCACAACCAAGGGGTCTCTCTCTGTCAGTCTGTGTGTGTCTCTATCTCTCTGTGTCTCTCTCTCTCTCTGTCTGTGTCTCTGTCTGTCTGTGTCTCTCTCTCTGTCTGTGTCTCTCTCTCTGTCTGTGTCTCTCTCTCTGTCTGTGTCTCTCTCTCTGTCTGTGTCTCTCTCTCTGTCTGTGTCTCTCTCTCTGTCTGTGTCTCTCTCTCTATCTGTGTCTCTCTTTGTGTCACTCTGTGTCTCTCTTTGTGTCACTCTGTGTGTCTCTCTCGGTCTGTGTGTCTCTCTCGGTCTGTGTGTCTCTCTCTGTCTGTGTGTCTCTCTCTCTGTCTCTCTCTCGCTGTCAGTGTCTCTCTCTCTGTCTGTATGTGTCTCTCTGTGTGTCTGTGTCTGTATATCTGTCTCTCTGTGTCTGTGTGTGAGTGTGTCTGTCTGTCTGGGTATGTGTGTGTGTCTCTCTCTGTCTGTGTCTCTGTATCTGTCTCTGTGTCTGTCTCTGTGTCTGTGTGTCTCTGTGTGTGTGTGTGTGTCTGTGTGTGTGTGTCTGTGTGTGTGTGTGTCTCTCTGTCTGTGTCTCTCTGTCCATGTCTCTCTCTCTGTCTATCTCTCTCTCTGTGTCTCTCTCTCTCTCTCTGTCTGTTTGTGTGTCTTTCCCTCTCTGTGTCTCTGTGTGTGTCACTGTCTGTGTGTGTCTCTCTCTCTGTCTCTCCCTCTGTGTCTCAATGTGTGACTCTCTCTGTGTCTGAATGTGTGTTTCTCTCTCTCTCTCTCTGTCTGTGTGTGTGTGTGTCTCTCTGTGTCATGTGTGTGTGTGTCTCTGTCTCTATGTGTATCTCTCTCTCCATCTGTGTGTGTCTCTCTATCTGTCTGTGTGTGTCTCCGTCTGTGTGTGTGTCTCTCTCTCTCTCGCTGTCAGAGTCTCTCTCTGTCTCTGCCTGTGTGTGTGTGTGTGTGTGTGTGTGTGTGTGTGTGTGTGTGTGTGTGTCTGTCTGGGTATGTGTGTCGCTCTCTATCAGTGTCTCTAATATTTGCTTATTCATTACCCACCATTAACCATCCCGACTGGTGGTGCGGGCTTTGTTCCCCAAGGCATCCGTATTGGCTGTCCATGGACCATAACTGCCCCAACGCATTCCTCGGTGTCACCTGCATTAAAATCAAGATGGCATCAGCACATTTTTGGGCACTTTTAGCCATATTTCCTCAGTTGTTCTGGCAAGTTTTGTGTTTCGTTCACACATTCCTGCTTCCTGGGGTTCACGGCACTCGTGGAAGATCGCCAGTTCCTGAAACAATTCTTCATTTATCTTATTTGTAACATTTTTACATTTAATTTAACATATGCATTAAAAAACTTAAATTTCTTATTTGAAAATAAGATAAAATTAATGCATAGTGATTTAAAAAGTAACCCCTCCCACAGCTGCCCAATAGAAAACAATAAAGAGAGGAAACATCTAGATAGTATTCATAAAAATTGAGCAAAACTCTCAAATAAAATCTTGCTTTTCTTGGTTTTAGGAGTCAGAAAGTTCGTGTTGGGTGATTACAAATTAATTCCTACAATTGGTAAATACACATCCCAAATCTTCAAAAGAGAAATTCAAATTTGTTCCGTGAATTCAATGTAATTATTTCAAGTGGGATACAACGGCCTATTTCAGTGTGGCTATCGACCCATTCCCAAATACGCATCGGACTTCCAAGTTACTGCCACACATTTTAACCCTATAACAATTACAGCACAGAAACGGGTCACTTGGCCCTTCTTGTCTGCACTGAACTAAATACTCTCCTCTCGTACCACCTCTCTGCATTCCCCTCCCCACCAATTTTCCCTGAAATGACAAAATGGACCCTGCCGCCACTATTTCTCCCGGAAGCTCACTCCACTCAGCCACCACTCTGAGTAAAGAAGTTCCCCCTCATGTTACTTCCAAACTTTTACCTCCTGTTTCAATCCCTGCTCCCCGCAATGAAAAAAGTCTCTCCACATCAACTCGTTCTATCCTCCTAGTAATTTTAAAGACTTCGATCAAATCCCCTCTCAACTATCTACAATCCAAAGAATAAAGACTTCATTTGCTCAATCTTTCTTTGTAATCTAATTGCTGATATCCAGGTAACATTGACGTAAATCTTCTCTGCACCCTCTCTACTTTATTGATAGCTTTCCTCTCATTTGGTGACCAGAATTGCACACAGTACTCACAAAAGAGCCTCACCAATATCTTGTCTAGTCTCAACCTCACTGCCCGACTCCAGTATTCTATGCGATGGTTGATCAAGGCCAGCTATTTGAACAGATTCTTTTCGAGGTACTCTCTGATTACCCTCCAATAATTAACCTATCATGTCAGGCTCACCTGGTTGGCTTTTGAAGCCGTTTTTAAACAAGGGAACATTAGATTACATCCATTCCTCTGGCACCTCACCCATGGATAAACAGGTTTTAAATATTTCTGTCAGAGCCCTTGCAATTTCTACTCTTCTTTCCCTCAAGGCCAAGGGAATATCATGTCAGACCTCCATCCACCATCAGACAAAAATCAGCCAACACAAGATGAAGGCAGGACAGTTGTCCCACCTCTCCAGCACGAGTCATGGATCAAGTGAGCACTGACTGCAAGACGTTTCTACATCCTCTTGGTGTCTGTGTGGATTTCCTCCCACACTCCACAGCTCAAGGGGGCCGTAAGTTCATTGGCGAATTGGGAAGCTCAAGACCATGGGGTGGAAGTGCACATTCTGGTCCTGGGGGCATCAATTCAATTCAACTGCACGGATGAACCTTTGGGCACGACCTGATCTTTTTCTGGTTTCAAACTCATTATTTTTGAAAATTGTATGTGCACCTCTAATGCAGCACGACTGCTGCTAAACAGGCTTCTTGATACATATCCATGACAAGAACTCGGGAGAATCTGATTTGGTTACTAGACTTTTGAACAGAACAGTGTCTGGACATTTTATCCCTAAACTGAAACTTTATAGACATACAGAACAAAATGAGGGCAAAACAATCTTGTGTCTCACCAATACCACAATTCACGGACACCTTTTAAGTTCTCAAGGGTGGTAGAAAACACAAAGAACAGACAAACTCCTTCCACACTGTCACTTTGAGAGCTTTGGACTCACCATGCTATAAATATTGCCAAGCCATCACTCTCTCTCCAAATCAATGACCAAAAGTACTGGCTGAGCGATAGATTTGAGACATTTTACCCGCTATGTAGCAATCAGGCACAAGGAAAAGTGCTGCTTCCATTGTAAAATATTTAGGAATCTCAGACCACAAACAACCTTCACCCCGAAAAACAAGCAATTCTCCACAATAAAACTAGGTTTCCTTCCTGTCTGCAAGCATCTGCTCTCTTGAGTCTGAATGGCACAACTGGGGAAACCGTTTCAAACCCATGACCAGAAACAGCATATTCTCTTCCCCTAATTGGTGCTGTCTTGCAATTGGCCACCACTGCCCGAGCAAGAATGAACTGGGAGATCTCACACTTGCTCCTTCACAGGTGAGACCTCGCTCTTCATTGGAGCTCCATATTATCCATCTTGCTCTATTTTGTTAACCTTAATCAAGTCTCCTCTCATACTCCAACACTCCCATGAAAAATAAAAATCATGTATCCTGTAGTTCGCGAGTCCGGAGACCAGGTGGTGGTATTATACCTAGATCTCTCTCTCTCTCTCTCCCCCTCTCGCTTCATGCATGCAGTACTCGGTGTGAACAGGCGGTGGCAGCACTTTACAGCCCTTGCAATCTGCAGCTTGGACAGGAGATGTCGGAGTTACGGAGACATGGCTGCGGGAAGGGCAGGATTGGGAAATCAATGTTCCCGGGTACACATCCTATAGTAAAGACAGACAGTTGGGAAGAGGGGGTGGGGTAGCTCTGTTGGTAAGAAATGAAATTCAGGCGTTTGAAAGGAAAGACATTGAAACAGGTGGGTAGAGTCTGTTTGGATAGAATTAAGAAATTGTAAAGGCATGAGGACCATAATGGGGGTCATTTACAGGCCTCCGAAAAGTAGCTCAGATATCGGTGGCAGTATAAATCAGGAATTAAGAGTGTAGCAATACGGTAGTTATGGGGGACTTCAACATGAAAGTGGACTGGGATAATCAGATGGGGGCAGGAACACAAGAGAGTGAGTTTATTGAATGTCTACGAGATACTTTCTTCCATTGATTTAATTATAAATTTGGTTACTTTGTTCTTTCTGTTAATTTTATTCCCCAGTTTTATCCATATTTGAATCCAAATTCAGGTTGAAATCCCCTCCTATTAATATGTTCCCTTGCATATCTGCTACCTTCAAAAAGATATCTTGCATAAACTTTTGATCTTCTTCGTTAGGTGAATATACATTGAGTAGATTCCAAAACTCCGAATATATCTGACATTTCATCATTACATATCTCCCTGCTGGATCTATTATTTCCTCTTCTATTTTAAATGGCACATTTTTACTAATTAATATAGCTACTCCTCTTGCTTTTGAATTATACAATGCTGCTGTTACGTGTCCTACCCAATACGAGATACTTTCTTGGAGCAGCTAGTGGAGGAACCTACCAGGGGGAAGTCGATTCTGGACTTGGTGCTGTGCAGCGACGCAGAGTTAATAAGTGACCTCGATGTAGGGGAGCCATTAGGGAATAGTGACCATGGTATGGTTATTTTTGAGCTGCAATTAGAAAGGGAAAAAGAAAGGAAGTCGGAAGCATCTGTACTGCAGTTAAATAAAGGGGAATATGCAGCTATGAGGGAGGAGCTAGCCAAAATAAAATGGAAAGATACACTAGCTGGGAGGTCAACTCGGGAAAAATGGCAGGTGCTTTTGGACATTTTCCACAGGATTCAGGACAAATTTATTCCAAAGTGGAGGAAAGGCTCTAGGAGATGCAAATGGCAGTCGTGGCTAACTAATGAAATCAAGTGCAATATCAAATCCAAAGGGAGTAAGTATAAGATAGCGAAGTGGAGTGGGAAGCTAGAGGATTGGGAAACCTTCAAAGAGAATCAGAGGGTAATTAAGAAAGTCATAAGAGAGGGGAAAATGAAGTACGAGAGGAAATTAGCAAATAATATCATGGAGGTTAGCAAAAGATTTTTTAAATATGTGAAGAGGAAGAAATTGGTTCGGTCTAAAATTGGTCAATTAAGAATGGAAAAGGCTGGAATTATTACCGGAAACAAGGAGATGGCTGAGGAATTTAACAAATACTTTGCATCGGTCTTCACCAAGGAGGATATAGGTTATGGTCAATTAGGGGGTAGTGGTCATGCGGTATCAAGAGACTTGGGGAACTTTCCTGGGGAAGTAGGGGATCTAATGGATATCCGGATCTAGAAGCAGGAGGTTGTGAGTAAATTGTTGGGACTGAGGGCTGATAAAACCCCAGGGCCTGATGGGCTGCATCTCAGGGTGCTTAAAGAAGTTGCTATGGAAATTGTGGAGGCACTGGTCGACATTTTCCAAAGTTCCATAGATTCCGGGGAGGTCCCTGAGGATTGGAGAGTGGCTGATGTGGTGCCGATTTTTAAGAAGGGAGTGAGGGAGAAAACAGGAAATTATAGACCGGTCAGCCTGACGTCAGTGGTGGGGAAGATATTGGAATCTATCATAAAAGGAGTAATACCAGAACACTTAGGCAGAAATAGTTTAAGGGCTAGTCAGCATGGATTCCTTAAGGGTAAGTCATGCTTGACTAACCTTCTGGAATTTTTCGAGGATGAGACAAAGAGGGTGGACTTGGGAGAGCCAGTGGATGTGGTGTATTTGGACTTCCAGAAGGCCTTTGATAAGGTACCGCACGGGAGACTAGTGGGCAAGATCAGGGAGCATGGAATTGGAGGTAAGGTGCTGACATGGATAGGAAATTGGTTAAGAAATAGGAAAGAAAGGGTTGGAGTAAGCCGGTCCTTTTCAGGATGGCAGGATGTGACGAGTTGAGTGCCGTAGGGATCGGTATTGGGTCCTCAGTTGTTTGTAATTTATCTAAATGATTTGGATGAGGGGATGATTAATAAGATGAGCAAATTTGCAGATGACACTAAACTGGGTGGCAGTGTGAGGTGTGAGGAGGATGTCAAAAAAATGCAGAGGGACTTGGACAGGTTGGGGGTGTGGGCTGCTGAATGGAAGATGACGTTCAATGTGAGCAAATGTGAGGTTATCCATTTTGGGGGCAATAATAGGAAAGCTGAGTATTATTTAAATGGAGACAGGCTAGGGAGTGGGGAGGAGAAAATGGATCTGGGTGTACTTGTTCACCGGTCACTGAAGGCTAACATGCAGGTTCAGAATGCTGTGCAGAAGGCAAATGCCATGTGGGCTTTCATAAAGAGGGGATTGGAGTATAGGAACAGAGACGCCCTTCTGCAGTTGTACAGGGCCCTGGTGAGACCCCACCTGGAGTATTGCATCCAGTTCTGGTCTCCAGTTTTGAGGAAGGACATACTAGCTATAGAGGGTGTGCAGCGTAGATTTACAAGGTTAGTTCCAGCGATTGCGGGGTTGACATATGCTGAAAGGCTAGAAAAACTGGATTTGTATCCGATGGAGTTTAGAAGGATGAAGGGCATGATTGAGGTATACAAAATTATCAGGGGGATGGACAGGGTGAAGTCGGATTACTTGTTCCCAGTGATGGGGGAGACGAGGACTAGAGGGCATAGTTTAAGAATACAGGGTTGGCCCTTTAGGACGGAGATGAGAAAACATTTTTTTACCCAGAGAAGTGTGAATCTGTGGAATGCTCTGCCACAGAGGGTGGTTGAGGCAGATTCGCTGATTATGTTCAAAAGAGAGTTAGATAAGACTCTAGTGGGCAAAGGAGTTACGGGTTATGGGGATAAGGCTGGAAAGGGGTACTGATAGTAGTGATCAGCCATGATCTGTAATATGGTGGTGCTGGCTCGACAGGCCGAAGGGCCTACTCCTGCTCCTATTGTCTATTGAACCATTCCTCCAAGGTCCCTCTGTTCCTCAATGCCCTCCCCTTCACTGCATACGTCTTGGTTATTCTTCCCAAAATAAAGCACCTCACACTTACCTACATTAAACTCCATCTGCCATCTTTCCAAACAGTCCAAATCCTTTTGTAGTCCATGAAAACCCTCCTCACTCTCCACAACTCTTGAAAATAAGAAAAATGTATTACGTTATGTTAAGCTTCTCTTTGAAAATTTTATTTTCACATGCATTAAATGCGTACATAAATTTCTCATTCAAAGAGAATGAAAAATTAATACATAGTATTTTTTTTAAAATTCCCCCTGCCCAACAACCCAATAGAAAATAAAGATAACATCTGGAAAGTATTTTTAAAAACATTACTAAAAAGCTATCAAATAAAATCTAACAGATTTTCTTGATTTTAGGAGTCAGAAGGTTCAGGTTGGGCGATTACAACCTAATTCCTACAGTTTATAAATAGGATTCCCAAATCTTTCCAAAAATTTCAAATTTGTTACATAAATTACATCTAATTATTTCAAGTGTCAAGGGACTTGGGGGGGTTCTCGTTCAGGAAAACGTAGTGAGTGGGTAACCACCAGGTTGGATCGGCTGGAAAAGAAAGCAAATTCTATGTTGGCCTTTGTTTCGAGGGTAGGGAGGTGTTGATGGGGCATGGGAGAGACCTCATTTGGAGAACTGCGAAGTTTATCTGAAAAAGGATGTGCTGATGTTGGAGAGAGAGCAGAGATTTACCAGGATGATATATCTCCACTCTTCATTGGAGTATAGAAGAAGGAGAGGAGATCTCAGAAACCTTTCCAATGCTGAAAGGATTGGACAGTAGATGTGAATAATGTTTCCCTTGGATAAAAAGACATTGTCTTAGAATTAGAAGATACCTATTTAAAGCAGATGAGAAATTTATTTCACCAGAAGGTCATGGAATTTGTTGCTGGACTGTTGAGGGAGTTTAAGTGGGGGGGGGGGGGGGGGTGGCAGAATTAATAGATGTTTAATGAGTCAGGGTATCAAGGGATCAGGGGAAAAAGCCAGAACTTGGAATGAGAGGCGAGAACTGTTTAGATCAGGGGATAGCTGACACAGTGGGCTGAATGGCCAACTTCTGTTCCTTGTGATTTGACACCATTTTAACTAATGTACCTTTGAGAATTATAACATCCATCCATATGTCCTCTGTATTTTGGATGTGAAACAACGGCTGTGCAGGAGAAGCCAGTGAGTTGGTGTGACCAATTGCTCTTCAGACTGGAGGCCTGTGACGAGAGCTGTGCCTCAGGGATAGGTGCTGGAACAATAATGTGGTGAATTGGATTAACAAGTTGGCAGGTGACACCAAGAATGGAGGAGTTGTGGACAGCCAGGAAATCTTGCAGAAGGATCTGGACCAGCTGGAGAAAGGGCAGATGGAATTTAATGCAGACAAGTGTGAGGTGTCACATTTTGAAGGGCAAACCAAGAAAAGATAGACACGGTGAACGGTCGGGCACTGAGGAGTGAGGTTGAACAGAGGGACATGGTAAACGGGTGTCATTCCATGTAAGTGCTGTCACAGGTGGATTTGGGCGGGAATTGAAGATACCCAAGTTAACTAAAATTGAAAATTGTAAATGGGGCAAAAAAAGGGATCTATTCCAGAAATGTTTGTGACAACAGAAAATGGCTAAACCAACTTTAGATTAAATGGGAGATTCTTCTTTAGAATTAACCCAAGAAGAACGGACTACTTACTATGTGCGAAGATGGTGGATTAAATTGATTAACGTGCGATATAATTGGGTGAATTATAATTTTTTTTTACATCAGTTGTATTTAACTCCAGGAAAAAAAAGATAAGGATTTAGTAATTCAGACTAATGTTTTCATTGTGGGATTCAAATTAATACTTTTTTTTGTCTGTCTGGTTGTGTGATAAAGTTAAGCCTTTGAGGATTTATTTGAAACTACTTTAAAGAAACTCTTTTTATGTTCGATCCACTGCTTTTTCTAATGCGGTATATTACAACTTGAACAACGGGATTAAGAATGGATAAACCTCAAATTGAGTTTATTCAGTTAGTATTAGCAGTGGCCAGTAAATGCATTGCGATGACGTGGAAAATTAGGTTAGGCGTTTTCATTCTGCCGCAACGAATTGATATGATTTTTCTCTCCCTCAGTCGAGGGAGTTTGGGGGGGGGGGGTAATTATGGGGAGGGGGGATGGAATATAGTTTTTTTTTGGGAGGTTGGTTTATTTTGTTTACTATGTATTTTATATATTCATAAATAAAGTTTAAAAAAAGATACACAACCAGTGTTTCTGGCTTGAGCCTTTTATCAGGGCTACGAGTATCTGTACTTTATAAAGGTTCACTGCTTGATCAGATGAGCTTCACCAGCATTTGTGTCCTTACAGAATTTGGTCGAGTTACTATATGTGGACATCAGGTCATTTTTTCACCCTTAAACTGTCCATCCACACAGAAAGGAACTTGAAACATTTCTTCTTTTTCACACAACTAACCCCATTTGGTGAAGTGTGTGGAATATTAGCTGTAGAATATCTTGTTCTGGGAATTATGATGAGGAAACCATCACACAGACTTTGCCAGAAAGCTGGGAAAGAGAGTTAAAAAGCACATTCCAGACATGGATCAATTCTCACCTCCTCTACTGAGCCATACATATCCAAATGCCTGCCTGATCTTCAAAACAATGGTGCAAATTGTTAGACCTGATCCAAAGGCTGCAATAAGCCCCCAGCACCACTCAGACCCTGAATGGCATTGTTTCTGCTTTGAAGTGAAGAATTTAAGACTGCTATGAAATTAAGACATTTGGGTAAATTGGAAACCAGAAATCAGGCAGGCAGAGAATGATTACTAATGTGAACTGTGAGCAAGTCTTCCAGACACCTGTTGATTTTTTTGTGTTCCCTAACCTTAACTGGTACATGAGATTAGATGACCAACAAGAAGTCCTTTCCTTGTCTTTAGGAAGAGGATATGAAAAATGTAAAATACAGTGGCAGATAGAACAGTAACAGGTCATAACAAGCCCTGACCATCTGAAACAGGTCATGGGAATATCAATTTATTCAGTAATGTAGAAATTACTGCAAAAGCTGAGAAATTAGGAATTCATAAACTGAGGCAAAGATGGGATGGAGATTTGAACATAGAAAATGGACTGATCGTTATAAATGAGATAGACTGGTTCAATACAATTTTATTCACCAGACACCTCAAAAGAAAATACATGGAATCGGATTTGTTTCAAATGTTAACAAGTCATTTGTACTTTTCTGCATTTGACTTGGCAATGTCCTAAAGTTGGGCAGCTTGGTTGAAATAAGTATTTTTTTTAAAATTCCCACAGGCTCCATTAGAAAGAGATGTTAAGGAATTAAATTTAAATTAAAACTGAATATTTACCAGGTTTAAATTGCTGCAATTTGTACAGCTAGAAAGTGCTTGGCCATATCTTGCAAACTGGCTGAGGTTCGGAACTGTTCACCACAAGAAAATAATGTATCGTTCACGAGATGAACATTCTATCTTTGGAGCCCACATTTCCTAAAGGTGGGTTGAAGTGAAGTTTTGAAATATTCACAATATTATGGTTAAATCAAACATCTGTTGAAGATCTCTGGTCCCTCATATGGGATGTGGAGAGGGTGGGTCTGGGTAGATCTCAATTTGTATTAATCAACCACATGTATCGGGATTTGAATTATATTCTTGTAAAATTAACAAGAATATAACTAACTCTTAAAAATTGATTTAAAAAAAAACCCTGACCCACACAAATGCCCCTGTTCACCTTGCCATTTTGTAAAAGGTGATGGGGGGAAAATCCTGACACAAGGGACAGATTTGAACCTGGGTCACTGTCATTTTCTGTTAAACATGCCAAGATCAAAATTCGACTGACTGTCCTGTAACAAAGTGCAATATTACACACACGTAAGGTAAGATGGTTACATCAGCAAAAATTAAATGAAATGCTTCTTACAGTCAAGAGCAAAAGAATTCCCTGCAGCCTCCAACCCAGCCCTTGCCCACAAATAACACCCCCTGCCCCCCTCCCCACCCCAATTCTGGGATCAAACCATCAGCAGCCTACACTTTGTTGGAATCTAGGGGTTAAAAGATTATGAAAGAAATGATTAATTAATAAGTTGATATGTACTGCATGGTTCAGGGACAAAGAGGAATGTGATTAAGTGGCAATCACAGCATGGAGCGAAGTTGGCTGAGCAAAATTGTCTGCTCCCAAATACAGGGAGAGGAAATTCATAAAACGATTTAGGAGGAAAGCTCCAACTGAAGGAGGTGGTGAGTAGCACAGGAGACACAGGCCAGACCAGAACAAAGAATGGCCTGCAAGAAACCAAGGGAATGGAAAACCAGTCTAGGAGGAAGATTAAGGCATGAGGAGGTGTTAAAGAGAACAGCAGAAATTGGCCAGACAGGAACAGAATGGTGATTAGAAATATCTGGTGATGAATTAATTTCTGATCAAAACAACAGGATAGTCTGGCCTGGAGGATTAAGATGGGAGCGCTACACCCCAGATATCTGCAAAACAGGAGATGACTTGTGATAACCCTTGTGCAAAAAGATCTAGCAAAGGAAGCCAACTTTTGTTCTGTATGATAAGGTTGATCTATATAAACTGAGCCAACTGGACAATAGGGGTCAGTCTTGGGGAATAGCTCACTGTGCAGGTGACCTATGAACTAACGACTGACCCAGAGCTCTGTAAAGTTTTATTCTTGTGCTGTGTAATAAATTGACTGTTGAACCGAATACCTTCTCCTATCACTTCATTCAAAGAACACGCTGAACTCAGACCACATACAGACTAAATTAAGAGTAAGGGAAAGCCAGAGTCCGACAACTTCAGAGCCAAACCTCAGGCACAAACATCCCAAAACCATCATCCCAAGACAAGAGCTAAAGTTGCAGGCACCGTAAACCACACACATTAAAGCAACACATTTCTCTGGCTCAATACCCACGAACCACATGGAACACCAGTTTGCAAACTACCCACAAACAGGGGCTTCCACAAACACCGGATTCCTTTCACCCCAACAACTCAAAGAACCACCCCAGAAAAAGCAGCCACAGTAAAACCAGGCTTCCTACCTTCCTCTGATGGCAGCATCACCTCATCTCTGCCTGAAACCTGCAAGTGACGAGAGTGGGGAAACTCTCCTGTTTTAAACCCTGAGCTGGAATCAGGAGGACAATTAATTCAGGTGTGAAATATCTCAGTAAATTGTGGCTGGCCCTTTAAACAAGGCCCATCTCCACCCTTCAAGAGAGCTGCAATTAAGGGAATAGCACCTTTTTAATTTGGAGATGGGTGTTAAAACAGTTTTCTCACCTGTGGCATTGAGATGTTTGAGGAGATGATACTTCTAGATTGGGGAGTGTTAGAGCTTTATGAGAGATTTGTTTGTTTTTGGGGCTTGTCCATTCAATTTTGGTTTGGAAGCCTTTTGTGGTCTATGACAGCTGAAAACTATGCAAACTAGGGTTTTCTTTGATCCTGATGGTTGTGCAGCAGTTCAAACTTCTCAAATGCAGAATTTGAGCTGTTTGCTCTAGAGCATTGGTTTGGGAATATTTATGCCACAGGTGGTGTTATGGTCCTGTTAAGTCAATGACTCTGGATCAAATCTGGCCCCGTCTGCAAGGGGTTTGTGTGTTCACCCACTCTTCAGTGGAGGTGGCAGGTTAACAGGGATTTGTGGGGGGGGGGGGGGGAAATCGCAGGTGAATGAGGGGGAATGCACAGAGCTGGTGGGGTGAATAGGAGTGTGAGGAAGTTGTTGGCGAAGGAGAGTGTGTTGCAGGGATGTGTGTTGCAGGGATGTGTAGCTGAGGACTCACCATCCAATCTCAGACCAGAGGGAAACAGGATTCTTATCGTGCTCACAAATTCCTTCGTCACTCCTCGAACGACGATCAGTATTCTGACTCAAGCGTTTTCTGGCCCTGTGACGACAAGCGGGCCTAACGTTCCAATGGCAAATGAAGCAGGGAGGATGTTTCCTGTAATAGAGGTAGTAAAAGTTCCATTAGAGAGGAATACGTTGCCTTTAACTGATAACATGCGGTGGGGTCTCGGTACATTTGGTGATGTCTGGGATCTCTCTATCAATATAAAAAATGAAAATCAAGGCTGGGTCTCTCTGTGGGGGGGGGGGGGTAGTATCTAATATTTGCTTATGTCATAATCTAATTCATCCCAACTAGCAGTGCGGGCTTTGTTCCCCAAGGCGTCCGTATTGGCTGTCCATGGACCATCTCTGTCCCAATGCAGTCCTCAGTGTCACTTGCATTTAAATCAATGATGGCATCAGCACCTTTTGGCCAATTTGAGCTCTGTTTACTCAGTCAATCTGGCCAGTTTAGTTTTTCATTCAGTACTGGTGTCTGGGGTTAATGGGAGTAGTGGATAATTCCTGAAATAATTCTTCATTCATCTTATTTTTTTAAAAATTATTTAATTTCACATGTGCATTAAAAACTAATTTTTTATTTGAAATAACATCAAATGAATGCAGAGTGATTTAAAAAATTAACCCCTTGACTTGGGATGATGGTTTTGGGATGTTTGTGCCTGAGGTTTGTCTCTGAAGTGGACGCTGCTGATGGGTTGATCCCAGAATGGGGGGGGGGGGGTGTTTGTGGGCAAGGGCTGGATTGGAGGAATTCTCTTGCTCTTGACTGCAAGAACCATTTCATTTAATTTTTGCTGATGCAAAGAAAAAAAGAAAAAACATGTGGATAGTATTTATAAAAATTTACCAAACCTTTCAAATAAAATCTAACATCTTAAATTTCTTGATTTTAGGAGTCGGAAGGTTCATGTTGGGCTTCCAAGTTACTGCCACACATTTTACCCCTAGAACAATTACAGCACAGAAACAGGTCATTTGGCCCTTCTCGTCTGCTCTGAACTAAATACTCTCCTCCAGTACCACCTCTCTGCATTCCCCTCCCCTCCAATTTTTTCTGAAATGACAAAATGGACCCTGCTTTCACTATTTCTCCCGGAAGCTCACTCCACTCAGCCACCATTGAGTCAAGAAGTTCCCCCTCACGTTACTTCAAAACTTTTGCCTCTTAACTCAAGACCTCTTGTTTCAATCTCTCCCACTTGCAATGGAATTGCCTATCCACATCAACTCTATCCATCCTTCTTGTAATTTTAAATACTCTACCAAATCCCCTCTCGGCTTTCGAGTTGACAGGAATGCACTCATGGATGGTTGGATGAATTCTCTTGGGGAACAGTTCATAGTGGCTCAAAAGTGCTTGATTAGATGCAAGGAGATCTGCCACTGAATGTTGCATGTATTTGGTTCTGGGTTTCGAAGGTACCTCAGCTCTCTCTCTTTTGTACTCGGTCCAAAAGACATTGCTGATCTTATTTGGAATTAGACCAGTTTCAATGAAGCAATGCTGAAGATTTTTGCTGGGGGGGGGGGAATAAGCATTGCATTAAATTAAGCTGCGGCTGGTCATCCTTAAGTGTTGATCTGCAGTCCAAGTCTGGTGAGCTTTCTGGGATGGGCTAACGTTCCAGGCAACTCCTTCTTCACACAACAGGATTCAACATTTAATAGGACGGGGGGTTGGGGAATAATCTTGGGTTAAGTTCCATTTGTGTTTTAGTTCATAAAGCCCATTGGATTTTAACTTCTATCGGGAGCACAGTGGGCTATGAACAACATTTCTTGTTGTTTTCAGAGTATATCTTTCCCCTGGTTTATAATTCTTTGTGTGAATCATTTTTTTACTCCTGTCCAAGTTAGTAACAGGAAACACTGTGGGAGTGGGACGCTGTTTCATCGCTGGTAAAGTCCAACAACTGGTGAAACATTCACATGATTGAAGCTCTCTGGAAGGCAGGTTTCCAATTACTGCAGGTAACTTTCAGTTCAAGATCTTTCACCCCATCTTCCTCACTCGTGCACAGTGTCATGGCCGTCAATGACGGAGGGAGTAAAGTTGGTTTGAAAATGAGCAAATTGTTTACGTCAGAGCCAAGTCTGAAACCACCTTTTATTGAATCAAGTGAGATGCAGGACTGGTCACGGTGGCTGCTGGGAAGCACATGCAGATAGCCTTGCCCACAAGGAATCTTTTGAGTCCTCATTCTCAACATAGGGTGGCAGTGTCCTAGGGTCTCCTTCTTTCGCCTCGTCTTCCTTAATCATCTGGAGCCTGATTTCTTTCCCCTCTCATTCAGCCTGCATTATTTTCTGCATCCTCTCCCTGTTACTCCCTTGCTTTCTATTCCCTTCATTTTCTCCCTCATCTTTAATTTTAGCAAAGATGACTGGCTTGGTTTAGTCTGTAACATGTTTGAGTTTCAAGTGGAACATTTAACGTGGGCTCAGTGCTGTTTTGAAATATTAGCAGAATAGAGGGTGACACCAGTCACTAATGGATAGAAGAGAAAAAGATCCCCCTCTCTCTGGTAAGGTCGTGGGCAAGAGACCTAAGAGAGGAACAAGTCTGAATAAACATCTTTCCTGATTAACTGTGTCCGGTGCATTGATTGAGTGGTGCTGTTGCAGCAGACCCCACTCTTATCCATAATTGATTGGAAACTAATCTATGGTCACTGGACCCAAAATGTTCACATACACGTTTTACTTCTCTAACCATTACAGCATCGAAATAGGCCAAGTTGGCCCTTCGAGTCCACGCCGAACACTTTGTCCTACCTCATCCCATTGACCTACACTCACCCCTTGACCCTCCATTCCTTTCCTGTCCAAATACATATCCCACTTCTCCTTAAGTGCTAATATTGAGCCTGCCTCCTCCACTTCATCTGCAAGTCTATTCCACACACCCACCACTCTGAGTGAAAGTCCCCCCTCACATTTCCTCGAAACCTTTGCCCCTTTCTCTCAACCCACGTCAAATCTATACCCCAATAATTTTAAATACCTCAACCCAATCCAACCTCAACCTTTTATGCTCCGCAGAATAAAAATCTTGCTTAACCTTTCCCTATAACTTAGACCTGTGGTTTTCAAAATGCTCTCAAACTCAAATTCCACTTGAAGCAATCCCTACACCAGAAGTGCTCTGTGATCAGTCAGGGATTGATTCAGGTGCTATGAAAGGAACCATCTACATCCTACAGGATGGAGCGCCGGAATAGCGTACATAGTTGAAGAAATTAAATTCCAAGACTTTGCTCTGCAAAGTGTTTCAACTTCAAAAGTACAGCCCCTCATGGCCAATCCCGGGAATTTACTGCGACAGGGTCCAGTGGAAAAGGGACACTGTCCAAATGCCAGTGTCAAATGATGTCATTTCACGCCACCTCTAACCCTACTCACATCCTCGGTGTTTGCCAACGTCGGCCTGATGGTAAAACCAGTGGAAGAGAGACAGCAGAGAATCACCTGTTTCCAGTCAAAGGCAGAACACTCCGCACCCCGGGGATGAGTTGTGTTCAGTGAAAAAGCAATCTTGCGTCCCAGTGGAAATGGCACCAAGGGCTTCCTAACCTGAGACACTGCACGGCCAATGAACTGGGATTCCCGTGGAAAAAGGGTTTCAGACTGCTTTATAAAATCTGCATGCAGTGCTTCAACCGAAATGAAGGCCAATGGGATGATGAGCTTCATTAAACTTTTCTACGTGGTCGTGCGTGAAAGTGAGGCCATTTTGGCAAGAAAGCGCAGAAAAATTAACCACGATCACAGGAGTGGCCTCCACGTGAGACCTGGAGCAATATCTTCATGGAAACAAGCGACAACTTAACCAAATATATAAACTCATTTATAAAAATAGCACTGACCTTCGCGAAAAGATGTATCACTATCAACTGGATGTCCGATAGCCCAAGGTTTCTGTCTTTGGATATTGCATTTACTTCATTCTGATGGGCTGAATTCCTGCAGCTTCCCAATCAAACATCTGCAATCACCTTTAAATTGTGCCAGATGATGTGAAGGTTGGAGGAGTTGTGGATGAAGCTGAAGGTTGTCGAAGGATAAGGAGTTCAATCCAGGTAAGTGTGAGGTGATGCATTTTGGAAGGACAAACCAGAAGGCTGGGTACAAGGTTACCAGTCGGTTACATGAGTGAGGCTAAACAGAGGGACTTTGGGGTTCAAATCCAAAGATCCCTCAAGGTTGCCGCTCAGGTTGATAGGATAGTTATGAAGGCCAATGGGATGATGAGCTTCATTAAACTTTACTACGTGGTCGTGCGTGAAAGTGAGGCCATTTTGCAAAGAAAGCGCAGAAAAATTAACCACGATCACAGCAGTGACCTCCACGTGAGACCTGGAGCAATCTCTTCATTGAAACAAGCGACAACTTGACAAAATATCTAATCTCATTGATAAAAATAGCACTGGCCTTCGCGAAAAGATGTATCACGATCAACTGGATGTCCGATAGCACACTGGGCTGTCGAAATGAACTGCAGTTACCTACAGAAAAAAAAAAATCACATAAACGTGACCCTTTGGTAAAGGTCTGTCAGCTGTACCTGGACCAAAGAGGGGCCCAGACACTAATATAAATGAACAATAAAAGGAGTTAAAAGTAACCATGATATAGACCAAAACCAAGTTTCACCAACTGGACTCATCTACTTGAAGTCTCTGAAAATGTGGAAATGAAAACAAACTGCAATAGAGAGAGAAAAAATTCAAAGTGCAAAAGGGAGAGTCTTTAAATGAGTCCCTGAATGTGTGTTGAGTCTCGTGGTGAAGGGGTAGCAGCTGTTCCTGAACCTGGCTATACCTCTTTCCTGATGGGAGCAGTGAGAACAGAGCGGGTGAAGTGGATCCTTGATTGCTGCTGCTCTCTGACAGCAGCATTCCCTGCAAATGTTCTCAATGGTGGAGGGTTTTTACCTGAGATGTCCAGGGCGGTGTCCAAGACAATAGTTCAAGCCTTCTACAAACTGAACTTTTCACCCCTGACACCCGTAAACCACTATTTTTCTCGCATCAATGTGCCGGTCTAAATGTTAAAGGTCCCTATTATTCCAGACTCGACTATCCTCCCCGGCCATGCGCTCAAGGCATCCGCAGCCTTGTGGGTCCCCGAACCCGTCCCCACTCAGCCTCCTGGGACCCAGACCCGTCCCACCTCAACATTCTGGGTCCCCGTCCCCCCTTAGCCTTCTGGGTCCGAGACCCGTCCCCCCTCAGCCTTTTGCGTCCCCGTCCCCCCTCAGCCTCTGGGTCCCCGTCCCCACTGAGCCTTCTGGGTCCCCATCCCCCCTGAGCCTTCTGGGTCCCCGTCCCCCCTGAGCCTTCTGGGTCCCCGTCCCCCCGAGCCTTCTGGGTCCCCGTCCCCCCTCAGCCTTCTGGGTCCCCATCCCCCCTCAGCCTTCTGTGTCCCCATACCCCCTCAGCCTTTTAGGTCACCGTTCCCGTCACCCCTCAGCCTTCTGGGTCCCCGTCCCCGTCTCCCCTGAGCCTTCTGGGTCCCCGTCCCCCCTGAGCCTTCTGGGTCCCCGTCCCCCCTGAGCCTTCTGGGTCCCCGTCCCCCCGAGCCTTCTGGGTCCCCGTCCCCGTCCCCCCTCAGCCTTCTGGGTCCCCATCCCCCCTCAGCCTTCTGTGTCCCCATACCCACTCAGCCTTTTAGGTCACCGTTCCCGTCACCCGTCAACCTTCTGGGTCCCCGTCCCCGTCTCCCCTGAGCCTTCTGGGTCCCCGTCCCCCCTGAGCCTTCTGGGTCCCCGTTCCCCCTCAGCCTTCTGGGTCCCGGTCCCCGTTCCCCCTCAGCCTTCTGGGTCCCCGTCCCCCCTCAGCCTTCTGGGTCCCCGTCCCCCCTCAGCCTTCTGGGTCCCCGTCCCTCCTAAGCCTTCAGGGTCCCCGTCCCCCCTCAGCCTTCTGGGTCCCCGTCCCTCCTCAGCCTTCTGGGAACCCGTCCCCCCTAAGCCTTCTGGCTCCCCGTCCCTCCACAGCCTTCTGGCTCCCCGTCCCCCCTCAGCCTTCTGGGTCCACGTCCCCCCTCAGCCTTCTGGGTCCCTGTCCCCCCTCAGCCTTCTGGGTCCCGGTACCCCCTCAGCCTTCTGGGTCCCCGTCCCCGTTCCCCCTCAGCCTTCTGGGTCGCCGTCCCCCTCAGCCTTCTGGGTCGCCATCCCCCTCAGACTTCTGGGTCCCCGTCCCCCCTCAGCCTTCTGGGTCCCCGTTCCCCCTCAGCCTTCTGGGTCCCCGTCCTTCCTCAGCCTACTGGGTCTCCGTCCCCGTCCCCCCCTCAGCCTTCAGGGTCCCCGTCCCCCCTCAGCCTTCAGGGTCCCCGTCCCCCCTCAGCCTTCAGGGTCCCCATCCCCCCTCAGCCTTCAGGGTCCCCGTCCCCCTCAGCCTTCTGGGTCCCCGTCCCCCCTCAGCCTTCTGGGTCCCCGTCCCCCCTCAGCCTTCTGGGTCCCCGTCCCCCCTCAGCCTTCTGGGTCCCCGTCCCCGTTCCTCCTCAGCCTTCTGGGTCCCCGTCCCCGTCGCTCCTCAGCCTTCTGGGTCCCCGTCCCCATCCCTACTCAGCCTTCTGGGCCCCCGTCCCCCCTCAGCCTTCTGGGTCCCCGTCCTTCCTCAGCCTTCTGGGTCTCCGTCCCCGTCCCCCCATCAGCCTTCTGGGTCCCCGTCCCCCCCTCAGCCTTCAGGGTCCCTGTCCCCCCCTCAGCCTTCAGGGTCCCTGTCCCCCTCAGCCTACTGGGTCCCCGTCCCCCCTCAGCCTTCTGGGTCCCCGTCCCCGTCCCTCCTCAGCCTTCTGGGTCCCCGTTCCTCCTCAGCCTTCTGGGTCCCCGTCCCCGTTCCTCCTCAGCCTTCTGGGTCCCCGTCCCCGTCCCTTCTCAGCCTTCGGGGCCCCCGTCCCCCCTCAGCCTTCTGCGTCCCCGTCCTTCCTCAGCCTTCTGGGTCTCCGTCCCCGTCCCCCCATCAGCCTTCTGGGTCCCCGTCCCCCCCTCAGCATTCTGGGTCCCCGTCCCCCCTCAGCCTTCAGGGTCCCCGTCCCCCCTCAGCCTTCAGGGTCCCCGTCCCTCCTCAGCCTTCTGGGTCCCCGTCCCCTCTCAGCCATCTGGGTCCCCGTCCCCATCCATCCTCAGCCTTCTGGGTCCCCGTCCCCGTCCCTCCTCAGCCTTCTGGGTCCCCATCCCCCCTCAGCCTTCTGGGTCCCCGTCCCCCCTCAGCCTTCTGGGTCCCGGTCCCCCCTCAGCCTTCTGTGTCCCCATCCCACCTCAGCCTTCTGGGTCACCGTCCCCCATCAGCCTTCTGGGTCACCGTCCCCCTCAGCCTTCTGGGTCCCGGTCCCCGTCCCCCCTCAGCCTTGTGGGTCCCGGTCCCCGTCCCCCCTCAGCCTTCTGGGTCCCGGTCCCCCCTCAGCCTTCTGTGTCCCCATCCCACCTCAGCCTTCTGGGTCACCGTCCCCCATCAGCCTTCTGGGTCGCCGTCCCCCCTCAGCCTTCTGGGTCCCAGTCCCCGTCCCCCCTCAGCCTTCTGGGTCCCGGTCCCCGTCCCCCCTCAGCCTTCTGGGTCCCGGTCCCCGTCCCCCCTCAGCCTTCTGGGTCCCGGTCCCCGTCCCCCCTCAGCCTTCAGGGTCCCCGTCCCCCCTCAGCCTTCAGGGTCCCCGTCCCCCCTCAGCCTTCAGGGTCCCCATCCCCCCTCAGCCTTCAGGGTCCCCGTCCCCCTCAGCCTTCTGGGTCCCCGTCCCCCCTCAGCCTTCTGGGTCCCCGTCCCCCCTCAGCCTTCTGGGTCCCCGTCCCCCCTCAGCCTTCTGGGTCCCCGTCCCCGTTCCTCCTCAGCCTTCTGGGTCCCCGTCCCCGTCGCTCCTCAGCCTTCTGGGTCCCCGTCCCCATCCCTACTCAGCCTTCTGGGCCCCCGTCCCCCCTCAGCCTTCTGGGTCCCCGTCCTTCCTCAGCCTTCTGGGTCTCCGTCCCCGTCCCCCCATCAGCCTTCTGGGTCCCCGTCCCCCCCTCAGCCTTCAGGGTCCCTGTCCCCCCCTCAGCCTTCAGGGTCCCTGTCCCCCTCAGCCTACTGGGTCCCCGTCCCCCCTCAGCCTTCTGGGTCCCCGTCCCCGTCCCTCCTCAGCCTTCTGGGTCCCCGTTCCTCCTCAGCCTTCTGGGTCCCCGTCCCCGTTCCTCCTCAGCCTTCTGGGTCCCCGTCCCCGTCCCTTCTCAGCCTTCGGGGCCCCCGTCCCCCCTCAGCCTTCTGCGTCCCCGTCCTTCCTCAGCCTTCTGGGTCTCCGTCCCCGTCCCCCCATCAGCCTTCTGGGTCCCCGTCCCCCCCTCAGCATTCTGGGTCCCCGTCCCCCCTCAGCCTTCAGGGTCCCCGTCCCCCCTCAGCCTTCAGGGTCCCCGTCCCTCCTCAGCCTTCTGGGTCCCCGTCCCCTCTCAGCCATCTGGGTCCCCGTCCCCATCCATCCTCAGCCTTCTGGGTCCCCGTCCCCGTCCCTCCTCAGCCTTCTGGGTCCCCATCCCCCCTCAGCCTTCTGGGTCCCCGTCCCCCCTCAGCCTTCTGGGTCCCGGTCCCCCCTCAGCCTTCTGTGTCCCCATCCCACCTCAGCCTTCTGGGTCACCGTCCCCCATCAGCCTTCTGGGTCACCGTCCCCCCTCAGCCTTCTGGGTCCCGGTCCCCGTCCCCCCTCAGCCTTGTGGGTCCCGGTCCCCGTCCCCCCTCAGCCTTCTGGGTCCCGGTCCCCCCTCAGCCTTCTGTGTCCCCATCCCACCTCAGCCTTCTGGGTCACCGTCCCCCATCAGCCTTCTGGGTCGCCGTCCCCCCTCAGCCTTCTGGGTCCCAGTCCCCGTCCCCCCTCAGCCTTCTGGGTCCCGGTCCCCGTCCCCCCTCAGCCTTCTGGGTCCCGGTCCCCGTCCCCCCTCAGCCTTCTGGGTCCCGGTCCCCGTCCCCCCTCAGCCTTCTGGGTCCCGGTCCCCGTCCCCCCTCAGCCTTGTGGGTCCCGGTCCCCGTCCCCCCTCAGCCTTCTGGGTCCCGGTCCCCCCTCAGCCTTCTGGGTCCCCGTCCCCCCTCAGCCATCTGGGTCCCCCGTCCCCATCCCTCCTCAGCCTTCTGGGTCCCCTTTCCCGTCCCTCCTCAGCCTTCTGGGTCCCCGTCCCCCCTCAGCCTTCTGGGTCCCCGTCCCCCCTCAGCCTTCTGGGTCCCGGTCCCCGTCCCCCCTCAGCCTTCTGGGTCCCGGTCCCCGTCCCCCCTCAGCCTTGTGGGTCCCGGTCCCCATCCCCCCTCAGCCTTCTGGGTCCCGGTCCCCCCTCAGCCTTCTGTGTCCCCATCCCACCTCAGCCTTCTGGGTCACCGTCCCCCATCAGCCTTCTGGGTCGCCGTCCCCCCTCAGCCTTCTGGGTTCCCGTCCCCCCTCAGCCGTCTGGGTCCCGGTCCCCGTCTCCCCTCAGCCTTCTGGGTCCCGGTCCCCGTCCCTCCTCAGCCTTGTGGGTCCCGGTCCCCGTCACCCCTCAGCCTTCTGGGTCCCCGTCCCCCATCAGCCTTCTGGGTCCCCGTCCCCCCTCAGCCTTCTGGATCCCCTTCCCCCCTCAGCCTTCTGGGTCCCCGTCCCCCCTCAGCCTTCTGGGTCCCCGTCCCCCCTCAGCCTTCTGGGTCCCCGTCCCCCCTCAGCCTTCTGGGTCCCCTTCCCCCCTCAGCCTTCTGGGTCCCCGTCCCCCCTCAGCCTTTGGTGTACCAGTCCCCCCTCAGCCTTCTGGGTCCCGGTCCCCATCCCCCCTCAGCCTTCTGGGTCCCGGTCCCCGCCCCCCTCAGCCTTCTGGGTCCCGGTCCCCGTCCCCCCTCAGCCTTGTGAGTCCCCGTCCCCCCTCAGCCTTCTGGGACCCCGTCCCCCCTGAGCCTTCTGGGTACCCGTCCCCCCTGAGCCTTCTGGGTCCCCGTCCCCCCCTCAGCCTTCTGTGTCGCCTTCCCCCCTCAGCCTTCTGGGTCCCCGTCCCCCCTCAGCCATCTGGGTCCCCCGTCCCCATCCCTCCTCAGCCTTCTGGGTCCCCTTTCCCGTCCCTCCTCAGCCTTCTGGGTCCCCGTCCCACCTCAGCCTTCTGGGTCCCCGTCCCCCCTCAGCCTTCTGGGTCCCCGTCCCCCCTCAGCTTTCTGGGTCCCGGTCCCCCCTCAGCTTTCTGGGTCCCCGTCCCACATCAGCCTTCTGGTTCGCCATCACCCCTCAGCCTTCTGGGTCCCCGTCCCCGTCCCCCCCTCAGCCTTCCGGGTCCCGGTCCCCCCTCAGCCTTCTGGGTCCCCGTCCCCCAGCAGCCTTCTGGGTCCCCGTCCCCCAGCAGCCTTCTGGGTCCCCGTCCCCCCTCAGCCTTCTGGGTCCCCGTCCCCCCTCAGCCTTCTGGGTCCCCGTCCCCCCTCAGCCTTCTGGGTCCCCGTCCCCCCTCAGCCTTCTGGGTCCCCGTCCCCCCTCAGCCTTCTGGGTCCCCGTCCCCCCTCAGCCTTCTGGGTCCCCGTCCCCCCTCTGCCTTCTGGGTCCCCGTCCCCCCTCTGCCTTCTGGGTCCCCGTCCCCCCTCAGCCTTCTGGGTCCCCGTCCCCCCTCAGCCTTCTGGGTCCCCGTCCCCCCTCAGCTTTTTGGGTCCCCGTCCCCCCTCACCTTTCTGGGTCCTGATCACCCTCACCCTTCTGGGTCCTGATCACCCTCACCCTTCTGGGTCCTGATCACCCTCACCCTTCTGAGACCTGATCACCCTCACCCTTCTGTGTCCTGATCACCATTACCCTTCTGGGTCCTCATTCCCCTCACCCTTCTGGTTCCACGAGTACCTCAGCCTTGCGTGTCCCTCAAACTTCTGGATACCCGTCCCCCTCAGTCTCGCAGGATTCCCGCCCCCCACAGCCTTGCGTGTCCCTCACTCCTCTGGCAGATCTCCCACACCCCTCTGGCGGGTCCCCCTCATCCTTCTGGGTCCTCGACCCCCCTCACCCTTCTGGGTCCCCGACCCCCTCACCCTCCTGGGTCCCCGACCCCCTCACCCTTCTGGGTCCCCGACCCCCTCACCTTTCTGGGTCCCCGTCCCTCTCCCCCCTCTGCCTCGCAGGCCCCAACCCCCCCCTCTGCCTCGCGGGCCCCGACACCTGTCTGCCTCGCTTGCCCCGACACCGCTCAGCCTCGTTGGAGCGTTCCCCCCTCAGCCTCGTGGGCCCCGACTCCCCTCAGACTCGCGGGCCGCGACGCCCCTCAGCCTAGCGGGCTACGACCAACCTCAACCTCGCGGGCCGCAACCCTCCTCAGCCTCGCGGGTCCCCGATCCCACTCAGCCTCGCGGATCCCCCTCCCCCCCCACAGCCTCACAGACCCCGACCGCCCCCTTCAGCCTCGCGGGTCCCCGACTACCACGATCCCTAACGCCACCCCGACCCAAACTCCCTCACGGTTCCCCGGCCCACCTCACAACCATCCCCCTGCCCGTTCCCCTCCGAGCTCCGGCCGCCCCCGACCCAAAGGGCGACCCGTGGAATCTCTGTCCTCCCTGGTCTCGCTCCCAAAATGCCCCGATTCCCGCCCGTGAGGAACCGACATGAACCTCTCTCCCCCTCCCGCTCGCCACCAACTCCTCCAAAGGCGGCAAAGATCAACAACATGGCAGCCACCAGGGGTCGCTCTCGCGAGAGCTTGGGCCACCCCTCCACGGGATCTCCTCTCCACCACCCCGAGCCCCTGGATGGAGCCCCAGGGCTCGAGGTCCAGCCCTTTGGAGCCCCCTCTCTCCTGAGAACCTCGTCCAACTGGGGAAGGGTCCGAGAGCTGCCTCGGACCTCCAGTCCATCTCCCCTTCAGGCTGCACATTTCCACACCAGAACCTGCCCCACATTCCCCCCCCCCCCCCCAAGAGTCCAGTCCATCCCACCTCCACCACCTTGGCCCAAAGCTCATTCCACGTTCCCACCCTCCTCTGAGGGAAAAAAATCCCCCTTCAATCTCAATCCATGTCCTCCTCTTTGAATCTCTCCCACTCTCCTTGGAAACAGCCTGTCCCCATGGACACGATCCGTCCCCCCTCACAATTTTCAAATCTTCCTCAATCTTCTACGCTCCAGGGAATAAAGTCCCAGCCTGTCCAACCTTCCCCTGGAACTCAAACCCCGAAAGCCAGACCACCTTCTTGTCCCTCTCCTCGACGCGCTGTCTCATTCCTATCCTTCCTCTCCTCCGGCCACCCAAACGGCACACAACGTTCCCAAGTTGGCCTCACCCATGCCTCGTCCAACTTCCTCGTGGCCTCCCACCTCCTGCACTCAATCCTCTCATTTCTGAAGGCCAAAATACCAGAAGCTTTCTTCACTCCCCCCCACCCCCCCATCTCTACAAGGGACTCCACTTTCGGGCAGTTCTGTACCACAGTTCCTCAATCCCTTTGTTTGACAACACTCCTCAATGGTCTGCCATTTAACATTCAAACTCTTACGTTTTAAGAATCAATTGCAGAGATCCATGGATGTGAGAAGTCAGGAGGGTTAGGGACTGGGTGCAGGTCGATGAGACTGGCAGAATGATATTTCACCATGGACGAGAAGGGCAGAAGGGTCTCTTTTCTTTGCTGTGGGGTTTCTAGGGTAGAGTTCACACCATTCTCAGGAAGGAGGATGAGCAGACAGATGTCATGGTCCACGGGTAGGAAAGGTGATGAGATCCTGCCAGGAGAGATGAGGGAGTTAAGTGCACAACCAAGGGGTCTCTCTCTGTCAGTCTGTGTGTGTCTCTATCTCTCTGTGTCTCTCTCTCTCTCTCTGTCTGTGTCTGTCTGTCTGTGTCTCTCTCTCTCTCTGTCTGTGTCTCTCTCTCAGTCTGTGTCTATGTCTCTCTATCTGTGTCTCTCTTTGTGTCACTCTGTGTTTGTCTCTGTGTCTGTCTCTGTCTGTGTGTGTCTCTTTGTGTGTATGTCTGTGACTCTCTCGCTGTGTCTCTCTCTGTCTGTGTCTCTCTCTCTGTCTCTCTCTCGCTGTCAGTGTCTCTCTCTCTGTCTGTATGAGTCTCTCTGTGTGTCTGTGTCTGTATATCTGTCTCTCTGTGTCTGTGTGTGAGTGTGTCTGTCTGTCTGGGTATGTGTGTGTGTGTCTCTCTCTGTCTGTGTCTCTGTATCTGTGTCTGTCTCTGTGTCTGTCTCTGTGTGTGTGTCTCTCTCTCTGTGTGTGTATCTCTCTGTGTCTGTGTCTGTGTCCGTGTGTCTGTGTCTCTCTGTCTGTGTCTCTCTGTCTGTGTCTCTCTGTCCATGTCTCTCTGTCCATGTCTCTCTCTCTGTCTGTGTCTCTCTCTGTGTGGGTCTGTGTGTGTGTGTCTCTCTCTCTCTCTCTCTCTGTGTCTCTCTCTCTGTCTGTTTGTGTGTGTTTCCCTCTCTGTGTCTCTGTGTGTGTCGCTGTCTGTGTGTGTGTCTCTCTCTCTGTCTCTCCCTCTGTGTCTCAATGTGTGACTCTCTCTGTGTCTGTGTGTGTGTGTCTCTGTGTGTGTGTGTGTATCTGTCTCTCTGTGTCGTGTGTGTGTCTCTCTCTGTCTCTATGTGTGTCTCTCTGTGTCTGTCTGTGTGTATGTCTGTCTCTGTGTCGTGTGTGTGTCTCTCTGTCTCTATGTG
This sequence comes from Narcine bancroftii, assembly GCF_036971445.1. Lineage (NCBI taxonomy): Eukaryota > Metazoa > Chordata > Chondrichthyes > Torpediniformes > Narcinidae > Narcine > Narcine bancroftii. The sequence goes on along the minus strand of NC_091477.1, from coordinate 125,186,271 downwards.
TGTCTCCCTGTCTCTGTCTGTGTGTATCTCTCTCTCCGTCTGTGTGTGTCTCTCTATCTGTCTGTCTGTGTCTGTCTCCGTCTGTGTGTATCTCTGTCTCTCTCTCGCTGTCAGAGTCTCTCTCTGTCTCTGCCTGTGTGTGTGTGTGTGTGTGTGTGTGTGTGTGTGTGTGTCTGTCTGTCTGTCTGTCTGTCTGGGTATGTGTGTCGCTCTCTATCGGTGTCTCTAATATTTGCTAATTCATTACCCACCATTATCCATCCCGACTGGTGGTGCGGGCTTTGTTCCCCAAGACGTCCGTATTGGCTGTCCATGTACCATCTCTGGCACAACGCATTCCTCGGTGTCACCTGCATTAAAATCAAGGTGGCATCAGCACCTTTTTGGGCACTTTTAGCCGTATTCCCTTAGTTGTTCTGGCCAGTTTTGTGTTTCGTTCACACATTCCTGCTGCCTGGGGTTAATGGCACTCATGGAAGATCACCAGTTCCTGAAACAATTCTTCATTTTTCTTATTTGTAACATTTTTACATTTAATTTAACATATGCATGAAAAAACCTAAATTTCTTATTTGAATATAAGATAAAATTAATGCATAGTGATTTAAAAAGTAACCCCTCCCACAGCTGCCCAATAGAAAACAATAAAGAGAGGAAACATCTAGATAGTATTCATAAAAATTGAGCAAAACTCTCAAATAAAATCTTGCTTTTCTTGGTTTTAGGAGTCAGAAAGTTAGTGTTGGGTGATTACAACTTAATTCCTACAATTGGAAAATACACATCCCAAATCTTCAAAAGAGAAATTCAAATTTGTTCCGTGAATTCAATGTAATTATTTCAAGTGGGATACAACGGCCTATTTCAGTGTGGCTATCGACCCATTCCCAAATACGCATCGGACTTCCAAGTTACTGCCACACATTTTAACCCTATAACAATTACAGCACAGAAACAGGTCATTTGGCCCTTCTTGTCTACACTGAACGAAATATTCTCCTCTCGTACCACCTCTCTGCATTCCCCTCCCCTCAAATTTTCCCTGAAATGACAAAATGGACCCTGCCGCCACTACTTTTCCCGGAAGCTCACTCCACTCAGCCACCACTCTGAGTCAAGAAGTTCCCCCTCATGTTACTTCCAAACTTTTACCTCCTGATTCAATCCCTGCTCCCCGCAATGAAAAAAGTCTCTCCACATCAACTCGTTCTATCCTCCTAGTAATTTTAAAGACTTCGATCAAATCCCCTCTCAACCATCTACAATCCAAAGAATAAAGACTTCATTTGCTCAATCTTTCTTTGTAATCTAGTTGCTGATATCCAGGTAACATTGACGTAAATCTTCTCTGCACCCTCTCTACTTTATTGATAGCTTTCCTCTCATTTGGTGACCAGAACTGCACACAGTACTCACAAAAGAGCCTCACCAACATCTTGTCTAGTCTCAACCTCACTGCCCGACTCCTGTATTCTATGCGATGGTTGATCAAGGCCAGCTATTTGAACAGATTCTTTTCGAGGTACTCTCTGATTACCCTCCAATAATTTACCTATTTTGTCAGGCTCACCTGGTTTGCTTTTGAAGCCGTTTTTAAACAAGGGAACATTAGATTACATCCATTCCTCTGGCACCTCACCCGTGGATAAACAGGTTTTAAATATTTCTGTCAGAGCCCTTGCAATTTCTACTCTTCTTTCCCTCAAGGCCAAGGGAATATCATGTCAGACCTCCATCCACCAACAGACAAAAATCAGCCATCACAAGGTGAAGGCAGGACAGTAGTCCCAACTCTCCAGCACGAGTCACCCCAGGATCAAGTGAGCACTGATTGCAAGAAGTTTCTACATCCTCTTGGTGTCTGTGTGGATTTCCTCCCACACTCCACAGCTCAAGGGGGCCGTAAGTTCATTGGCGATTTGGAAAGCTCAAGACCATGGGGTGGAAGTGCACATTCTGGACCTGGGGGCATCAATTCAATTCAACAGCACAGATGAACCTTTGGGCACGACCTGATCTTTTTCTGGTTTCAAACTCATTATTTTTGAAAATTGTATGTGCACCTCTAATGCAACACGACTGCTGCTAAACAGGCTTCTTGATGCATATCCATGACAAGAACTCGGGAGAATCTGATTTGGTTACTAGACTTTTGAACAGAACAGTGTCTGGACATTTTATCCCTAAACTGAAACTTTATAGACATACAGAACAAAAAGAGGGCAAAACAAGCTTGTGTCTCACCAATACCACAATTCACGGACACTTTTTAAGTTCTCAAGGGTGGCAGAAAACACAAAGAACAGACAAACTCCTTCCACACTGTCACTTTGAGAGCTTTGGACTCACCATGCTATAAATATTGCCAAGCCATCACTCTCTCTCCAAATCAATGACCAAAAGTACTGGCTGAGTGATAGATTTGAGACATTTTACCCGCGATGTAGCAATCAGGCACAAGGAAAAGTGCTGCTTCCATTGTAAAGTATTTAGGAATCTCAGACCACAAACAACCTTCACCCCGAAAAACAAGCAATTCTCCACAATAAAACTAGGTTTCCTTCCTGTCTGCAAGCATCTGCTCTCTTGAGTCTGAATGGCACAACTGGGGAAACCGTTTCAAACCCATGACCTGAAACAGCATATTCTCTTCCCCTAATTGGAGCTGTCTTGCAATTGGCCACCACTGCCCAAGCAAGAATGAACTGGGGGATCTCACACTTGCTCCTTCACAGGTGAGACCTCCCTGTTCATTGGAGCTCCATATTATCCATCTTGCTCTATTTTGTTAACCTTAATCAAGTCTCCTCTCATACTCCAACACTCCCATGAAAAATAAAAATCATGTATCCTGTAGTTTGCGAGTCCGGACACCAGGTGGTGGTATTATACCTAGATCTCTCTCTCTCTCCCTCGCTTCATGCATGAAGTACTCGGTGTGAACAGGCAGTGGCAGCACTTTACAGCCCTTGCAATCTGCAGCTTGGACAGGAGATGTCGGAGTTACGGAGGCATGGCTGCGGGAAGGGCAGGATTGGGAAATCAATGTTCCTGGGTACACGTCCTATAGAAAAGACAGAAAGTTGGGAAGAGGGGGTGGGTTAGCTCTGTTGGTAAGAAATGAAATTCAGGCGTTTGAAAGGAAAGACACTGAAACAGGTGGGTAGAGTCTGTTTGGATAGAATTAAGAAATTGTAAAGGCATGAGGACCATAATGGGGGTCATTTACAGGTCTCCGAAAAGTAGCTCAGATATAGAGGTATAAATCAGGAATTAAGAGTGGCATGTCAAAGTGGTAGCAATACGGTAGTTATGGGGGACTTCAACATGAAAGTGGACTGGGATAATCAGACGGGGGCAGGAACACAAGAGAGTGAGTTTATTGAATGTCTACGAAATACTTTCTTCCATTGATTTAATTATAATTTGGTTACTTTGTTCTTTCTGTTAATTTTTTTCCCCAGTTTTATCCATATTTGAATCCAAATTCAGGTTGAAATCCCCTCCTATTTATATGTTCCCTTGCGTATCTGCTACCTTCAAAAAGATATCTTCCATAAACTTTTGATCTTCTTCGTTAGGTGAATATACATTGAGTAGATTCCAAAACTCTGAATATATCTGACATTTTATCATTACATATCTCCCTGCTGGATCTATTATTTCCTCCTCTATTTTAAATGGCACATTTTTACTAATTAATATAGCTACTCCTCTTGCTTTTGAATTATACGATGCTGGTGTTACATGTCCTACCCAATACGAGATACTTTCTTGGAGCAGCTAGTGGAAGAACCTACCAGGGGGAAGTCGATTCTGGACTTGGTGCTGTGCAGCGACGCAGAGTTAATAAGTGACCTCGATGTAGGGGAGCCATTAGGGAATAGTGACCATGGTATGGTTATTTTTGAGCTGCAATTAGAAAAGGAAAAAGAAAGGAAGTCGGAAGCATCTGTACTGCAGTTAAATAAAGGGGATTATGCAGCTATGAGGGAGGAGCTAGCCAAAATAAAATGGAAAGATACACTAGCTGGGAGGACAACTCGGGAAAAATGGCAGGTGCTTTTGGACATTTTCCACAGGATTCAGGACAAATTTATTCCAAAGTGGAGGAAAGGCTCGAGGAGATGCAAATGGCAGTCGTGGCTAACTAATGAAATCAAGTCCAATATCAAATCCAAAAGGAGTCAGTATAAGATAGCAAAGTGGAGTGGGAAGCTAGAGGATTGGGAAACCTTCAAAGAGCATCAGAGGGTAACTAAGAAAGTCATAAGAGAGGGGAAAATGAAGTATGAGAGGAAATTAGCAAATAATATCATGGAGGTTAGCAAAAGATTTTTTAAATATGTGAAGAGGAAGAAATTGGTTCGGTCTAAAATTGGTCAATTAAGAATGGAAAAGGCTGGAATTATTACCGGAAACAAGGAGATGGCTGAGGAATTTAACAAATACTTTGCATCGGTCTTCACCAAGGAGGATATAGGTTATGGTCAGTTAGGGGGTAGTGGTCATGCGGTATCAAGAGACTTGGGGAAACTTTCCTGGGGAAGTAGGGGATCCAATGGATATCCGGATATAGAAGCAGGAGGTTGTGAGTAAATTGTTGGGACTGAGGGCTGATAAAACCCCAGGGCCTGATGGGCTGCATCACAGGGTGCTTAAAGAAGTTGCTATGGAAATTGTGGAGGCACTGGTCGACATTTTCCAAAGTTCCATAGATTCGGGGGAGGTCCCTGAGGATTGGAGAGTGGCTGATGTGGTGCCGATTTTTAAGAAGGGAGGGAGGGAGAAAACGGGAAATTATAGACCGGTCAGCCTGACGTCAGTGGTGGGGAAGATATTGGAATCTATCATAAAAGGAGTAATACCAGAACACTTAGGCAGAAATAGGATAAGGGCAAGTCAGCATGGATTCCTTAAGGGTAAGTCATGCTTGACTAACCTTCTGGAATTTTTCGAGGATGTGACAAAGAGGGTGGACTTGGGAGAGCCAGTGGATGTGGTGTATTTGGACTTCCAGAAGGCCTTTGATAAGGTACCGCACGGGAGACTAGTGGGCAAGATCAGGGAGCATGGAATTGGAGGTAAGGTGCTGACATGGATAGGAAATTGGTTAAGAAATAGGAAACAAAGGGTTGGAGTAAGCCGGTCCTTTTCAGGATGGCAGGATGTGACGAGTTGAGTGCCGCAGGGATCGGTATTGGGTCCTCAGTTGTTTGTAATTTATGTAAATGATTTGGATGAGGGGATTATTAATAACATGAGCAAATTTGCAGATGACACTAAACTGCGTGGCAGTGTGGGGTGTGAGGAGGATGTCAGGAAAATGCAGAGGGACTTGGACAGGTTGGGGGTTTGGGCTGCTGAATGGAAGATGACGTTCAATGTGAGCAAATGTGAGGTTATCCATTTTGGGGCAATAACAGGAAAGGTGAGTATTATTTCAATGGAGACAGGCTAGGGAGTGGGGAGGAGAAAATGGATCTGGGTTTACTTGTTCACCGGTCACTGAAGGCTAACATGCAGGTTCAGAATGTGGTGAAGAAGGCAAATGGCATGTTGGCTTTCATAAAGAGGGGATTGGAGTATAGGAACAGAGACGCCCTTCTGCAGTTGTACAGGGCCCTGGTGAGACCCCACCTGGAGTATTGTACCCAGTACTGGTCTCCAATTTTGAGGAAGGACATACTAGCTATAGTGGGTGTGCAGCACAGATTTACAAGGTTAGTTCCAGCGATGGCGGGGTTGACATATGCTGAAAGGCTAGAAAAACTGGACTTGTATCCGATGGAGTTTAGAAGGATGAGGGGGGACATGATTGAGGTATAAAAAATTATCAGGGGGATGGACAGGGTGAAGTCGGATTACTTGTTCCCAGTGATGGGGGAGACGAGGACTAGAGGGCATAGTTTAAGAATACAGGGTAGGCCCTTTAGGACGGAGATGAGAAAACATTTTTTTACCCAGAGAAGTGTGAATCTGTGGAATGCTCTGCCACTGAGGGTGGTCGAGGCAGATTCGCTGATTATGTTCAAAAGAGATTAGATAAGACTCTAGTGGGCAAAGGAGTTAAGGGTTATGGGGATAAGGCTGGAAAGGGGTACTGATAGTAGTGATCAGCCATGATCTGTAAAATGGTGGTGCTGGCTCGACAGGCCGAAGGGCCTACTCCTGCTCCTATTGTCTTTTGAACCATTCCTCCAAGGTCCCTCTGTTCCTCAATGCCTTCCCCTTCACTGCATACGTCTTGGTTATTCTTCCCAAAATAAAGCACCTCACACTTACCTACATTAAACTCCATCTGCCATCTTTCCAAACAGTCCAAATCCTTTTGTAGTCCATGAAAAGCCTCCTCACTCTCCACAACTCTTGAAAATAAGCAAAATGTATTACGTTAAGTTAAGCTTCTCTTTGAAAATTTTAATTTCACATGCATTAAATGCGTACATAAATTTCTCATTCAAAGATAATGAAAAATTAATACATAGTATTTTTTTTTAAATTCCCCCTGCCCAACAACCCAATAGAAAAGAAAGATAACATTTGGAAAGTATTTATAAAAACATAACTAAAAAGCTATCAAATAAAATCTAACAAATTTTCTTGATTTTAGGAGTCAGAAGGTTCAGGTTGGGCGATTACAACTTAATTCCTACAGTTTATAAATAGGATTCCCAAATCTTTCCAAAAATTTCAAATTTGTTACATAAATTACATGTAATTATTTCAAGTGTCAAGGGACTTGGGGGGGGGGGGTTCTCGTTCAGGAAAACATAGTGAGTGGGTAACCACCAGGTTGGATCGGCAGGAAAAGAAAGCAAATTCTATGTTGGCCTTTGTTTCAAGGGTAGGGAGGTGTTGATGGGGCATGGGAGAGACCTCATTTGGAGAACTGCGAAGTTTATCTTAAAAAGGATGTGCTGATGTTGGAGAGAGAGCAGAGATTTACCAGGATGATATATCTCCACTCTTCATTGGAGTATAGAAGAAGGAGAGGAGATCTCAGAAACCTTTCCAATGCTGAAAGGATTGGACAGTAGATGTGAATAATGTTTCCCTTGGATAAAAAGACATTGTCTTAGAATTAGAAGATACCTATTTAAAGCAGATGAGAAATTTATTTCACCAGAAGGTCATGGAATTTGTTGCTGGACTGTTGAGGGAGTTTAAGTGGGGGGGGTGGGGGGGGGTGGCGGAATTAATAAATGGTTAATGAGTCAGGGTATCAAGGGATCAGGGGAAAAAGCCAGAACTTGGAATGAGAGGCGAGAACAGTTTAGATCAGGGGATAGCAGACACAGTGGGCTGAATGGCCAACTTCTGTTCCTTGTAATTTGACACCATTTTAACTAATGTACATTTGAGAATTTTAACATCCATCCATATATCCTCTGTGGAGGCCTGTGACGAGAGCTGTGCCTCAGGGATAGGTGCTGGAACAATAATGTGGTGAATTGGATTAGCAAGTTTGCAGGTGACACCAAGAACGGTGGAGTTGTGGACAGCCAGGAAAGCTTGCAGAAGGATCTGGACCAGCTGGAGAAAGGGCAGATGGAATTTAATGCAGACAAGTGTGAGGTGTCACATTTTGAAGGGCAAACCAAGAAAAGATAGACACGGTGAACGGTCGGGCACTGAGGAGTGAGGTTGAACAGAGCGACATGGTAAACGGGTGTCATTCCATGCAAGTGCTGTCACAGGTGGATTTGGGCGGGAATTGAAGATACCCAAGTTAACTAAAATTGAAAATTGTAAATGGGGCAAAAAAAGGGATCTATTTCAGAAATGTTTGTGACAACAGAAAATGGCTAAACCAACTTTAGATTAAATGGGAGATTCTTCTTTAGAATTAACCCAAGAAGAACGGACTACTTACTATGTGTGAAGATGGTGGATTAAATTGATGAATGTGCGATATAATTGGGTGAATTATAATTTTTTTTTACATCAGTTGTATTTAACTCCAGGAAAAAAAGATAAGGATTTAGTCATTCAGAATAATGTTTTCATTGTGGGATTCAAATTAATACTTTTTTTTGTCTATCTGGTTGTGTGATAAAGTTAAGCCTTTGAGGATTTATTTGAAACTACTTTAAAGAAACTCTTTTTATGTTCGATCCACTGCTTTTTCTAATGCGGTATATTACAACTTGAACAACGGGATTAAGAATGGATAAACCTCAAATTGAGTTTATTCAGTTAGTATTAGCAGTGGCCAGTAAATGCATTGCGATGACGTGGAAAATTAGGTTTGGTGTTTTCATTCTGCCGCAACGAATTGATATGATTTTTCTCTCCCTCAGTCGAGGGAGTTTGGGGGGGGGTTAATTATGGGGAGGGGGGATGGAATATAGTTTTTTTTGGGAGGTTGGTTTATTTTGTTTACTATGTATTTTATATGTTCATAAATAAAGTTTAAAAAAAGATACACAACCAGTGTTTCAGGCTTGTGCCTTTTAACAGGGCTACGAGTATCTGTACTCTATAAAGGTTCACTGCTTGATCAGATGAGCTTCTCCAGCATTTGTGTCCTTACAGAATTTGGTTGAGTTACTATATGTGGACATCAGGTCATTTTTTCACCCTTAAATTGTCCATCCACACAGACAGGAACTTCTTTTTCCCACAACTAGCCTCATTTGGTGAAGTGTGTGGAATATTAGCTGTAGAATATCTTCTTCTGGGAATTATGATGAAGAAACCACTTTGGCAGAAAGCTGGGAAAGAGAGTTAAAAAGCACATTCCAGACAGGGATCAATTCTCACCTCCTCTACTGAGCCATACATATCCAAATGCCTGCCTGATCTTCAAAACAATGGTGCAAATTGTTAGACCTGATCCAAAGGCTGCAATAAGCCCCCAGCACCACTCAGACCCTGAATGGCATTGTTTCTGCTTTGAAGTGAAGAATTTAAGACTGCTATGAAATTAAGACATTTGGGTAAATTGGAAACCAGAAATCAGGCAGGCAGAGAATGATTACTAACGTGAACTGTGAGCAACTCTTCCAGACTCCTGTTGATTTTTTTGTGTTCCCTAACCCTAACTGGTACATGAGATTAGATGACCAACAAGAAGTCCTTTCCTTGTCTTTAGGAAGAGGATATGCAAAATGTAAAATACAGTGGCAGATAGAACAGTAACAGGTCATAACAAGCCCTGACCATCTGAAACAGGTCATGGGAATATAAATTTATTCAGTAATGTAGAAATGACTGCAAAAGCTGAGAAATTAGGAATTCATAAACTGAGGCAAAGATGGGATGGAGATTTGAACATAGAAAATGGACTGATCGTTATAAATGAGATAGACTGGTTCAATACAATTTTATTCACCAGACACCTCAAAAGAAAATACATGGAATCGGATTTGTTTCAAATGTTAACAAGTCATTTGTACTTTTCTGCATTTGACTTGGCAATGTCCTAAAGTTGGGCAGCTTGGTTGAAATAAGTATTTTTTTTAAAATTCCCACAGGATCCATGAGAAAGAAATGTTAAGGAATTAAATTTAAATTAGAACTGAATATTTACCAGGTGTAAATTGCTGCAAATTGTACAGCTAGAAAGTGCGTGGCCATATCTTGCAAACTGGCTGAGGTTCGGAACTGTTCACCACAAGAAAATAATGTATCGTTCACGAGATGAACATTCTATCTTTGGAGCCCACATTTCCTAAAGGTGGGTTGAAGTGAAGTTTTGAAATATTCACAATATTATGGTTAAATAAAACATCTGTTGAAGATCTCTGGTCCCTCATATGGGATGTGGAGAGGGTGGGTCTGGGTAGATCTCAATTTGTATTAATCAACCACATGTATCGGGATTTGAATTATATTCTTGTAAAATTAACAAGAATATAACTAACTCTTAAAAATTAATTTAAAAAAAACCCTGACCCACACAAATGCCCCTGTTCACCTTGCCATTTTGTAAAAGGTGATGGGGGGAAAATCCTGACACAAGGGACAGATTTGAACCTGGGTCACTGTCATTTTCTGTTAAACATGCCAAGATCAAAATTCGACTGACTGTCCTGTAACATAGTGCAATATTACACACACGTAAGGTAAGATGGTTACATCAGTAAAAATTAAATGAAATGCTTCTTACAGTCAAGAGCAAAAGAATTCCCTGCAGCCTCCAAACCTGCCCTTGCCCACAAATAACACCCCCCGCCCCCCTCCCCACCCCAATTCTGGGATCAAACCATCAGCAGCCTACACTTTGTTGGAATCTAGGGGTTAAAACATTATGAAAGAAATGATTAATTAATAAGTTGATATGTACTGCATGGTTCAGGGAAAAAGAGGAATGTGATTAAGTGGCAATCACAGCATGGAGCGAAGTTGGCTGAGCAAAATTGTCTGCTCCCAAATACAGGGAGAGGAAATTCATAAAACGATTTAGGAGGAAAGCTCCAACTGAAGGAGGTGGTGAGTAGCACAGGAGACACAGGCCAGACCAGAACAAAGAATGGCCTGCAAGAAACCAAGGAAATGGAAAACCAGTCTAGGAGGAAGATTAAGGCATGAGGAGGTGTTAAAGAGAACAGCAGAAATTGGCCAGACAGGAACAGAATGGTGATTAGAAATATCTGGTGATGAATTAATTTCTGATCAAAACAACAGGATAGTCTGGCCTGGAGGATTAAGATGGGAGCGCTACACCCCAGATATCTGCAAAACAGGAGATGACTTGTGATAACCCTTATGCAAAAAGATCTAGCAAAGGAAGCCAACTTTTGTTCTGTATGATAAGGTTGATCTATATAAACTGAGCCAACTGGACAATAGGGGTCAGTCTTGGGGAATAGCTCACTGTGCAGGTGACCTATGAACTAACGACTGACCCAGAGCTCTGTTAAGTTTTATTCTTGTGCTGGGTAATAAATTGACTGTTGAACCGAATACCTTCTCCTATCACTTCATTCAAAGAACACGCTGGACTCAGACCACATACAGACTAAATTAAGAGTAAGGGAAAGCCAGAGTCCGACAACTTCAGAGCCAAACCTCAGGCACAAACATCCCAAAACCATCATCCCAAGACAAGAGCTAAAGTTGCAGGCACCGTAAACCACACACATTAAAGCAACACATTTCTCTGGCTCAATACCCACGAACCACATGGAACACCAGTTTGCAAACTACCCACAAACAGGGGCTTCCACAAACACCGGATTCCTTTCACCCCAACAACTCAAAGAACCACCCCAGAAAAAGCAGCCACAGTAAAACCAGGCTTCCTACCTTCCTCTGATGGCAGCATCACCTCATCTCTGCCTGAAACCTGCAAGTGACTAGAGTGGGGCTCTTTTAAACCCTGAGCTGGAATCAGGAGGACAATTAATTCAGGTGTGAAATATCTCAGTAAATTGTGGCTGGCCCTTTAAACAAGGCCCATCTCCGCCCTTCAAGAGAGCTGCAATTAAGGGAATAGCACCTTTTTAATTTGGAGTGGGAGTTAAAACAGTTTTCTCACCTGTGGCATTGAGATGTTTGAGGAGATGATACCTCTTGATAGGGGAGTGTTAGAGCTTTATGAGAGATTTGTTTGTTTGTGGGGCTTGTCTTTTGAATTTTGGTTTGGAAGCCTTTTGTGGTCTATGACAGCTGAAAACTAAGCAAACTAGGGTTTTCTTTGATCCTGATGGTTGTGCAGCAGTTCAAACTTCTCAAATGCAGAATTTGAGCTGTTTGCTCTCCCAGTGCCCTAGAGCATTGGTTTAGGAATATTTATGCCACAGGTGGTGTTATGGTCCTGTTAAGTCAATGACTCTGGATCAAATCTGGCCCCGTCTGTAAGGGGTTTGTGTGTTCACCCACTCTTCAGTGGAGGTGGCAGGTTAACAGGGGTTTGTGGGGGGGAAATCGCAGGTGAATGAGGGGGAATGCACAGAGCTGGTGGGGTGAATAGGAGTGTGAGGCAGTTGTTGGCGAAGGAGAGTGTGTTGCAGGGATGTGTAGCTAAGGACTCACCATCCAATCTCAGACCAGAGTGAAACAGGATTCTTATCGTGCTCACAAATTCCTTCGTCACTCCTCAAACGATGATCAGTATTCTGACTCAAGCGTTTTCTGGCCTTGTGACGACAAGCGGGCCTAACGTTCCAATGGCAAATGAGGCAGGGAGGATGTTTCCTGTAATAGAGGTAGTAAAAGTTCCATTAGAGAGGAATACGTTGCCTTTAACTGATAACATGCGGTGGGGTCTCGGTACATTTGGTGATGTCTGGGATCTCTCTATCAATATAAAAAATGAAAATCAAGGCTGGGTCTCTCTGTGGGGGGGGGGTATCTAATATTTGCTTATGTCATAATCTAATTCATCCCAACTGGCAGTGCGGGCTTTGTTCCCCAAGGCATCCGTATTGGCTGTCCATGGACCATCTCTGTCCCAATGCAGTCCTCAGTGTCTCTTGCATTTAAATCAATGATGGCATCAGCACCTTTTGGCCAATTTTAGCTGTGTTTACTCAGTCAATCTGGCCAGTTTAGTTTTTCATTCAGTACTGGTGTCTGGGGTTAATGGGAGTAGTGGATGATTGATAATTCCTGAAATAATTCTTCATTCATCTTATTTTTTTTAAATTATTTAATTTCACATATGCATTAAAAACTAATTTTTTATTTGAAATGAATGCATAGTGATAAAAAAAAATTAACCCCTTGTCTTGGGATGATGGTTTTGGGATGTTTGTGCCTGAGGTTTGTCTCTGATGTGGACGCTGCTGATGGGTTGATCCCAGAATGGGGGGGGGGGGGGGTGTTTGTGGGCAAGGGGTGGATTGGAGGAATTCTCTTGCTCTTGACTGCAAGAACCATTTCATTTAATTTTTCCTGATGTAAAGAAAAAAAGAAAAAAACATCTGGATAGTATTTATAAAAATTTACCAAACCTTTCAAATAAAATCTAACATCTTAAATTTCTTGATTTTAGGAGTCGGAAGGTTCATGTTGAGCTTCCAAGTTACTGCCACACATTTTACCCCTAGAACAATTACAGCACAGAAACAGGTCATTTGGCCCTTCTCGTCTGCTCTGAACTAAATACTCTCCTCCAGTACCACCTCTCTGCATTCCCCACCCCTCCAATTTTCTCTTAAATGACAAAATGGACGCTGCTTTCACTATTTCTCCCGGAAGCTCACTCCACTCAGCCACCATTGAGTCAAGAAGTTCCCCCTCACGTTACTTCAAAACTTTTGCCTCTTAACTCAAGACCTCTTGTTTCAATCTCTCCCACTTGCAATGGAATTGCCTATCCACATCAACTCTATCCATCCTTCTTGTAATTTTAAATACTCTACCAAATCCCCTCTCGGCTTTCGAGTTGACAGGAATGCACTCATGGATGGTTGGATGAATTCTCTTGGGGAACAGTTCATAGTGGCTCAAAAGTGCTTGATTAGATGCAAGGAGAGCTGCCACTGAATGTTGCATGTATTTGGTTCTGGGTTTCGAAGGTACCTCAGCTCTCTCTCTTTTGTACTCGGTCCAAAAGACATTGCTGATCTTATTTGGAATTAGACCAGTTTCAATGAAGCAATGCTGAAGATTTTTGCTGGAGGGGGGGAATAAGCATTGCATTAAATTAAGCTGCGGCTGGTCATCCTTAAGTGTTGATCTGCAGTCCAAGTCTGGTGAGCTTTCTGGGATGGGCTAACGTTCCAGGCAACTCCTTCTTCACACAACAGGATTCAACATTTAATAGGACGGGGGGTGGGGGAATAATCTTGGGTTAAGTTCCATTTGTGTTTTAGTTCATAAAGCCCATTGGATTTTGACTTCTATCGGGAGCACAGTGGGATATGAACAACATTTCTTGTTGTTTTCAGAGTATATCTTTCCCCTGGTTTATAATTCTTTGTGTGAATCATTTTTTTACTCCTGTCCAAGTTAGTAACAGGAAACACTGTGGGAGTGGGACGCTGTTTCATCGCTGGTAAAGTCCAACAACTGGTGAAACATTGACATGATTGAAGCTCTCTGGAAGGCAGCTTTCCAATTACTGCAGGTAACTTTCAGTTCAAGATCTTTCACCCCATCTTCCTCACTCGTGCACAGTGTCATGGCCGTCAATGACGGAGGGAGGAAAGTTGGTTTGAAAATGAGCAAATTGTTTACGTCAGAGCCAAGTCTGAAACCACCTTTTATTGAATCAAGTGAGATGCAGGACTGGTCACGGTGGCTGCTGGGAAGCACATGCAGATAGCCTTGCCCACAAGGAATCTTTTGAGTCCTCATTCTCAACATAGGGTGGCAGTGTCCTAGGGTCTCCTTCTTTCGCCTCGTCTTCCTTAATCATCTGAAGCCTGATTTCTTTCCCCTCTCATTCAGCCTGCATTATTTTCTGCATCCTCTCCCTGTTACTCCCTTGCTTTCTATTCCCTTCATTTTCTCCCTCATCATTAATTTTAGCAAAGATGACTGGCTTGGTTTAGTCTGTAACATGTTTGAGTTTCAAGTGGAACATTTAACGTGGGCTCAGTGCTGTTTTGAAATATTAGCAGAACAGAGGATGACACCAGTCACTGATGGATAGAAGAGAAAAAGATCCCCCTCTCTCTGGTAAGGTCGTGGGCAAGAGACCTAAGAGAGGAACAAGTCTGAATAAACATCTTTCCTGATTAACTGTGTCCGGTGCATTGATTGAGTGGTGCTGTTGCAGCAGACCCCACACTTATCCATAATTGATTGGAAACTAATCTATGGTCACTGGACCCAAAATGTTCACATACACGTTTTACCTCTCCAACTATTACAGCATCGAAATAGGCCAACTTTGCCCTTCGAGTCCACGCCGAACACTTTGTCCTACCTAATCCCATTGACCTACACTCGCCCCTTGACCCTCCATTCCTTTCCTGTCCAAATACATATCCAACTTCTCCTTAAGAGCTAATATTGAGCCTGCCTCCTCCACTTCATCTGCAAGTCCATTCCACACACCCACCACTCTGAGTGAAAGTCCCCCCTCACATTTCCTCGAAACTTCTGCCCCTTTCTCTCAACCCACGTCAAATCTAAACCCCAATAATTTTAAATACCTCAACCCAATCCAACCTCAACCTTTTATGCTCCGCAGAATAAAAAATTTGCTTAACCTTTCCCTATAACTTAGACCTGTGGTTTTCAAAATGCTCTCAAACTCAAATTCCACTTGAAGCAATCCCTACACCAGAAGTGCTCTGTGATTAGTCAGGAATTGATTCAGGTGCTATGAAAGGAACCATCTACATCCTACAGGATGGAGCGCCAGAATAGCGTACATAGTTGAAGAAATTAAATTCCAAGACTTTGCTCTGCAAAGTGTTTCAACTTCAAAAGTACAGCCCCTCATGGCCAATCCCGGGAATTTACTGGGACAGGGTCCAGTGGAAAAGGGACACTGTCCAAATGCCAGTGTCAAACGATGTCATTTCACGCCACCTCGAACCCTACTCATATCCTCGGCGTTTGCCGACGTCGGCCTGATGGTAAAACCAGTGGAAGAGAGACAGCAGAAAATCACCTGTTTCCAGTCGAAGGCAGAACACTCCGCTCCCCGGGGATGAGTTGTGTTCAGTGGAAAAGCAATCTTGTGTCCCAGTGGAAATGGGACCAAGGGCTTCCTAACCTGAGACACTGCATGGCCAATGAACTGGGATTCCCGTGGAAAAAGGGTTTCAGACAGCTTTGTAAAATCTGCATGCAGTGCTTCAACCGAAATGAAGGCCAATGGGATGATGAGCTTCATTAAACTTTTCTACGTGGTCGTGCGTGAAAGTGAGGCCATTTTGGCAAGAAAGCGCAGAAAAATTAACCACGATCACAGGAGTGGCCTCCACGTGAGACCTGGAGCAATATCTTCATGGAAACAAGCGACAACTTGACCAAATATCTAATCTCATTTATAAAAATAGCACTGGCCTTCGCGAAAAGATGTATCACGATCAACTGGATGTCCGATAGCACGCTGGGCTGTGGAAATGAACTGCTGTTACCTACGGGAAAAAAAAATCACATAAACGTGACCCTTTGGTAAAGGTCTGTCAGCTGTACCTGGACCACATAGGGGCCCAGACACTAATATAAATGAACAATAAAAGGGGATGAATGTAACCATTATATAGACCAAAACCAAGTTTCCCCAACTGGACTCATCTACTTGTAATCTCTGAAAATGTGGATATGAAAACAAACTGCAATAGAGAGAGAAAAAATTCAAAGTGCAAAAGGGAGAGTCTTTAAATGAGTCCCTGAATGTGTGTTGAGTCTCGTGGTGAAGGGGTAGCAGCTGTTCCTGAACCTGGCTATACCTCTTTCCTGATGGGAGCAGTGAGAACAGAGCGGGTGATGTGGATCCTTGATTGCTGCTGCTCTCTGACAGCAGCGTTCCCTGCAAATGTTCCCAAATGTGGCGGGTTTTTACATGAGATGTCCTGGGCGGTGTCCATACTTTTGTAGAGATTTTTGCTCAGGGGTATTGGTGTCACAAGACAACTGATCAAACCTACTACAAACTGAACCTTTCACCCCTCACACCCGTAAACCCACTATTTTTCTTGCATCAATGTGCCTGTCTAAATGTTAAAGGTCCCTATTATTCCAGACCACACCATCCTGCCCGGCCATGCACTCCAGGCACCCGCAGCCTTCTGCACGTTCTCTTTCTACAAGTCCTTCAGCAGCCTTGTGTTTCCTCAGCACTGCCTGCTCCTCCACCAAGCTCTGCCTCAAATCCATTCACTCTATGAGCTTCCTGCATCACTCCAGAGAAAAGCCCAAGGTTTCTCTCTCTGGATATTGCATTTACTTCATTCTGATGGGCTGAATTCCTGCAGCTTCCCAATCAAACATCTGCAATCGCCTTTAAATTGTGCCCCTCTGCACAGATTTGTGCCACCTGCTTTTAAACAGGTTAAATCCTATGGGCATTCTGACAGTGTCCTTCCACTCTCTCTCTCTCTCTCTCTCTACCGGTGGACCTAAATCCTTCTGCTCAAATTGTTGCTTGGTCTGGGCTTCTGTCCTTTTGCCTGGATTCTCATTCTCTGCTATTTCAATCTGAAATACGAGGAATAAAACTGTGGGGATATGGATCGGAATTCTTTCTGGCTAGAGCATCTCAAACACTGCTCTCATCCTCGTGTGTGCACAGGTAGAGACAAGAACAAATCTTGTCCTTAGTCACTGTGAAATCCATCTCCAAGATGATGGCACTTTATTCCTGTGTGTTTTTTTTTGAACCTTGCTTAGTGCTAGTTTTTCCTTTTGAATTGAACATTGCAATATATGTTAATGCACTTTCCAAATGGTTTTACAATGTAAACAATATTTTAAAGAAAAATCTGAAGACTTCACCATCTGAGATGCAGATTCTAATCTGTGGCTTCGGCGGGTCCGCTCCCAGGGGTATTTGAATTATTTTAACATAACATAACAATTACAGTACGGAAACAGGCCATTAGGCCCTTCTAGTCCGCACCGAACCAAACACCCCTTTCTAATCCCACCTCCCTGCACAATGCCCATAACCCTCCATCTTCCTCTCATCCATATACCTGTCCAACCTTTTCTTAAATAATACAATTGACTCCGCCGCCACTATTTCTCCCGGAAGATCATTCCACACAGCTACCACTCTCTGAGTAAAGAAGTTCCCCCTCATGTTACCTCTAAACCTCTGCCCCTTAATTCTTAACTCATGTCCTCTTGTTTTAAACTTTCCTCCTCTTAACGGAAATAGTCTATCCACATCCATTCTGTCTATCCCTTTCATAATCTTAAATACTTCTATCAAATCCCCTCTCAACCTTCTACGCTCCAAAGAATAAAGACCCAATCTGTCCAATCTCTCCCCATAGTCCAGATGCTTAAACCCAGGCAACATTCTGGTAAACCTTCTCTGCACTCTCTCCACTCTGTTTATATCCTTCCTATAATTAGGCGACCAGAACTGCACACAGAACTCCAAATTAGGCCGCACCAACGTCTTATACAATCTCAACATCACCTCCCAACTCCTATATTCCATGCAATGATTGATAAAGGCCAGCATACTAAAAGCCTTCTTCACCACCCTATTCACGTGAGTTTCTACCTTCAGGGAACGATGTACCGTCACTCCTAAATCTTTCTGCTCTTCTGTATTCCTCAATGCTCTCCCATTTACCACATATGTCCTATTCTGATTCTTCTTACCAAAATGAAGCACCTCACACTTATCAGCATTAAATTCCATCTGCCATTTTTCAGCCCACTTTTCTAAGCAGCCCAAATCCCTCTGCAATCCTTGAAAACCTTCTTCATTATCCACTATTCCACCTATCTTAGTATCGTCTGCATATTTACTAATCCAATTCACCACCCCATCATCTAGATCATTAATGTATATAACGAACAACAATGGGCCCAATACAGATCCTTGAGGCACACCACTGGTCACCGGCCTCCAACCTGACAGACAATTATCCACTACCACTCTCTGGCCTCTCCCTTTCAGCCAATGTTCAATCCATTTGACTATCTCAAAATTTATACCTAAAGACTGCACCTTCCTAACTAACCTTCCATGTGGTACCTTATCGAAGGCCTTACTGAAGTCCATATAGACAACATCCACTGCGCTACCCTCATCCACATTCCTAGTCACCTCTTCAAAAAATTCAATCAGATTGGTCAAACATGACCTTCCTCCCACAAATCCATGTTGAGTGCTCCTGATCAGACCCTGTCTATCCAGATGTTTATAAGTACTATCTCTAAGAATTTTCTCCATTAATTTACCTACCACATACGTCAAACTTACAGGCCGATAGTTGCCAGGCTTCCTCCTTGAACCCTTTTTAAATAACGGAACCACATGCGCAATGCGCCAATCCTCCGGCACTATCCCCATATCTAATGACATTTGAAAAATTACCGCCAGAGCCTCTGCTATTTCCTCCTTCACTTCTCTCAATGTCCTGGGGAAGATCCCGTCTGGTCCCGGAGACTTATCCACCTTTATATTCTTCAAAAGCCTTAAAACTACACCTTTTGTAATCTCTATATTCCCCATATTTACCCAATTTGCTTTTTTTATCCCACATCTCCCAATATCCTTCTCCTTAGTGAATACCGAAGAAAAGAAACTGTTCAATATCTCCCCCATTTCTCAAGGTTCCAAACACAGTTTTCCACTCTGATTTTCTAAGGGACCAATTTTGTCTCTAGCTTTCCTCTTACCATTAACATATTTGTAGAATTTAAAGAGGACCGTCTTCCAATGTCTGCAGTGAAACTGGGAGAAAGAGGGTTGGGCTGTCGGTGTCATAGTTAATGACGTCTCATTACAGAGCTGAAAGCTTACAGTCTGTGGTGAACTGATATTCTTGTCCCACTGACAGGCACACCTTCCTGCTCATTCCCATCCATGGGGCCGGGATTCCCTCAACCTCACGGGTCCCCCTCACACTCGCAGTTCTCCGATCCCCTCAACCATACGGATCCACCAAACCACGCGGGTTCCCACCCCCACCTTCAGCCTCGCAGGTGCCCTCAGCCTTCTGGGTCCACGTCCCGGTCCCCCCTCCGCCCTCTGGGTCACCGTACCTCCTCAACCTTCTGGGTCCCCGTCCCCTTCCCCCATCAGCCTTCTGGGTTCCTGCCCCCGTCCCCCCTCAGCCTTCTGGGTCCCCGTCCCCGTCCCCCCTCAGCCTTCTGGGTCCCCGTCCCCCCTCAGCCTTCTGGGTCCCCGTCCCCCCTCAGCCTTCTGGGTCCCCGTCCCCCAGCAGCCTTCTGGGTCCCCGTCCCCCCTCTGCCTTCTGGGTCCCCGTCCCCCCTCAGCCTTCTGGGTCCCCGTCCCCCCTCAGCCTTCTGGGTCCCCGTCCCCCCTCAGCCTTCTGGGTCCCCGTCCCCCCTCAGCCTTCTGGGTCCCCGTCCCCCCTCAGCCTTCTGGGTCCCCGTCCCCCCTCAGCCTTCTGGGTCCCCGTCCCCCCTCAGCCTTCTGGGTCCCCGTCCCCCCTCAGCCTTCTGGGTCCCCGTCCCCCCTCAGCCTTCTGGGTCCCCGTCCCCCCTCAGCCTTCTGGGTCCCCGTCCCCCCTCAGCCTTCTGGGTCCCCGTCCCCCCTCAGCCTTCTGGGTCCCCGTCCCCCCTCAGCCTTCTGGGTCCCCGTCCCCCCTCAGCCTTCTGGGTCCCCGTCCCCCCTCAGCCTTCTGGGTCCCCGTCCCCCCTCTGCCTTCTGGGTCCCCGTCCCCCCTCTGCCTTCTGGGTCCCCGTCCCACCTCAGCCTTCTGGGTCCCCGTCCCCCCTCTGCCTTCTGGGTCCCCGTCCCCCCTCTGCCTTCTGGGTCCCCGTCCCCCCTCTGCCTTCTGGGTCCCCGTCCCCCCTCAGCCTTCTGGGTCCCCATCCCCCCTCAGCCTTCTGGGTCCCCGTCCCCCCTCAGCCTTCTGGGTCCCCGTCCCCCCTCAGCTTTTTGGGTCCCCGTCCCCCCTCACCTTTCTGGGTCCTGATCACCCTCACCCTTCTGGGTCCTGATCACCCTCACCCTTCTGGGTCCTGATCACCCTCACCCTTCTGGGTCCTGATCACCCTCACCCTTCTGAGACCTGATCACCCTCACCCTTCTGTGTCCTGATCACCATTACCCTTCTGGGTCCTCATTCCCCTCACCCTTCTGGTTCCACGAGTACCTCAGCCTTGCGTGTCCCTCAAACTTCTGGATACCCGTCCCCCTCAGTCTCGCAGGATTCCCGCCCCCCACAGCCTTGCGTGTCCCTCACTCCTCTGGCAGATCTCCCACACCCCTCTGGCGGGTCCCCCTCATCCTTCTGGGTCCTCGACCCCCCTCACCCTTCTGGGTCCCCGACCCCCTCACCCTCCTGGGTCCCCGACCCCCTCACCCTTCTGGGTCCCCGACCCCCTCACCTTTCTGGGTCCCCGTCCCTCTCCCCCCTCTGCCTCGCAGGCCCCAACCCCCCACTCTGCCTCGCGGGCCCCCACACCCGTCTGCCTCGCTTGCCCCGACACCGCTCAGCCTCGTCGGCCCCGACTCCCCTCAGACTCGCGGGCCGCGAAGCACCTCAGCCTAGCGGGCTACGACCCACCTCAACCTCGCGGGCCGCAACCCTCCTCAGCCTCGCGGGTCCCCGATCCCACTCAGCCTCGCGGATCCCCCTCCCCCCCCACAGCCTCACAGACCCCGACCGCCCCCTTCAGCCTCGCGGGTCCCCGACTACCACGAACCCTAACGCCACCCCGACCCAAACTCCCTCACTGTTCCCCGGCCCACCTCACAACCATCCCCCTGCCCGTTCCCCTCCGAGCTCCGGCCGCCCCCGACCCAAAGGGCGACCCGTGGTCTGCCATTTAACATTCAAACTCTTACGTTTTAAGAATCAATTGCAGAGATCCATGGATGTGGGAAGTCAGGAGGGTTAGGGACTGGGTGCAGGTCGATGAAACTGGCAGAATGATATTTCACCATGGACGAGAAGGGCCGAAGGGTCCCTTTTCTTTGCTGTGGGATTCTAGGGTAGAGTTCACACCATTCTCAGGAAGGAGGATGAGCAGACAGATGTCATGGTCCACGGGTAGGAAAGGTGATGAGATCCTGCCAGGAGAGATGAGGGAGTTAAGTGCACAACCAAGGGGTCTCTCTCTGTCAGTCTGTGTGTGTCTCTATCTCTCTGTGTCTCTCTCTCTCTCTGTCTGTGTCTGTCTGTCTGTGTCTCTCTCTCTCTGTCTGTGTCTCTCTCTCAGTCTGTGTCTATGTCTCTCTATCTGTGTCTCTCTTTGTGTCACTCTGTGTTTGTCTCTGTGTCTGTCTCTGTCTGTGTGTGTCTCTTTGTGTGTATGTCTGTGACTCTCTCGCTGTGTCTCTCTCTGTCTGTGTCTCTCTCTCTGTCTCTCTCTCGCTGTCAGTGTCTCTCTCTCTGTCTGTATGAGTCTCTCTGTGTGTCTGTGTCTGTATATCTGTCTCTCTGTGTCTGTGTGTGAGTGTGTCTGTCTGGATATGTGTGTGTGTGTCTCTCTCTGTCTGTGTCTCTGTCTCTGTGTCTGTCTCTGTGTCTGTCTCTGTGTGTGTGTCTCTCTCTCTGTGTGTGTATCTCTCTGTGTCTGTGTCTGTGTCCGTGTGTCCGTGTCTCTCTGTCTGTGTCTCTCTGTCCATGTCTCTCTGTCCATGTCTCTCTGTCCATGTCTCTCTGTCCATGTCTCTCTGTCCATGTCTCTCTCTCTGTCTGTGTCTCTCTCTGTGTGGGTCTGTGTGTGTGTGTGTGTCTCTCTCTCTCTCTGTGTCTCTCTCTCTGTCTGTTTGTGTGTGTTTCCCTCTCTGTCTGTTTGTGTGTGTTTCCCTCTCTGTGTCTCTGTGTGTGTCGCTGTCTGTGTGTGTGTCTCTCTCTCTGTCTCTCCCTCTGTGTCTCAATGTGTGACTCTCTCTGTGTCTGTGTGTGTGTGTCTCTGTGTGTGTGTGTATCTGTCTCTCTGTGTCGTGTGTGTGTCTCTCTCTGTCTCTATGTGTGTCTCTCTGTGTGTATGTCTGTCTCTGTGTCGTGTGTGTGTCTCTCTGTCTCTATGTGTGTCTCCCTGTCTCTGTCTGTGTGTATCTCTCTCTCCGTCTGTGTGTGTCTCTCTATCTGTCTGTCTGTGTCTGTCTCCGTCTGTGTGTATCTCTGTCTCTCTCTCGCTGTCAGACTCTCTCTCTGTCTCTGCCTGTGTGTGTGTGTGTGTGTGTGTGTGTGTGTCTGTCTGTCTGTCTGTCTGTCTGGGTATGTGTGTCGCTCTCTATCGGTGTCTCTAATATTTGCTAATTCATTACCCACCATTATCCATCCCGACTGGTGGTGCGGGCTTTGTTCCCCAAGACGTCCGTATTGGCTGTCCATGTACCATCTCTGCCCCAACGCATTCCTCGGTGTCACCTGCATTAAAATCAAGGTGGCATCAGCACCTTTTTGGGCACTTTTAGCCGTATTCCCTCAGTTGTTCTGGCCAGTTTTGTGTTTCGTTCACACATTCCTGCTGCCTGGGGTTAATGGCACTCATGGAAGATCACCAGATCCTGAAACAATTCTTCATTTTTCTTATTTGTAACATTTTTACATTTAATTTAACATATGCATGAAAAAACCTAAATTTCTTATTTGAATATAAGATAAAATTAATGCATAGTGATTTAAAAAGTAACCCCTCCCACAGCTGCCCAATAGAAAACAATAAAGAGAGGAAACATCTAGATAGTATTCATAAAAATTGAGCAAAACTCTCAAATAAAATCTTGCTTTTCTTGGTTTTAGGAGTCAGAAAGTTCGTGTTGGGTGATTACAACTTAATTCCTACAATTGGAAAATACACATCCCAAATCTTCAAAAGAGAAATTCAAATTTGTTCCGTGAATTCAATGTAATTATTTCAAGTGGGATACAACGGCCTATTTCAGTGTGGCTATCGACCCATTCCCAAATACGCATCGGACTTCCAAGTTACTGCCACACATTTTAACCCTAAAACAATTACAGCACAGAAACAGGTCATTTGGCCCTTCTTGTCTACACTGAACGAAATATTCTCCTCTCGTACCACCTCTCTGCATTCCCCTCCCCTCAAATTTTCCCTGAAATGACAAAATGGACCCTGCCGCCACTACTTTTCCCGGAAGCTCACTCCACTCAGCCACCACTCTGAGTCAAGAAGTTCCCCCTCATGTTACTTCCAAACTTTTACCTCCTGTTTCAATCCCTGCTCCCCGCAATGAAAAAAGTCTATCCACATCAACTCGTTCTATCCTCCTATCAATTTTAAAGACTTCGATCAAATCCCCTCTCAACCATCTACAATCCAAAGAATAAAGACTTCATTTGCTCAATCTTTCTTTGTAATCTAGTTGCTGATATCCAGGTAACATTGACGTAAATCTTCTCTGCACCCTCTCTACTTTATTGATAGCTTTCCTCTCATTTGGTGACCAGAACTGCACACAGTACTCACAAAAGAGCCTCACCAACATCTTGTCTAGTCTCAACCTCACTGCCCGACTCCTGTATTCTATGCGATGGTTGATCAAGGCCAGCTATTTGAACAGATTCATTTCGAGGTACTCTCTGATTACCCTCCAATAATTTACCTATTTTGTCAGGCTCACCTGGTTTGCTTTTGAAGCCGTTTTTAAACAAGGGAACATTAGATTACATCCATTCCTCTGGCACCTCACCCGTGGATAAACAGGTTTTAAATATTTCTGTCAGAGCCCTTGCAATTTCTACTCTTCTTTCCCTCAAGGCCAAGGGAATATCATGTCAGACCTCCATCCACCAACAGACAAAAATCAGCCATCACAAGGTGAAGGCAGGACAGTAGTCCCACCTCTCCAGCACGAGTCACCCCAGGATCAAGTCAGCACTGACTGCAAGAAGTTTCTACATCCTCTTGGTGTCTGTGTGGATTTCCTCCCACACTCCACAGCTCAAGGGGGCCGTACGTTCATTGGCGATTTGGAAAGCTCAAGACCATGGGGTGGAAGTGCACATTCTGGACCTGGGGGCATCAATTCAATTCAACAGCACAGATGAACCTTTGGGCACGACCTGATCTTTTTCTGGTTTCAAACTCATTATTTTTGAAAATTGTATGTGCACCTCTAATGCAACACGACTGCTGCAAAACAGGCTTCTTGATGCATATCCATGACAAGAACTCGGGAGAATCTGATTTGGTTACTTGACTTTTGAACAGACCAGTGTCTGGACATTTTATCCCTAAACTGAAACTTTATAGACATACAGAACAAAAAGAGGGCAAAACAAGCTTGTGTCTCACCAATACCACAATTCACGGACACTTTTTAAGTTCTCAAGGGTGGCAGAAAACACAAAGAACAGACAAACTCCTTCCACACTGTCACTTTGAGAGCTTTGGACTCACCATGCTATAAATATTGCCAAGCCATCACTCTCTCTCCAAATCAATGACCAAAAGTACTGGCTGAGTGATAGATTTGAGACATTTTACCCGCGATGTAGCAATCAGGCACAAGGAAAAGTGCTGCTTCCATTGTAAAGTATTTAGGAATCTCAGACCACAAACAACCTTCACCCCGAAAAACAAGCAATTCTCCACAATAAAACTAGGTTTCCTTCCTGTCTGCAAGCATCTGCTCTCTTGAGTCTGAATGGCACAACTGGGGAAACCGTTTCAAACCCATGACCTGAAACAGCATATTCTCTTCCCCTAATTGGAGCTGTCTTGCAATTGGCCACCACTGCCCAAGCAAGAATGAACTGGGGGATCTCACACTTGCTCCTTCACAGGTGAGACCTCCCTGTTCATTGGAGCTCCATATTATCCATCTTGCTCTATTTTGTTAACCTTAATCAAGTCTCCTCTCATACTCCAACACTCCCATGAAAAATAAAAATCATGTATCCTGTAGTTTGCGAGTCCGGACACCAGGTGGTGGTATTATACCTAGATCTCTCTCTCTCTCCCTCGCTTCATGCATGAAGTACTCGGTGTGAACAGGCAGTGGCAGCACTTTACAGCCCTTGCAATCTGCAGCTTGGACAGGAGATGTCGGAGTTACGGAGGCATGGCTGCGGGAAGGGCAGGATTGGGAAATCAATGTTCCTGGGTACACGTCCTATAGAAAAGACAGAAAGTTGGGAAGAGGGGGTGGGTTAGCTCTGTTGGTAAGAAATGAAATTCAGGCGTTTGAAAGGAAAGACACTGAAACAGGTGGGTAGAGTCTGTTTGGATAGAATTAAGAAATTGTAAAGGCATGAGGACCATAATGGGGATCATTTACAGGTCTCCGAAAAGTAGCTCAGATATAGAGGTATAAATCAGGAATTAAGAGTGGCATGTCAAAGTGGTAGCAATACGGTAGTTATGGGGGACTTCAACATGAAAGTGGACTGGGATAATCAGACGGGGGCAGGAACACAAGAGAGTGAGTTTATTGAATGTCTACGAAATACTTTCTTCCATTGATTTAATTATAATTTGGTTACTTTGTTCTTTCTGTTAATTTTTTTCCCCAGTTTTATCCATATTTGAATCCAAATTCAGGTTGAAATCCCCTCCTATTTATATGTTCCCTTGCGTATCTGCTACCTTCAAAAAGATATCTTCCATAAACTTTTGATCTTCTTCGTTAGGTGAATATACATTGAGTAGATTCCAAAACTCTGAATATATCTGACATTTTATCATTACATATCTCCCTGCTGGATCTATTATTTCCTCTTCTATTTTAAATGGCACATTTTTAATAATTAATATAGCTACTCCTCTTGCTTTTGAATTATACGATGCTGGTGTTACATGTCCTACCCAATACGAGATACTTTCTTGGAGCAGCTAGTGGAAGTACCTACCAGGGGGAAGTCGATTCTGGACTTGGTGCTGTGCAGCGACGCAGAGTTAATAAGTGACCTCGATGTAGGGGAGCCATTAGGGAATAGTGACCATGGTATGGTTATTTTTGAGCTGCAATTAGAAAGGGAAAAAGAAAGGAAGTCGGAAGCATCTGTACTGCAGTTAAATAAAGGGGATTATGCAGCTATGAGGGAGGAGCTAGCCAAAATAAAATGGAAAGATACACTAGCTGGGAGGACAACTCGGGAAAAATGGCAGGTGCTTTTGGACATTTTCCACAGGATTCAGGACAAATTTATTCCAAAGTGGAGGAAAGGCTCGAGGAGATGCAAATGGCAGTCGTGGCTAACTAATGAAATCAAGTCCAATATCAAATCCAAAAGGAGTCAGTATAAGATAGCAAAGTGGAGTGGGAAGCTAGAGGATTGGGAAACCTTCAAAGAGCATCAGAGGGTAACTAAGAAAGTCATAAGAGAGGGGAAAATGAAGTATGAGAGGAAATTAGCAAATAATATCATGGAGTTTAGCAAAAGATTTTTTAAATATGTGAAGAGGAAGAAATTGGTTCGGTCTAAAATTGGTCCATTAAGAATGGAAAAGGCTGGAATTATTACCGGAAACAAGGAGATGGCTGAGGAATTTAACAAATACTTTGCATCGGTCTTCACCAAGGAGGATATAGGTTATGGTCAGTTAGGGGGTAGTGGTCATGCGGTATCAAGAGACTTGGGAAACTTTCCTGGGGAAGTAGGGGATCCAATGGATATCCGGATATAGAAGCAGGAGGTTGTGAGTAAATTGTTGGGACTGAGGGCTGATAAAACCCCAGGGCCTGATGGGCTGCATCACAGGGTGCTTAAAGAAGTTGCTATGGAAATTGTGGAGGCACTGGTCGACATTTTCCAAAGTTCCATAGATTCGGGGGAGGTCCCTGAGGATTGGAGAGTGGCTGATGTGGTGCCGATTTTTAAGAAGGGAGGGAGGGAGAAAACGGGAAATTATAGACCGGTCAGCCTGACGTCAGTGGTGGGGAAGATATTGGAATCTATCATAAAAGGAGTAATACCAGAACACTTAGGCAGAAATAGGATAAGGGCTAGTCAGCATGGATTCCTTAAGGGTAAGTCATGCTTGACTAACCTTCTGGAATTTTTCGAGGATGTGACAAAGAGGGTGGACTTGGGAGAGCCAGTGGATGTGGTGTATTTGGACTTCCAGAAGGCCTTTGATAAGGTACCGCACGGGAGACTAGTGGGCAAGATCAGGGAGCATGGAATTGGAGGTAAGGTGCTGACATGGATAGGAAATTGGTTAAGAAATAGGAAACAAAGGGTTGGAGTAAGCCGGTCCTTTTCAGGATGGCAGGATGTGACGAGTTGAGTGCCGCAGGGATCGGCATTGGGTCCTCAGTTGTTTGTAATTTATGTAAATGATTTGGATGAGGGTATTATTAATAACATGAGCAAATTTGCAGATGACACTAAACTGCGTGGCGGTGTGGGGTGTGAGGAGGATGTCAGGAAAATGCAGAGGGACTTGGACAGGTTGGGGTTTGGGCTGCTGAATGGAAGATGACGTTCAATGTGAGCAAATGTGAGGTTATCCATTTTGGGGGCAATAATAGGAAAGGTGAGTATTATTTAAATGGAGACAGGCTAGGGAGTGGGGAGGAGAAAATGGATCTGGGTTTACTTGTTCACCGGTCACTGAAGGCTAACATGCAGGTTCAGAATGTGGTGAAGAAGGCAAATGGCATGTTGGCTTTCATAAAGAGGGGATTGGAGTATAGGAACAGAGACGCCCTTCTGCAGTTGTACAGGGCCCTGGTGAGACCCCACCTGGAGTATTGTACCCAGTACTGGTCTCCAATTTTGAGGAAGGACATACTAGCTATAGTGGGTGTGCAGCGCAGATTTACAAGGTTAGTTCCAGCGATGGTGGGGTTGACATATGCTGAAAGGCTAGAAAAACTGGACTTGTATCCGATGGAGTTTAGAAGGATGAGGGGGGACATGATTGAGGTATACAAAATTATCAGGGGGATGGACAGGGTGAAGTCGGATTACTTGTTCCCAGTGATGGGAGAGACGAGGACTAGAGGGCATAGTTTAAGAATACAGGGTAGGCCCTTTAGGACGGAGATGAGAAAACATTTTTTTACCCAGAGAAGTGTGAATCTGTGGAATGCTCTGCCACTGAGGGTGGTCGAGGCAGATTCGCTGATTATGTTCAAAAGAGATTAGATAAGACTCTTGTGGGCAAAGGAGTTAAGGGTTATGGGGATAAGGCTGGAAAGGGGTACTGATAGTAGTGATCAGCCATGACCTGTGAAATGGCGGTCACTGAAGGCTCGACAGGCAGAAGGGCCTACTCCTGCTCCTATTGTCTATTGAACCATTCCTCCAAGGTCCCTCTGTTCCTCAATGCCTTCCCCTTCACTGCATACGTCTTGGTTATTCTTCCCAAAATAAAGCACCTCACACTTACCTACATTAAACTCCATCTGCCATCTTTCCAAACAGTCCAAATCCTTTTGTAGTCCATGAAAAGCCTCCTCACTCTCCACAACTCTTGAAAATAAGCAAAATGTATTACGTTAAGTTAAGCTTCTCTTTGAAAATTTTAATTTCACATGCATTAAATGCGTACATAAATTTCTCATTCAAAGATAATGAAAAATTAATACATAGTATTTTTTTTTAAATTCCCCCTGCCCAACAACCCAATAGAAAAGAAAGATAACATCTGGAAAGTATTTATAAAAACATTACTAAAAAGCTATCAAATAAAATCTAACAAATTTTCTTGATTTTAGGAGTCAGAAGGTTCAGGTTGGGCGATTACAACTTAATTCCTACAGTTTATAAATAGGATTCCCAAATCTTTCCAAAAATTTCAAATTTGTTACAGAAATTACATGTAATTATTTCAAGTGTCAAGGGACTTGGGGGGGGGGGTTCTCGTTCAGGAAAACATAGTGAGTGGGTAACCACCAGGTTGGATCGGCAGGAAAAGAAAGCAAATTCTATGTTGGCCTTTGTTTCAAGGGTAGGGAGGTGTTGATGGGGCATGGGAGAGACCTCATTTGGAGAACTGCGAAGTTTATCTTAAAAAGGATGTGCTGATGTTGGAGAGAGAGCAGAGATTTACCAGGATGATATATCTCCACTCTTCATTGGAGTATAGAAGAAGGAGAGGAGATCTCAGAAACCTTTCCAATGCTGAAAGGATTGGACAGTAGATGTGAATAATGTTTCCCTTGGATAAAAAGACATTGTCTTAGAATTAGAAGATACCTATTTAAAGCAGATGAGAAATTTATTTCACCAGAAGGTCATGGAATTTGTTGCTGGACTGTTGAGGGAGTTTAAGTGGGGGGGGGGGGGTGGCGGAATTAATAGATGTTTAATGAGTCAGGGTATCAAGGGATCAGGGGAAAAAGCCAGAACTTGGAATGAGAGGCGAGAACAGTTTAGATCAGGGGATAGCAGACACAGTGGGCTGAATGGCCAACTTCTGTTCCTTGTAATTTGACACCATTTTAACTAATGTACATTTGAGAATTTTAACATCCATCCATATATCCTCTGTGGAGGCCTGTGACGAGAGCTGTGCCTCAGGGATAGGTGCTGGAACAATAATGTGGTGAATTGGATTAGCAAGTTTGCAGGTGACACCAAGAACGGTGGAGTTGTGGACAGCCAGGAAAGCTTGCAGAAGGATCTGGACCAGCTGGAGAAAGGGCAGATGGAATTTAATGCAGACAAGTGTGAGGTGTCACATTTTGAAGGGCAAACCAAGAAAAGATAGACACGGTGAACGGTCGGGCACTGAGGAGTGAGGTTGAACAGAGCGACATGGTAAACGGGTGTCATTCCATGCAAGTGCTGTCACAGGTGGATTTGGGCGGGAATTGAAGATACCCAAGTTAACTAAAATTGAAAATTGTAAATGGGGCAAAAAAGGGATCTATTTCAGAAATGTTTGTGACAACAGAAAATGGCTAAACCAACTTTAGATTAAATGGGAGATTCTTCTTTAGAATTAACCCAAGAAGAACGGACTACTTACTATGTGTGAAGATGGTGGATTAAATTGATGAATGTGCGATATAATTGGGTGAATTATAATTTTTTTTACATCATTTGTATTTAACTTTAGTCATTCAGATTTATGTTTTCATTGTGGGATTCAAATTAATACCTTTTTTTGTCTGTCTGGTGGTGTGATAAAGTTAAGCCTTTGAGGATTTATTTGAAAGGTTAACACAATTCCATTACACCTCCTTCCCATGGAGAAATTTTTAGACTTCTGAAAGGTTAAAATTTTAAACTGCAATCTCTGATTTGTTCTTAATAGATTTCACAGCCATAATCAATAGAATAAAAACAAATGTAGCAGAAACCTCTAAATCCAACATCTAAATAAGCAATCCTCAATGACACTGGCCCTTAATATCATTATAGTGTCTTATACTTCAGTCCTATTCTTGCAAAATTAAACTCCAGTTGAATCATCATCTATTCTTATTTTTAATCTTACTCAAAAATTATGATCAATACTTAATCCCATAGCAGCACAAACACATTCTTCTACATGTTGCAGAGCTAATACAAGGGACAAAAATGATTTTCCAGCAGCAGAATAATTCTTTTGAGTGTTTATTCAATGTCTGAGAATCATAAGCCAGTGGATTTTTAACATCATCAGACATATTTATTTTTAATACAGCACCGGCTGCATCCATCAAATCCCGGGATGAAGCGGTTGTAAAAGTAGTCCATACCCGCAAACTCCTGCAGCTCCTTGAGGCTGTCCGGACATGGTAACTCCCTGAGAGCGGAGACCTTTGCAGCGGTGGGCGTGGCTCCTTCGGCCGTGATGGTATGGCCCAGGAACTGCATGGACTCTTTCCCAAACTAGCACTTGGCCAGGTTGATGGCAAGGCTGAAATCGGCCAGCCGGGAGAAAAGGGCACAAAGGTGGGCCTTGTGTTGCGCCTGGCCCTTGCTGGCGACGAGAATGTCGTCCTAATAAATAAAGCCAAAATCCAAGTCCCTGCCCACAGAGTCCATGAGGCGCTTGAAGGTCTGAGCGGGACCCTTGAGCCTGAATGGCATGCGCAGGAATTCGAACAAGCCAAAGGGGGAGATGATTGCTGTCTTTGGTATGTCCTCAGGGTTCACCGGGATCTGGTAATATCCACGCACCAGGTCAACCATGGAGAAAACCCTCGCACCATGCAGGTTGGCCGCAAAGTCTTGGATGTGAGGGATGGGATAACGGTCAGGAACTGTTACCTCATTGAGCCGTCGATAGTCTCCGCAGGGACGCCAGCCACCGGAGGCTTTCAGGACCAGGTGGAGCGGCGAGGCCCATGGGTTTTCAGACCGCCGAATGATCCCCAGGTCCAACAGGTGCCAAAACTCCTCCTTTGCCTCCTTGAGATTGTCAGGCAGGAGCCGGCGAGCCTTGGCGTGAACCAGTGGGCCCTGAGTGGGGATGTGGTGGAACAGCCCGTGGTGCGGTGAGGCAGCGGAGAACTATGGCTTGATGAGTGTCGTGAACTCTTCCGGGATTCACTGGAACGAGTCTCTGGGTGTGCTAATCGTGGCCATCTGTGGTTGCTCCGAGCAGGAGGCATCGAGGCGAACGGCCTGGAAGGTACGGCGTCCACCAGGCGCCTACCCCGAATATCTACCAGAAGCCCATGTGCGAGGAGGAAGTCTGCACCCAGGATGGCAGTTGGAAAGGACAAGACGGTGAACCTCCATGTGAAATTTCATTGGCTGATCTGGAAGTGGACTGTCTTGTCTCCATACATCTGGATTGCTGTTGCATTGGCTGCACGGAGGGGAGGACCACAAGGTCAGTTCCTGGACTCGACGGTCGTGGCCAGGATGACATTGATCTGGGCTCCAGATCAACGAGGAACTGCCAGCTGCTGACTGAGTCCCGCAGATAGAGGAGGCTGTGTTCTTCGCCAGCCCCCGCAGCCATTAACCCTGGCCGGCCTGGTCATTTCCCTGGAATGAGCCAGACTGATGACACTTCCGAGCCTTGGCTCCCCAGCGCTGGTGGTAGGAGCAGAGGCATGGAGCGGATTCTGTGGCCTTGGTTATGCTCTTGGGCACCCCTGCAGGAGCCAAATGCTCTACTGCAGCGCTCGGGGCAGGCTTGGCGTGGTCATGTCTGTGCCTCGAGACCTACTGGACCACTGAGCCCTCTGGGAATAGTGCGTGCCATAGCTCCTGGGCCTTCTTGGGGACCTTCCTCACGTCAGTGAAGCTCTCCTGGACCAGCAGCAGCTGGACGTCTCCGGGCATATGGTCGAGGAAAATGCACTCGAAGAGTGGGGAGTTGGTGTGCTCACCCATGAGCATGAGCATCTCGTCCATCAGCTCCATTGGGGACCTGTCCCTCAGGGCGCCGAGGTGTAGCATCTGAGCGGCATGCTGGTGTCTGTATAGTCCGAGGGATCCAGTAAGCACTTGCTTTACGGTCTCGTATTTGTCTTCGGCGGGTGGGTGCTGAGCAAGGTGCAGCACGTGTCTGCCGATGGCCAGGTCCAGGGCAGCGACCACATGATAGAATTTGGTTGTGTCGGACGAGGTCTGGCAGAGGTGAAACTGAGCCTCCGCGTGGCTGACGCAGGTCTCCAGCTCCTGAACCCAGAATTCATGGAGTTTCGCGGCTAAGGCGCTGATCACCCCAGGCTCACTCATGATGGGTTCAAAGACGTTTGATCCAATCAGGGTCACCAATTGTTGCATCAGCTACAGTGCTCCTGAAAGAACACACACAACCAGACAGTTTGAGCTCAGTGAGCAGACTAGTTTATTGCAGGCTGCTAAGCTGTACTTATACTCCCATCCTGGACCTGGCTGAAAACCATGCTGGAGGGCGCTGACGTCACCTGGGCATCACGTGGTCCCCCAGCTCGGGGCTTCTGAGCCCCGTGCTGGGAGGAAGGGAACACATCCAATGGCGCCATTTTAGCCGGCTGTCCCACCGCGTGGCTTACAAGCGGGGCTGGTTCGCCTGCCTGGTGGTGAGCCGCCACACATCACACATTCTGGGTGATTTGCAGACAATGCAATTTGGTTTTTTTAATACTTTATTTCTCAATTTTTCACCAAAATAATAATTGTATTACATTCAACTGTAAATTATTTTTAAAAATTAAACATGTGGTATTATCCTCCCATCCCCCTCAACCCACCCTCCCAACATCCCCCCCACTCCTAAAAAAATAAATAAACTGGAGAATGCCAAGAACATAAAGCATTCCTGGAGAAATATCTATTGGGATGTCTGGGAATGGACCAAGCGTTTGGCCTTCACGTCCAAAGGCAGGCTGTGCGCTCGTAGAAAGTCTGCGCCGAGAAGTGATGTGTCCACAGTGGCTCGAATGAAATTCCACTAGAAATTTTCTCTGCCGAGTTGTTTTTGGACATTGTGCGTGACAAAGGTCTTGATGGCAGTCTTTTTTGTCGCCCAGAGGGTGGGACCTTGTGGGTATATTCGTCTCTTCAGGGCGATTGGTGGGATGACACTGAGTTCAGCACCCGTGCCGGCCACTAGCCTTGTCAGTAATGTTCAAGAGGCTATTGGTCAGGTCAGCCACCTTGTCCATGAGCGGCGGCTGGCCTGGGCATTTTCTGAAAATGAGCAGGGCTGGCTGCATCTTCACGCTCGAGCCCATCGATGTTGCTGATAAAGACACCAGCTAACGTTCAGTGCCTCTGCTAATTTGGTGGGGGGCGGTTGTGCTCGGTTCGGGTGGGATCAGTTCTGCTGCCCCACATGAGGATGAGTCAATCGGTTCATGGCGGACTCATTTTCATGTTTCATGTGCACAGCGCATCAGCTCTGGCCGTGACCTTACGTGGGTCTGAGAAATCTTCGTCCGTCAACGGCAGTTGTATGTCATCTGGCATCTGTTCCAAGAAAGCCTACTCAGACATGAGGCATGACTTGTGGCCCTCTGCTCGTGCGACCATCTCATCCATCAGGGCACATGGTGTTCTGTCTCCTTAGCTGTGCAGGTGCATCAGCCTGGCAGCGCACTGTCGTCTGAACAGGCCGAAAGCCCTCAAGAGGAGTTTGTTGAGGGCTGGGTATTTCCTTCCTCCGGGGATCGTGTATCAGGTCGTCCACACTGGCCGCGGTCTCTTGGTCCAGGGAACTGACGACATGGTAGAACGTTGTCGAGTCAGACGTGATCTGCCGGAGGTGAAATCGTGCTTCTGCTTGCCTGAACCAAGTGCGTGGGCGAAGCGTCCAGAGGTTGGCAATTTCATAGCCACTGCGTTGACTGCTGCAGCATCCATGGTGTGGAGTCCAGAATCGTCTGGACTCGTCGGGGTCACCAATTGTAGCGGTAGCTACAAGGAGAAATGAAATAAGGAGATGACTTTGTTAGTCGCTTGCACTTCCAACAGTTTATATTGGAAAATTCCCATGCTGCACCTTATCAGGTGGCCCGTAAGTGCCGCCCACACAGGGGCGGTGATGTAACGACGCAGCCAAGTGCATCTGCATGGCCCGTTTGAGCTGGGGAGAAGATGCGCCCAGCAGTAACATCTTGACACGGCTACACTGCTGCTGCGGCCGTAACAGTGCAGAGCCGATTCGACTGCGTCTCGATGTGTGCCGCTACAGCTATACATTTCCGAGCAACTGCTGAAGCAATTGACACAAATTCAATGTGATAAATATTTCAATTTAATTTTGGCCTCATAACCTTAATCTTTCTTTGGCTTGGCTTCGCGGACGAAGATTTATGGAGGGGTAATGTCCACGTCAGCTGCAGGCTCGTTTGTGGCTGACAAGTCCGATGCAGGACAGGCAGACACGGTTGTAGCGGTCGCAAGGGAAAATTGGTGGGTTGGGGTTGGGTGTTGGGTTTTTCCTCCTTTGTCTTTTGTCAGTGAGGTGGGCTCTGCGGTCTTCTTCAAAGGAGGTTGCTGCCGGCCAAACTGAGAGGCGCCAAGATGCACGGTTTGAGGCGATATCGGCCCACTGGCGGTGGTCAATGTGGAAGGCACCAAGAGATTTCTTTAGGCAGTCCTTGTACCTCTTCTTTGGTGCACCTCTGTCTCGGTGGCCAGTGGAGAGCTCGCCATATAACACCATCTTGGGAAGGCGATGGTCCTCCATTCTGGAGACGTGACCTACCCAGCACAGTTGGATCTTCAGCAGCGTCGGCCTCTGCCATATCGAGTACTTCGATGTTGGAGATGAAGTCGCTCCAATGAATGTTGAGGATGGAGCAGAGACAACGCTGGTGGAAGCGTGATGCCGGTAGAGGACCCATGATTCGGAGCCAAACAGGAGTGTGGGTATGACAATGGCTCTGTATACGCTAATCTTTGTGAGGTTTTTCAGTTCGTTGATTTTCCAAACTCTTTTGTGTAGTCTTCCAAAGGCGCTATTTGCCTTGGCGAGTCTGTTGTCTATCTCGTTGTCGATCCTTGCATCCGATGAAATGGTGCAGCTGAGATAGGTAAACTGCTTGATCATTTTGAGTTTTGTGTGCCCGATGGAGATGTGGGGGGGCTGGTAGTCATGGTGGGGAGCTGGCTGATGGAGGACCTCAGTTTTCTTCAGGCTGACTTCCAGGCCAAACATTTTGGCAGTTTCCGCAAAACAGGACGTCAAGCGCTGAAGAGCTGGCTCTGAATGGGCAACTAAAGCGGCATCGTCTGCAAAGAGTAGTTCACGGACAAGTTGCTCTTGTGTCTTGGTGTGAGCTTAATATTACTCGGTAAAAATAACATGAAGGCCTGTGAAAATTACGTACCCCAATCCAAAATTGTCTAACTTTAGGACATTGCCAAGTTGAATGCAAAAATGTTCCAATCTCAGGTTCACATCGAAAACATTAATCCGATACGGCAGGATTTAATCTATTTGATTTTTGTGGAGTCAAATAGAACTGATGTAAAAAATGATATTGAACCAACCTATATCTTAGTCAGATTATTTACACAAATCCATCCAATCCTTTTCGCTTATTTGAGAATTTAAATCTATTTCCCGTCTTCATCTAGATTTATTCACTCCAGTTTTTGGGGCCTTAGATTGAAGCAAGTTATACATTACTGAAATAAATTTATTTCCAGCAGGATAACAAATCAGTAATTCTAATTCACTTTGATTAGGTAACATCAAAGTAAGACCTATTTTTAAAGATAAAAAAGCTTTAACTTGGTAATAACAAGATAATTCTTTCAAAGATTTCAATCTCACATCCTCAAAACTAATTTTCTTAATACCCTTCCATCTCCAAATCCTCCAGAATTGGTTGTCTATTGAAGAAGGAAAATGCCTATTTCAATATTAAACCTTTCATGCGAATTTCATTATCAACTCAATCAAATGTTTCAAAATAGATGATTCCCCACTTCCAAATAAAGCTTAGGATTCCATTTGTAAATAAAATCTTGGGGATCCGTATTCCCTATTGCATTAAATTCAACAGAAACCCAAGCTGGAATATCATCTACATTATACAATATATTTATAAATCTTAATTGAGCTGCTTTTCAAAATTCTTAAAATGAGGAAGACACAAACCACACCCCCCCCCCCCCCCACCAACTCATATTTCCAAGTCAATTTTTCCAAAGAAACCCTGGGCATTTTATCTTTACATAATTTCCGAACCGCCATATTTAAATCCTGACAATGCAATTCTCCAAAACACCACAACCATTCCTTAATTGGGCAACACTTCTCCTAAATATTGGCAACATTTATGCTGGCATTGCTCGGACACCCTAATCAGAGTGACCCACAGTCGCCAGGAGTGGGTGCTGCCACGCGAGCCATCATTCAAGTAAATGGCTCGCGAGACTATCTTGTGACTTGAAGTCAAGCTGGTGTAAATACGATCAATAACTCTCTCTCTGTTTTGTGCAAAGAATCTTGCATATAAGAACGAAAGAGAGTTGGAGTGTGGTTTGGTGAAACTCTGTGTCCTTCATTAATTCTCTGAGTCAACTCAAAGTGGGAGTTCGATTCCTCATCTACGTGTGCAGCCCAGACAGTTTGGGCACAGTTACACCAGGTGTACACATTGCCCAAAGCCTTTGGGATCAGCATTGTGATGCACACAATAATCACGTCAAATAGGATGGAGTGATTAAACACCTTCAATGACCAAAAACCTGAGCATTACTGATACACGACTGGGCCAGGTTCCATGAACAGAAGCAAGAGGGGGCTAGTCCGGGAAATCCAGGGTGGAGCTAAGGGAGAGGTTGGAGAAGGTCAGGAAGATATGGACTGGCCAGTCCATACATCTATATCAAAGCCTTGCACCACTTCTTTGAGATAAAACCCAACGAGGTGATGTGGCGACACAGAGCACATACTGTACTTTATGACATACATAGTTCATAGTGTCCATCACAAGTTCAGCCTGTCGGGTGGTCTTGTGATCCTCTGTGGCTTCCGAGGCACTGGCCCCTCCCAATTTTGTGCCAGCTCCCCTTCTCGCTTCAGTCTGTGTACGGACCTGAATCATTAACTGACCATCTCTCTCCATGGACACTGCCTAACCTGCTGAGTTCCTCCAGCTTCATTCTTTATTCCTCGTTCTGGTGGTCCTTCACCTAAAGGCAGAATAGGCTCACGGGGAGAAACGGCCTCCTGCTCCTACTTTTGTTCTGTGTTGGGGAAAACCTATTCTAAATCCTCGTTCACTCCTTGAGGTGATCGGTCCTTGGCATCTGTTGGCCCTTGTACAGAACAAAGGCCACTCTTCTGCCTCTCACCCTGAAAGGACTCAGTTCAACCTTGTGCCATTTGGGGGATTAGCATTGGGGGAGTGGGTTTGTTGGGGGATCAGGGATAAGTTAAAGGTTATCTGCCCTCTCATTTCAACTGAATCCACACAGACCTGCATCATTCTGTCATATTAAGCCCTGACCACACAACTCCGCCCATTCACTTTCCAATTTGATGAAGGGTGCAGAATATTAGCTGGATCTTGTTCTGATAATTCTGATGAAGACATCATCACACAGATTTTGCCAGGAAGCTAGGAGAGAGAGTGACCAAGGACATTTCAGACAGGAATCAATTCTCAATTCCTCGACTGAGTCTCATATCCTAATGCCTGCCTCATCTCTAAAACAATAGTGCGAATTGACTACAGCTGGAGCCAGTTTCAGCTGCATTCTACGTCAAGAATCAGTCTGCAGAAGCAGAAACAGCCCTATGGAATGTTCTTTCAGATGGCAGCCTGAAAGGGACAGCTGCAGGAGAGGCGCCTCAGAGCGCACTCCAGTTCCTGTCAGCGCAGGACGTCAGGGCAGGTGCGGCTGGCACAGGATGTTGGGGCAGGGGAGGCTGTCAGGCAGCAGTGATGGGTGGTGTCGGGCGCGGTGATGGGGGCTCTCGGGTGAGGTGAATGGGGCTGTCAGACGCAGGAAGGATGGGTTGTCGGGCACGAGGAGGGGGGCTGTCAGGCGCGGGGATTTGGGTCCCTGGCTGATTATCATCAGGCGGCTGCATTCAGGGTCCTCGGGGGAATTGCTCAGACACGGAGATCATACCTCCCAAAGGAAGATTGGTAAGTACTCCTCCGAGCCGCATCAGGCTCTTTCACATGGCCTCCTTACAGCCGCATTCGGATAGAATATGTGACTTTACATCGGGGGTATTCTGGCCACCTGAAGGAGGCTCATCAGGCCTGATCCAAAG
Organism: Narcine bancroftii; assembly: GCF_036971445.1. Lineage (NCBI taxonomy): Eukaryota > Metazoa > Chordata > Chondrichthyes > Torpediniformes > Narcinidae > Narcine > Narcine bancroftii. Next base: position 125,147,217 of record NC_091477.1, on the reverse strand, counting down.
GCTGCAATAAGCCTTCAGCACCACTCAGTCCCAGAATGGCAGTTTCTGCTTTGAACTGTTAGCCACCATTGTCAACTTCAAGAATTAAAAATTCCTATGAAATTAGACATTTACATGTGTAAATTGGAAACCAGAAATCAGACAGGCAGAGAATGATTACCAATGTGTACTGTGAGCAACCCTTCCAGATTTCTGTTGAAATTTTGTAGACCAGAAGGATGTTCTTAATTATAATGGGCACATGAGATTAAATTGCCAACAACATATCCTTTCTGTGTCTTGAGGAAGAGGATGTGCAAAATGTAAAGCAGAAGCTGTACTAATACCTTCCAAGAAATGTTATCCAATTTGTTGGCAGGAAAATGTCTTAAAAGCTCTACCATGTGACTGTGTTCTTTAACTGCCGTTCAAACATTGATAGTGAGGTGAGTCTGTTCACCCACCACTGGTACCCCTCATTCCTGCTGGCATGACTCAATAAAGACTGTGTTTTAGAGTTTGTGGTTTGTTACTGTATCTTTTTGTACCTTGACAGGAAATCGACTTCAACAAGGGTGAGAAAAAAAACACTCAAACCCCTTACATGGTGACAGATTTGAACCTGGGTCACTGTCACTAAGAACATTCTTCCAAACATGCCAAGATCAAAATTCAATTGATTGTCATGGTATAAAGTGCAATATTACACAAAATTCACTTCATTCAGTCATAAAGCAGACAGAGTCACATCAGCAGGAAGTTAGACATAGTGTTCCTTGCAGTTAAGAGGAAAAGAGAATTCCCTGAGTCCCCTACAGCTCCCAAACCCAGCCCTTGCTCACAAACACCCAGCCCCCTGCCCCCAAAATCCAGCGCAAACCATCAAATGCAGTCGCCTTGTTTAGAAAAGGTAATGGGGAGAATCTTGGGAATTATAGACCAGTATAGGATCTATGAGCATTTGCAGAAGTACAGACTTCTCAAGGACAGTCAGCATGGCTTTGTGATGGGAAGGTCATGCCTCATGAGTCTAAATGAGTTTTATTTGAGTGGGGTAAGAAAGGAAATGAATGAGGGTCGTGTGGTAGATGTGGTCTACATGGATTTTAGCAAGAATTTGACGAGACTCATCAGAAAGCAATTTGGCAAAGGATCAGGGTAACTTTGGCTGTGGATAAAAAATTGTCTTGTTGGAAGAGAGCAGAGAGGAGTGGAGTGCCACAAGGATCTGTTCTGGGACCCCTGCTCTTGATGATTTTTATAAATGACCTGGATGAAGAGGCAGAAGATGGGTCAGTATGTCTGCAGATGATGTGAAGGTTGGAGGAGTTGTGGATGAAGCTGAAGGTTGTCGAAGGATAAGGATTTCAATCCAGGTAAGTGTGAGGTGATGCATTTTGGAAGGACAAACCAGAAGGCTGGGTACAAGGTTACCAGTCGGTTACATGAGTGAGGATAAACAGAGGGACTTTGGGGTTCAAATCCAAACATCCCTCAAGGTTGCCGCTCAGGTTGATAGGATAGTTATGAAGGCCAATGGGATGATGAGCTTCATTAAACTTTTCTACATTGTCTTGCGTGAAAGTGAGGCCATTTTGGCAAGAAAGCGCAGAAAAATTAACCACGATCACAGCAGTGACCTCCACGTGAGACCTGGAGCAATCTCTTCACTGAAACAAGCGACAACTTGACCAAATATCTAATCTCATTTATAAAAATAGCACTGGCCTTCGCAAAGAGATGTATCACGATCAATTGGATGTCCGATAGCACGCTGGGCTGTGGAAATGAACTGCAGTTACCTACGGAAAAAAAAATCACATAAACGTGACCCTTTGGTAAAGGTCTGTCAGCTGTACCTGGACCACATAGGGGCCCAGACACTAATATAAATGAACAATAAAAGGAGTTAAAAGTAACCATTATATAGACCAAAACCAAGTTTCCCCAACTGGACTCATCTACTTGAAATCTCTGAAAATGTGGAAATGAAAACAAACTGCAAAAGAGATAGAAAAAATTCAAAGTGCAAAAGGGAGAGTCTTTAAGTGAGTCCCTGAATGTGTGTTGAGTCTCGTGGTGAAGGGGTAGCAGCTGTTCCTGAACCTGGCTATACCTCTTTCCTGATGGGAGCAGTGAGAACAGAGCGGGTGATGTGGATCCTTGATTTCTGCTGCTCTCTGACAGCAGCGTTCCCTGCAAATGTTCTCAATGGTGGAGGGTTTTTACCTGAGATGTCCAGGGCGGTGTCCATACTTTTGCAGAGCTTTTTGCTCAGGGGTATTGGTGTCACAAGACAATAGCTCAAACCTTCAACAAACTGAACCTTTCCCCCCTCACACCCGTAAACCACTATTTTTCTCGCATCAATGTGCCTGTCTAAATGTTAAAGGTCCCTATTATTCCAGACTCCACTATCCTGCCCGGCCATGCGCTCCAGGCATCCGCAGCATTGTGGGTCCCTGTCCCCACTCAGCCTTCTGGCTCCCCGTCGCCCCTCAGCATTCTGGGTCCCCGTCCCTGTCCCCCCTTAGCCTTCTGGGTCCCAGACCCGTCCCCCCTCAGCCTTTTGGGTCCCCGTCCCCCCTCAGCCTTCTGGGTCCCCGTCCCCGTCACCCCTCAGCCTTCTGGGTCCCCATCCCCGACCCCCTCAGCCTTCTGGGTCCCAGTTCCCCCTCAGCCTTCTGGGTCCCCGTCACCCCTCAGCCTTCTTGGTCCACGCCCTCGCTCAGCCTTCTGGGTCTCCGTCCCCCCTCAGCCTTCTGGGTCCCAGTTCCCCCTCAGCCTTCTGGGTCCCCGTCCCCGTCACCCCTCAGCCTTCTGGGTCCCCGTCCCCGTCACCCCTCAGCCTTCTGGGTCCCGGTCCCCGTCCACCCTCAGCCTTCTGGGTCCCGGTCCCCGTTCCTCCTCAGCCTTGTGGGTCCCGGTCCCCGTCACCCCTCAGCCTTCTGGGTCCCCGTCCCCGTCCCCCCTCAGCCTTCTGGGTCACCGTACCTCCTCAACCTTCTGGGTCCCCGTCCCCTTCCCCCCTCAGCCTTCTGGGTTCCCGTCCCCCCTCAGCCTTCTGGGTCCCCGTCCCCGTCCCCCCTCAGCCTTCTGGGTCCCCGTCCCCCCTCAGCCTTCTGGGTCCCCGTCCCCCCTCAGCCTTCTGGGTCCCCGTCCCCCCTCAGCCTTCTGGGTCCCCTCCCCCCCTCAGCCTTCTGGGTCCCCGTCCCCCCTCAGCCTTCTGGGTCCCCGTCCCCCCTCAGCCTTCTGGGTCCCCGTCCCCCCTCAGCCTTCTGGGTCGCCGTCCCACCTCAGCCTTGTGGGTCCCCGTCCCCCATCTGCCTTCTGGGTCACCGTCCCCCCTCAGCCTTCTGGGTCCCCGTCCCCCCTCAGCCTTCTGGGTCCCCGTCCCCCATCAGCCTTCTGGGTCCCCGACCATCCTCAGCCTTCTGGGTCTGTGTCCCCGTCCCCCCCTCAGCCTTCTGGGTCCCCGTCCCCCCCCTCAGCCTTCTGGGTCCCCGTCCCCCCCCTCAGCCTTCTGGGTCCCCGTCCCCCCTCAACCGTCAGGGTCCCCGTCCCCCCTCAGCCTTCTGGATCCCCGTCCCCCCTCAGCCTTCTGGGTCCCCATCCACGTCCCTCCTCAGCCTTCTGGGTCCCCGTCCCCCCTCAGCCATCTGGGTCCCCGTACCCATCCCTCCTCAGCCTTCTGGGTGCCCGTCCCTCCTCAGCCTTCTGGCTCCCCATCCCCCCTCAGCCTTCTGGGTCCCGGTCCCCCCTCAGCCTTCTGGGTCCCCATCCCACCTCAGCCTTGTGGGTCCCCGTCCCACCTCAGCCTTGTGGGTCCCCGTCCCCCCTCAGCCTTCTGGGTCCCGGTCCCCGTCCACCCTCAGCCTTCTGGGTCCCGGTCCCCGTTCCTCCTCAGCCTTGTGGGTCCCGGTCCCCGTCACCCCTCAGCCTTCTGGGTCCCCGTCCCCCCTCAGCCTTCTGGGTCCCCGTCCCCCCTCAGCCTTCTGGGTCCCCGTCCCCCCTCAGCCTTCTGGGTCCCCGTCCCCCCTCAGCCTTCTGGGTCCCCGTCCCCCCTCAGCCTTCTGGGTCCCCTTCCCCCCTCAGCCTTCTGGGTCCCCGTCCCCCCACAGCCTTCTGGGTCCCCGTCCCCCCTCAACCTTCTGGGTCCCGGTCCCCCCTCAGCCTTCTGGGTCCACGTCCCCCCTCAGCCTTCTGGGTCCCCGTCGCCCCTCAGCCTTATGGGTCCCCGTCCCCCCTCAGCCTTCTGTGTCCCAGTCCCCCCTCAGCCTTCTGGGTCCCGGTCCCCGTCCCCCCTCAGCCTTCTGGGTCCCGGTCCCCGTCCACCCTCAGCCTTCTGGGTCCCGGTCCCCGGTCCTCCTCAGCCTTGTGGGTCCCGGTCCCCGTCACACCTCAGCCTTCTGGGTCCCCGTCCCCCATCAGCCTTCTGGGTCGCCGTCCCCCCTCAGCCTTGTGGGTCCCCGTCCCCCCTCAGCCTTCTGGGTCCCCGTCCCCCCTCAGCCGTCTGGTTCCCCGTCCCCCCTCAGCCTTCTGGGTCCCCGTCCCTGTCCCTGCTCAGCCTTCTGGGTCCCTGTCCCTGCTCAGCCTTCTGAGTCCATGTCCCCCCTCAGCCTTCTGGGTCCCCGTCCCCCCTCAGCCTTCTGGGTCCCCGTCGCCCCTCAGCCTAATGGGTCCCCGTCCCCCCTCAGCCTTCTGTGTCCCAGTCCCCCCTCAGCCTTCTGCATCCCGGTCCCCGTCCCCCCTCAGCCTTCTGGGTCCCGGTCCCCGTCCACCCTCAGCCTTCTGGGTCCCGGTCCCCGTCACCCCTCAGCCTTCTGGGTCCCCGTCCCCCATCAGCCTTCTGGGTCGCCGTCCCCCCTCAGCCTTCTGGGTCCCCGTCCCCCCTCAGCCGTCTGGTTCCCCGTCCCCCCTCAGCCTTCTGGGTCCCCGTCTCTGTCCCTGCTCAGCCTTCTGGGTCCCTGTCCCTGCTCAGCCTTCTGGGTCCCCGTCCCCCCTCAGCCTTCTGGGACCCGTCCCCCCTCAGCCTTCTGGGTCCCCGTCCCCGCTGAGCCTTCTGGATCCCCGTCCCACCTCAGCCTTCTGGGTCCCCCCCTCAGCCTTCTGGGTCCCCGTCCCCCAACAGCCTTCTGAGTGCATGTCCCCCCTCAGCCTTCTGGGTCCCCGTCCCCCCTCAGCCTTCTGGGTCCACGTCCCCCCTCAGCCTTCTGGGTTCCCGTCCCCCCTCAGGCTTCTGGGTCCCCGTCCCCCCTCAGCCTTCTGGGACCCGTCACCCCTCAGCCTTCTGGGTCCCGGTCCCCGTCCCCCCTCAGCCTTCTGTGTCCCGGTCCCCGTCCCTCCTCAGCCTTGTGGGTCCCCGTCCCCCCTCAGCCTTGTGGGTCCCCGTCCCCCCTCAGCCTTGTGGGTCCCCGTCCCACCTCAGCCTTGTGGGTCCCCGTCCCCCCTCAGCCTTCTGGGTCCACGTCCCCCCTCAGCCTTCTGGGTCCCCGTCCCCCCTCAGCCTTCTGGGTCCCCGTCCCCCCTCAGCCTTCTGGGTCCCCGTCCCCCCTCAGCCTTCTGGGTCCCCGTCCCCCCTCAGCCTTGTGGGTCCCCGTCCCCCCTCAGCCTTCTGGGTCCCCGTCCCCCCTCAGCCTCTGGGTCCCCGTCCCCCCTCAGCCTTCTGGGTCCCCGTCCCCCCTCAGCCTTCTGGGTCCCCGTCCCCCCTCAGCCTTCTGGGTCCCCGTCCCCCCTCAGCCTTCTGGGTCCCCGTCCCCCCTCAGCCTTCTGTGTCCCCGTCCCCCCTCAGCCTTCTGTGTCCCCGTCCCCCCTCAGCCTTGTGTCCCAGTCCCTCCTCAGCCTTGTGGGTCCCCGTCCCCCCTCAGCCTTGTGGGTCCCCGTCCCCCCTCAGCCTTGTGGGTCCCCGTCCCCCCTCAGCCTTGTGGGTCCCCGTCCCCCCTCAGCCTTCTGGGTCCCCGTCCCCCCACAGCCTTCAGGGTCCCCGTCCCCCCTCAGCCTTCTGTGTCCCGGTCCCCCCTCAGCCTTCTGGGTCCCCGTCCCCCCTCAGCCTTGTGGGTCCCCGTCCCCCATCAGCCTTCTGGGTCCCCGACCATCCTCAGCCTTCTGGGTCTGTGTCCCCGTCCCCCCCTCAGCCTTCTGGGTCCCCGTCCCCCCCCTCAGCCTTCTGGGTCCCCGTCCCCCCCCTCAGCCTTCTGGGTCCCCGTCCCCCCTCAACCATCAGGGTCCCCGTCCCCCCTCAGCCTTCTGGATCCCCGTCCCCCCTCAGCCTTCTGGGTCCCCATCCACGTCCCTCCTCAGCCTTCTGGGTCCCCGTCCCCCCTCAGCCATCTGGGTCCCCGTACCCATCCCTCCTCAGCCTTCTGGGTGCCCGTCCCTCCTAAGCCTTCTGGCTCCCCATCCCCCCTCAGCCTTCTGGGTCCCGGTCCCCCCTCAGCCTTCTGGGTCCCCATCCCACCTCAGCCTTGTGGGTCCCCGTCCCACCTCAGCCTTGTGGGTCCCCGTCCCCCCTCAGCCTTCTGGGTCCCGGTCCCCGTCCACCCTCAGCCTTCTGGGTCCCGGTCCCCGTTCCTCCTCAGCCTTGTGGGTCCCGGTCCCCGTCACCCCTCAGCCTTCTGGGTCCCCGTCCCCCCTCAGCCTTCTGGGTCCCCGTCCCCCCTCAGCCTTCTGGGTCCCCGTCCCCCCTCAGCCTTCTGGGTCCCCGTCCCCCCTCAGCCTTCTGGGTCCCCGTCCCCCCTCAGCCTTCTGGGTCCCCTTCCCCCCTCAGCCTTCTGGGTCCCCGTCCCCCCACAGCCTTCTGGGTCCCCGTCCCCCCTCAACCTTCTGGGTCCCGGTCCCCCCTCAGCCTTCTGGGTCCACGTCCCCCCTCAGCCTTCTGGGTCCCCGTCGCCCCTCAGCCTTATGGGTCCCCGTCCCCCCTCAGCCTTCTGTGTCCCAGTCCCCCCTCAGCCTTCTGGGTCCCGGTCCCCGTCCCCCCTCAGCCTTCTGGGTCCCGGTCCCCGTCCACCCTCAGCCTTCTGGGTCCCGGTCCCCGTTCCTCCTCAGCCTTGTGGGTCCCGGTCCCCGTCACACCTCAGCCTTCTGGGTCCCCGTCCCCCATCAGCCTTCTGGGTCGCCGTCCCCCCTCAGCCTTGTGGGTCCCCGTCCCCCCTCAGCCTTCTGGGTCCCCGTCCCCCCTCAGCCGTCTGGTTCCCCGTCCCCCCTCAGCCTTCTGGGTCCCCGTCCCTGTCCCTGCTCAGCCTTCTGGGTCCCTGTCCCTGCTCAGCCTTCTGAGTCCATGTCCCCCCTCAGCCTTCTGGGTCCCCGTCCCCCCTCAGCCTTCTGGGTCCCCGTCGCCCCTCAGCCTAATGGGTCCCCGTCCCCCCTCAGCCTTCTGTGTCCCAGTCCCCCCTCAGCCTTCTGGGTCCCGGTCCCCGTCCCCCCTCAGCCTTCTGGGTCCCGGTACCCGTCCACCCTCAGCCTTCTGGGTCCCGGTCCCCGTTCCTCCTCAGCCTTGTGGGTCCCGGTCCCCGTCACCCCTCAGCCTTCTGGGTCCCCGTCCCCCATCAGCCTTCTGGGTCGCCGTCCCCCCTCAGCCTTCTGGGTCCCCGTCCCCCCTCAGCCGTCTGGTTCCCCGTCCCCCCTCAGCCTTCTGGGTCCCCGTCTCTGTCCCTGCTCAGCCTTCTGGGTCCCTGTCCCTGCTCAGCCTTCTGGGTCCCCGTCCCCCCTCAGCCTTCTGGGACCCGTCCCCCCTCAGCCTTCTGGGTCCCCGTCCCCGCTGAGCCTTCTGGATCCCCGTCCCACCTCAGCCTTCTGGGTCCCCCCCTCAGCCTTCTGGGTCCCCGTCCCCCAACAGCCTTCTGAGTGCATGTCCCCCCTCAGCCTTCTGGGTCCCCGTCCCCCCTCAGCCTTCTGGGTCCACGTCCCCCCTCAGCCTTCTGGGTTCCCGTCCCCCCTCAGGCTTCTGGGTCCCCGTCCCCCCTCAGCCTTCTGGGACCCGTCACCCCTCAGCCTTCTGGGTCCCGGTCCCCGTCCCCCCTCAGCCTTCTGTGTCCCGGTCCCCGTCCCTCCTCAGCCTTGTGGGTCCCCGTCCCCCCTCAGCCTTGTGGGTCCCCGTCCCCCCTCAGCCTTGTGGGTCCCCGTCCCACCTCAGCCTTGTGGGTCCCCGTCCCCCCTCAGCCTTCTGGGTCCACGTCCCCCCTCAGCCTTGTGGGTCCCCGTCCCCCCTCAGCCTTCTGGGTCCCCGTCCCCCCTCAGCCTTCTGGGTCCCCGTCCCCCCTCAGCCTTCTGGGTCCCCGTCCCCCCTCAGCCTTGTGGGTCCCCGTCCCCCCTCAGCCTTGTGGGTCCCCGTCCCCCCTCAGCCTCTGGGTCCCCGTCCCCCCTCAGCCTTCTGGGTCCCCGTCCCCCCTCAGCCTTCTGGGTCCCCGTCCCCCCTCAGCCTTCTGGGTCCCCGTCCCCCCTCAGCCTTCTGGGTCCCCGTCCCCCCTCAGCCTTCTGTGTCCCCGTCCCCCCTCAGCCTTCTGTGTCCCCGTCCCCCCTCAGCCTTGTGTCCCAGTCCCTCCTCAGCCTTGTGGGTCCCCGTCCCCCCTCAGCCTTGTGGGTCCCCGTCCCCCCTCAGCCTTGTGGGTCCCCGTCCCCCCTCAGCCTTGTGGGTCCCCGTCCCCCCTCAGCCTTCTGGGTCCCCGTCCCCCCACAGCCTTCAGGGTCCCCGTCCCCCCTCAGCCTTCTGGGTCCCCGTCCCCCCTCAGCCTTGTGGGTCCCCGTTCCCCCTCAGCCTTGTGGGTCCCCGTCCCCCCTCAGCCTTGTGGGTCCCCGTCCCCCCTCAGCCTTCTGGGTCCCCGTCCCCCCTCAGCCTCGCGGGCCCCGCCCCCCCCACCTCAGGCTCGCGGGCCCCGACCCCCCCTCAGCCTCGCGGGCCCCGCCCCCCCCACCTCAGGCCCGCGGCCCCCGCCCCCCCCACCTCAGGCTCCCGGGCCCCGACCCCCCCTCAGCCTCGCGGGCCCCGACCCCCTCCCCAGCCTCGCGGGCCCCGACCCCCCTCATTCTCGCGGGCCCCTACCCCCCCCCCTCAGCCTCACGGACCCCGACCCCGCTCAACCTCGCGGGCCCCGACCCCCCCTTCAGCCTCTCGGGCCCCGACCCCCCCCCTCAGCCTCGCGGGTCCCCGACTACCACACACCCTAATGTCACCCCGCCACAAACTCCCTCACGGTTCCCCGGCCCCACCTCACAACCATCTCCCCGCCCGTTCCCCTCCGAGCTCCGGCCGCCCCAGACCCAAAGGGCGACCCGTGGAAACTCCCTCCTCCCTGGTCTCGCTCCCAAAATGCCCCGATTCCCGCCCGTGAAGCACCGACACGAACCTCTCCCGCTCGCGACCAACTGCTCCAAAGGCGGGAAAGATCAACAACATGGCGGCCCCCAGCGGTCGCTCTCGCGAGAGCTTGGGCCACCCCTCCACGGGATCTCTTCGCCAGCCCAGTCCCACTGGGGAAGGGGCCGAGAGCTGCCTCGGGCCTCCAGTCCATCTCCCCTTCAGGCTGCACATTTCCACACCAGGACCTGCCCCACATTCCCCCCCAAGATTCCAGTCCATCCCACCTCCACCACCTTGGCCCAAAGCTCATTCCACGCTCCCACCCCCCTCTGAGGGAAGAAAATCCCCCTTCAATCTCAATCCATGTCCTCCTCTTTGAATCTCTCCCACTCTCCTTGGAAACAGCCTGTCCCCATGGACACGATCCGTCCCCCCTCACAATTTTCAAATCTTCCTCAATCTTCGACGCTCCAGGGAATAAAGTCCCAGCCTGTCCAACCTTCCCCTGGAACTCAAACCCCGAAAGCCAGACCACCTTCTTGTCCCTCTCCTCGACGCGCTGTCTCATTCCTATCCTTCCTCTCCTCCGGCCACCCAAACGGCACACAATGTTCCCAAGTTAGCCTCGCCCAGGCCTTGTCCAACTTCCTCGTGGCCTCCCACCTCCTGCACTCAATCCTCTCATTTCTGAGGGCCTAAATACCAGAAGCTTTCTTCACTCCCCCCCACCCCCCCAATCTCTACATGGGACTCCACTTTCAGGCAGTTCTGTACCACAGTTCCTCAATCCCTTTCTTTGACAACATTCCTCAATGGTCTGCCATTTAACATTCAAACTCTTACGTTTTAAGAATCAATTGCAGAGATCCATGGATGTGGGAAGTCAGGAGGGTTAGGGACTGGGTGCAGGTCGATGAGACTGGCAGAATGATATTTCACCATGGATGAGAAGGGCCGAAGGGTCCCTTTTCTTTGCTGTGGGGTTTCTAGGGTAGAGTTCACACCATTCTCAGGAAGGAGGATGAGCAGACAGATGTCATGGTCCACGGGTAGGAAAGGTGATGAGATCCTGCCAGGAGAGATGAGGGAGTTAAGTGCGAAGGTGAAGGGCACAACCAAGGGGTCTCTGTCTGTCTGTGTGCGTGTGTCACTACGTCTGTGTGTTTCTCTCTATGTCTCTGTGTGTCTCTCTGTGTCTGTGTGTGATTCTCTGTGTCTGTGTGTGATTCTCTGTGTCTGTGTGTGATTCTCTCTGTCTGTGTGTCTCTCTCTCTGTCTGTCTATCGGTCTGTGTGTGTATCTGTGACTGTGTGATTCTCTGTGTCTGTGTGTCTCTCTGTGTCTGTGTGTGTCTCTCTGTGTCTGTGTGTGTCTCTCTGTGTCTGTGTGTGTCTCTCTGTGTCTGTGTGTCTCTGTGTCTGAGTGTCTCTGTGTCTGAGTGTCTCTCTGTCTGTGTTTCTCTCTGTGTCTGTCTCTGTGTCTATCTCTCTCTCTGCGTCTCTCTGTGTGTATCTCACTCTGTGTGTGTGTCTCTGTGTCTGTTTGTGTGTCTCTGTCTGTGTGTGTCTCTCTCTCCCTGTGTCACAATGTGTGTCTCTCTGTGTCTGTATGTGTGTGTCTCTCTCTCTCTGTCTGTGTCTCTTTCTGTGTCTCTGTATCTGTGTGTGTCCGTGTGTGTGTCTCTCTGTCTGTGTCTCTCTCTCTCTGTTTGTGTGTGTCTCTCTCTCTCTGTCGCTGTCTGTGTGTCTCTCTGTCTGTGTCTCTGTGTGTGTCTCTATATCTGTGTGTCTATGTCTCTGTGTGTGTCTCTCTCTATCTATGTCTGTGTGTATGTATCTGTGTGTGTGTGTCTGTCTCTCTGTGTCGTGTGTTTGTCTCTGTCTCTGGCTGTGTGTGTGTGTCTGTCTCTTTGTGTCGTGTGTGTGTCTCTCTCTGTCTCTATGTGTGCCTCTCTGTCTCTTTCTGTGTGCGTGTCTCTCTCTCTGTCTGTGTGTGTGTCTCTCTATCTGTCTGTCTGTGTCTGTCTGTGTGTGTCTCTGTCTGTGTGTGTCTCTGTCTGTGTGTGTCTCTGTCTGTCTCTCTCTCGCTGTCAGTGTTTCTCTCTCTGTCTCAGTCTGTGTGTGTTTCTCTGTGTGTCTGTATCTGTCTCTCTGTGTCTGTGTGTGTGTGTCTGTCTGTCTGGGTATGTGTGTGTCGCTCTCTCTCGGTGTCTCTAATATATGCTTATTCATTACCCACCATTATCCATCCCTACTGGTGTTGCGGGCTTTGTTCCCCAAGGCGTCCGTATTGGCTGCCCGTAGACCATCTCCGCCCCAATGCATTCCTCGTTGTCACCTGCATTAAAATCAAGATGACATCAGCACCTTTTTGGACACTTTTAGCTGTGTTTCCTCAGTTCTTCTGGCCAGTTTTGTGTTTCGTTCACACATTCCTGCTTCCTGGGGTTCACGGCACTCGTGGAAGATCGCCAGTTCCTGAAACAATTCTTCATTCATCTTATTTGAAACATTTTTACATTTAATTTAACATATGCATTAAAAAAACTTAAATTTCTTATTTGAAAATAAGATAAAATTAATGCATAGTGATTTAAAAAGTAACCCCTCCCACAGCTGCCCAATAGAAAACAATAAAGAGAGAAAACATCTAGATAGTATTTATAAAAATTGACCAAAACTCTCAAATAAAATCATGGTTTTCTTGGTTTTAGGAGTCAGAAAGTTCGTGTTGGGTGGTTAAAACTTAATTCCGACAATTGGTAAATACACATCCCAAATCTTCAAAAGAGAAATTCAAATTTGTTCCGTGAATTCGATGCAATTATTTCAAGTGGGAATCAACGGCCTATTTCAGTGTGGCCATCGACCCATTCCCAAATACGCATCGGACTTCCAAGTTACTGCCACACATTTTAACCCTATAACAATTACAGCACAGAAACAGGTCACTTGGCCCTTCTTGTCTGCACTGAACTAAATACTCTCCTCTCGTACCACCTCTCTGCATTCCCCTCCCCTCCAATTTTCCCTGAAATGACAAAATGGACCCTGCCGCCACTATTTCTCCCGGAAGCTCACTCCACTCAGCCACCACTCTGAGTAAAGAAGTTCCCCCTCATGTTACTTCCAAACTTTTACCTCCTGATTCAATCTCTGCTCCCGCAATGAAAAAAGTCTATCCACATCAATTTGTTCTATCCTCCTAGTAATTTTAAAGACCTCGATCAAATCCCCTCTCAACCATCTACAATCCATAGAATAAAGACTTCATTTGCTGAATCTTTCTTTGTAATCTAGTTGCTGATATCCAGGTAACATTGACTTAAATCTTCTCTGCACCCTCTCTACTTTGTTGATAGCTTTCCTCTCATTTGGTGACCAGAACTGCACACAGTACTCTCAACAGGGCCTCACCAATATCTTGTCTAGTCTCAACCTCACTGCCCGACTCCCGTATTCTAAGCTATGGTTGATCAAGGCCAGCTATTTGAACAGATTCTTTTCGAGGTACTCTCTGATTACCCTCCAATAATTTACCTATTTTGTCCGGCTCACCTGGTTGGCTTTTGAAGCCGTTTTTAAACAAAGGAACATTAGATTACCTCCATTCCTCTGGCACCTCACCCGTGGATAAACAGGTTTTAAATATTTCTGTCAGAGCCCTTGCAATTTCTACTCTTCTTTCCCTCAAGGCCAAGGGAATATCATGTCAGACCTCCATCCACCATCAGACAAAAATCAGCCATCACAAGGTGAAGGCAGGACAGTAGTCCCACCTCTCCAGCACGAGTCACCCCAGGATCAAGTCAGCACTGACTGCAAGAAGTTTCTACATCCTCTTGGTGTCTGTGTGGATTTCCTCCCACACTCCACAGCTCAAGGGGGCCGTAAGTTCATTGGCGATTTGGGAAGCTCAAGACCATGGGGTGGAAGTGCACATTCTGGACCTGGGGGCATCAATTCAATTCAACAGCACGGATGAACCTTTGGGCACGACCTGATCTTTTTCTGGTTTCAAACTCATTATTTTTGAAAATTGTATGTGCACCTCTAATGCAACACGACTGCTGCAAAACAGGCTTCTTGATGCATATCCATGACAAGAACTCGGGAGAATCTGATTTGGTTACTAGACTTTTGAACAGAACAGTGTCTGGACATTTTATCCCTAAACTGAAACTTTATAGACATACAGAACAAAATGAGGGCAAAACAAGCTTGTGTCTCACCAATACCACAATTCACGGACACTTTTTAAGTTCTCAAGGGTGGCAGAAAAAACAAAGAACAGACAAACTCCTTCCACACTGTCACTTTGAGAGCTTTGGACTCACCATGCTATAAATATTGCCAAGCCATCACTCTCTCTCCAAATCAATGACCAACAGTACTGGCTGAGTGATAGATTTGAGACATTTTACCCGCGATGTAGCAATCAGGCACAAGGAAAAGTGCTGCTTCCATTGTAAAGTATTTAGGAATCTCAGACCACAAACAACCTTCACCCCGAAAAACAAGCAATTCTCCACAATAAAACTAGGTTTCCTTCCTGTCTGCAAGCATCTGCTCTCTTGAGTCTGAATGGCACAACTGGGGAAACCGTTTCAAACCCATGACCTGAAACAGCATATTCTCTTCCCCTAATTGGAGCTATCTTGAATTGGCCACCACTGCCCGAGCAAGAATGAACTGGGAGATCTCACACTTGCTCCTTCACAGGTGAGACCTCCCTGTTCATTGGAGCTCCATATTATCCATCTTGCTCTATTTTGTTAACCTTAATCAAGTCTCCTCTCATTCTCCAACACTCCCATTAAAAATAAAAATAATGTATCCTGTAGTTCGCGAGTCCGGACACCAGGTGGTGGTATTATACCTAGATCTCTCTCTCTCTCTCTCTCTCTCTCCCTCTCGCTTCATGCATGCAGTACTCGGTGTGAACAGGCGGTGGCAGCACTTTACAGCCCTTGCAATCTGCAGCTTGGACAGGAGATGGTTGCTTTGTACCTCGTGGGCTCTTGCACCAAGATTGAAGATTTGGAGATTTCCCATTGATTGGCAGAGAATATACACGACATCACATCCAACCCTTAGATTCCCTTTTTCCTGTGGACACGACCGAATTCCCACAAATGGTTTGGGAAATCAATGTTCCCGGGTACACGTCCTATAGAAAAGACAGAAACTTGGGAAGAGGGGGTGGGGTAGCTCTGTTGGTAAGAAATGAAATTCAGGCGTTTGAAAGGAAAGACATTGAAACAGGTGGGTAGAGTCTGTTTGGATAGAATTAAGAAATTGTAAAGGCGTGAGGAGCATAATGGGGGTCATTTACAGGCCTCCGAAAAGTAGCTCAGATATCGGTGGCAGTATAAATCAGGAATTAAGAGTGGCATGTCAAAGTGGTAGCAATACGGTAGTTATGGGGGACTTCAACATGAAGGTGGACTGGGATAATCAGACGGGGGCAGGAACACAAGACAGTGAGTTTATTGAATGTCTACGAGATACTTTCTTGGAGCAGCTAGTGGAGGAACCTACCAGGGGGAAGTCGATTCTGGACTTGGTGCTGTGCAGCGACGCAGAGTTAATAAGTGACCTCGATGTAGGGGAGCCATAGGGAATAGTGACCATGGTATGGTTACTTTTGAGCTGCAATTAGAAAGGGAAAAGGAAAGGAAGTTGGAAGCATCTGTACTGCAGTTAAATAAAGGGGATTATGCAGCTATGAGGGAGGAGCTAGCCAAAATAAAATGGAAAGTTACACTAGCTGGGAGGACAACTGGGGAAAATGGCAGGTATTTTTGGACATTTTTTACAGGATTCAAGACAAATTTATTCCAAAGTGGAGGAAAGGCTCTAGGAGATGCAAATGGCAGCCGTGGCTAACTAATGAAATCAAGTGCACTATCAAATCCAAAGGGAGTAAGTATAAGAGAGCGAAGCGGAGTGGGAAGCTAGAGGATTGGGAAACCTTCAAAGAGCATCAGAGGGTAACTAAGAAAGTCATAAGAGAGGGGAAAATGAAGTACGAGAGGAAATTAGCAAATAATATAATGGAGGATAGCAAAAGCTTTTTTAAATATGTGAAGAGGAAGAAATTGGTTCGGTTTAAAATTGGTCCATTAAGAATGGAAAAGGCTGGAATTATTACCGGAAACAAGGAGTTGGCTGAGGAATTTAACAAATACTTTGCATCTGTCTTCACCAAGGAGGATATAAGTCAAGAGACTTGGGGATCTTTACTGGGGTAGTAGGGGATCTAATGGATATCCGGATCTAGAAGCAGGAGGTTGTGAGTAAATTGTTGGGACTGAGGGCTGATAAATCCCCAGGGCCTGATGGGCTGCATCCCAGAAGTTGCTATGGAAATTGTGGAGGCACTGGTCGACATTTTCCAAAGTTCCATAGATTCGGGGGAGGTCCCTGAGGATTGGAGAGTGGCTGATGTGGTGCCGATTTTTAAGAAGGGAGGGAGGGAGAAAACGGGAAATTATAGACCGGTCAGCCTGAATTCAGTGGTGGGGAAGATATTGGAATCTATCATAAAAGGAGTAATAGCAGAACACTTAGGCAGAAATAATAGTATAAGGGCTAGTCAGCATGGATTCCTTAAGGGTAAGTCATGCTTGACTAACCTTCTGGAATTTTTCGAGGATGTGACAAAGTGGGTGGACTTGGGAGAGCCAGTGGATGTGGTGTATTTGGACTTCCAGAAGGCCTTTAATAAGGTACCACACGGGAGACTAGTGGGCAAGATCAGGGAGCATGGTATTGGAGGTAAGGTGCTGACATGGATAGGAAATTGGTTAAGAAATAGGAAATAAAGGGTTGGAGTAAGCGGGTCTTTTTCAGGATGGCAGCATGTGACGAGTGGAGTGCCGCAGGGATCGGTATTGGGTCCTCAGTTGTTTGTAATTTATGTAAATGATTTGGATGAGCGGATTATTAATAACATGAGCAGATTTGCAGATGACACTAAACTGGGTGGCGGTGTGGGGTGTGAGGAGGATGTCAGGAAAATGCAGAGGGACTTGGACTGGTTGGGGGTGTGGGCTGCTGAATGGAAGATGACGTTCAATGTGAGCAAATGTGAGGTTATCCATTTTGGGGGCAATAATAGGAAAGGTGAGTATTATTTAAATGGAGACAGGCTAGGGAATGGGAAGGAGCAAATGGATCTGGGTGTACTTGTTCACCGGTCACTGAAGGCTAACATGCACGTTCAGAAAGCTGTGAAGAAGGAAAATGGCATGTTGGCTTTCATAAAGAGGGGATTGGAGTATAGGAACAGAGACGCCCTTCTGCAGTTCTGCAGGGCCCTGGTGAGACCCCACCTGGAGTATTGTGTCCAGTTCTGGTCTCCAATTTTGAGGAAGGACATACTAGCTATAGAGGATGTGCAGAGCAGATTTACAAGGTTAGTTCCAGGGATG
This sequence comes from Narcine bancroftii, assembly GCF_036971445.1. Lineage (NCBI taxonomy): Eukaryota > Metazoa > Chordata > Chondrichthyes > Torpediniformes > Narcinidae > Narcine > Narcine bancroftii. The sequence goes on along the minus strand of NC_091477.1, from coordinate 125,130,508 downwards.
GCGGGGTTGACATATGCTGAAAGGCTAGAAAATTGGACTTGTATCCGATGGAGTTTAGAAGGATGAGGGGGGACATGATTGAGGTATACAAAATTATCAGGGGCACAGACAGGGTGAAGTCGGATTACTTGTTCCCAGTGATGGGGGAGACGAGGACTAGAGGGCATAGTTTAAGAATACAGGGTAGGTCCTTTAGGACGGAGATGAGAAAACATTTTTTTACCCAGAGAGGTGTGAATCTGTGGAATGCTCTGCCACAGAGGGTGGTAGAGGCAGATTCGCTAATTATGTTCAAAAGAGAGTTAGAAAAGACTCTAGTGGGCAAAGGAGTTAAGGGTTATGGGGATAAGGCTGGAAAGGGGTACTGATAGTAGTGATCAGCCATGATCTGTAAAATGGCGGTGCTGGCTCGACAGGCCGAAGGGCCTACTCCAACTCTTATTGTCTATTGAACCATTCCTCCAAGATCCCTCTGTTACTCAATGCCCTCCCCTTCACTGCATACGTTTTGGCTATTCTTCCCAACATAAAGCACCTCACACTTACCTACATTAAACTCCATCTGCCATCTTTCCAAACAGTCCAAATCCTTTTGTAATCCATGAAAACCCTCCTCACTCTCCACAACTTGAAAATAAGCAAAATGTATAACGTTATGTTAAGCTTTTCTTTGAAAATTTTAATAAAATTTAATGGAATATTTCAGGCCAATGGGACGCTAGGCATCATTAATCTTTCTATGTACCGCGTGGTCGTGTGTGAAAGTGTGGCCATTTTGGCCAAAAAAGCGCAGTAAAACGAACCGCGATCACAGGAGTATCTTTGAGGTAATTTCATGGAAACAAACGACAACTTAAGCAAATATCAAATCTCATTTATAAAAATGGCACTGGCCTTGTCCTTTGACTGTTGGTTCCGTGATTAGTCAGGGATGACTCATGAATGGGGGGGAAAGAAAGTGTTTGAAAACAATGAAATAACAAATGAAGGGCAGGGGAGTGGATGTGGGGTGTGTGGATTTTAGTGAGGCCTTTGACAGGGTTGCCCAGGGTAGATTCATTCTGATAGTCATGAGGCAAAGGATCTGTGGAACCTTGGTTGTGTGGATTCAGAATTAGTTTGCCTGCAGAAAGAGGTTCTCAACCTTCATCTTCTCACTCACCTACCACCTTAAGTAATCTCTGAACATTAAGGGATTGATTCATGTGGTAGGTGAGTGGGAAAGGAAGCTTGAGAATGACGATTCTAGATTGTTCATATGATTATTTTAAAATAGGGTTTGAACTTTCTTTCCACCCACTTACCACTAAAAGTGGTATGTGAGTGCAAGGAAAAAGGTTGAGAACCATTGGTTTAGTACATTATATTTAAGGAGTGAATATATGGGCTAGAACAACATCAAGGCCTGAAGGGCCTATACTGTGCTGTGTTCTCTGGATCTGCTGATCAATGGCCAGGGTTACCCATCCAGTATGGACACTGCAACTGAGTAAGGCAAGAGGAAACTTCTTCAGTATTTCCAACCCATCTGCAACCATGACCTAAACGTCAATATTGGTCTCAGCTCAGAAAAGAACGGGGAGGCCACAACTACAATTCAGAGGTTCTGAGATTGTGGTGGATTGAGAGACAGGATCGCCCAATAGGAACTTCTCTTATTTTTGATCATTGAGCCCATGGTAAAACCTTCATTTCACTTCAAGTCACACTTTCCAAGAATGTGTCGACAACATTGAGGACCAGCTGTAGGCCCTGGTGGGTTCACCTTCAAGTCCCAGCAATATCCTAACCAATCTCTGCACTTCTTCAATCACATGGATTCTGCAATTTGGTGACTTGGTCCTCCAAATATGAACCAGCTAAAGCAACCTGTAAAAATCCCGTTTAATCCAAATATTTTTAGTCTCTTCCAGGAAAAATATTCTAGGATCCATTGGGAGTGTTCAAAATTTTAATTTTGGACCAAAATGTATATATTTTGGACAAACCCAAGTAGAATATATAAACATAGAAAAATAGGTGCAGGATTCGGCCATTTGGCCCTTCAAACCTACCCTGCCATTCAATACGATCATGGCTGATCAGTTCCCAGTTCCTGCCTTCTCTCCATACCTCCTGATCCCCTTAGCCACAAGGGCCAATTCTAACCTACTCTTGAACATTGACAAGGAACCAGCCTCAACTACTTTCTGTAGCAAAGAATTCCATAGATCCATCATCCTCCAAGAGAGGAAATCTTTCCTCATCTCGGTCCTGAAAACCTTCCCCCAATGCCTGAAGAGGGCGCATAAAATCAGTGAACTGGTGCGGACTCGAAAGGCCAACATGGCCTGTTTCCGCTCCGTAAATGGTTATATGGTTATAGTATGGTTATCCTTAAACTGTAACCCCTGGTTCTGTTTTTCCCAGCATTGCAAACAACCTACCCGCATCTAGTCTGTCTAAACCCTTTAGAATTTTGTTTCTATAAGATCCCCCTTCAATTTCCTAAATTCCAGAGAATAAAAGCCTAGTCTATCCAACCTTTCTTCATCTGCAAGTCCTTCCTTCAATGGTATCAGTCTAGTGAATCTTCTCTGCACCCACTCCACGGCGAGGATGTCCTTCCTCGGATTAAAGAGGCCAAAACGGCACGCAGTATTGCAGGTGTGGTCTCACCAAGGCCGTGTATGGCTGCAGCAGGATCTCTGTACTCAAATCCTCTTGCTATGAATGCCTTCCTCACCGCCTGTTGCACCTGCATGCCCACTTTCAACGACTGATGCACAGCAACACCCAAGTCTCTCTGCATTTCCTGAACAGATACCGTTGAGATAATAGTCCTCTTCCCTGTTCTTGCCTCCAAAGTGGATCACCTCACATTTATCCACATAAAAGAACCTACTTTATTACATCCAAGACAAATCTGATAATGTCAAATTAAATTTATTTTAATTGGGTTTCAAGTATAATCGATGTGAAAAAGATTATATTGTGCCAGTCTCGACCTGACATTAATAATTTTAGTTGTACTTAATGATTTTCATATTTTAACTTTCAAATCAGATTCCCATTTTAATCTTGATTTATGAATTTCTAATATAGGAGCTTTTTTTCTGTACATTTCTGAAATAACTCCATTAGTGATCACAGACAAAGGAACAGAACCAGGCCACTAGGCCCATCGAGTCTGTTCCATAAATCTACACTAAGCTACTCTACACTAGTTCTCATTTTTGGCCTTTCCCCCATAATCCCTTGATGCCCTCACTAATGAGATATTTGTCGTTCTTTTTAAAATACTCCCAGCGATCTGGCTTCCACTGCTGTATGCTGCAGTGAGTTCCACACATCCACGACCCTCTGGCTAAAGAAGTTCTTCCTGATCTCTTTTATATGGATAACCTCTCATTTTCAGACTATGAATAGTTTTCTGCCTGTTTAAAATTTCCACTGGGAGACGAGGCTTGTATTAATCGTTATCTTTTCTAATGGAATACAAGACCTCCTTTCTGAATGCCACCATTGAATACTCGTCATTTTCTAGCCCCAGCTAAAGCCAATCTCAAAGAGCAATTTGAGACTCATCTAATTTTAATTCTAAACTCAATTTCTTCATATCACCCAGTAAAAATACCTTAGGATCAAGTGAAAGTTTAAATTTTAATAAGTTCCTTGATTCTATCCCAGAAAGGTTTCACGTAATCAAGTCGAGTGCAAGAAAGAGCCAACTTGCTCATGGCACCTAAAGCACCGATTTACGTGAAACTCCACGAGTTCCACCTACCTACTTCCCTTGCCCATAACCCTCCCACCCCCTCGCATCCATGTACTCATATAACCTCATCTTAAATGACAGAATTGACCCTGGCGCAACTTCTTCCAGTAGATCATTCCACTCAGCCACCACTCTGAGTGAAGAAGCATCCTCTTGTATTACTTAAGTTTTGCCCCTTAACTTATGACCCCTTGTTCCAATCTCTGCTCCCCTTAGGGGAAAGAGCCCATTCACGGCTACTCTATCTATTCCCTTGATAATTTTAAATACCTCTATCAAATCCCCGCTCAACCCTCTATGCTCCAATGAATGAAGTCCCAGTCTACTCAATCTTTCTACGTATTCAAAATACTGCAATCCAGGCAACATTTTCGTCAAACTTCTTTGCACTCTCTCTACCTTATTGATATCCTTCCTATAATTTGGAGTCCAGAACGGCATACAATACTCCAAACTTGGCCTCACCAACACTCTGAACATCACCTCCCCAGATTCTATATTCCATGCTATGATTTATAAAGGCCAGCGTACCCAAAGCCTTCTATCTCCATGGGAATCCACCTTCAAATTTAAAACTAATTTGGCAGGGGGAAGGGAACAGGACTGATAGGGAAGCAGATAGGAGAGTGAATATAGGGGTGGTTCTGTTAGACGGTGAAACGATAAGGAAAAAGGGAACTAAAAGTGATAGGAGGGAGAATGGAGATATGGTATCAAGGTATTGTGTATGAATGCACGGAGTGTAAGGAATAAAATGGATGAGCTTGAGGCGCAAATGGCAATGGGAGGTTATGACATTGTCGGAGTTACGGAGACATGGCTGCGGGAAAGGCAGGATTGGGAAATCAATATTCCCGGGTACACGTCCTATAGAAAAGACAGAAAGTTAGGAAGAGGAGGTGGGGTATCTCTGTTGGTAAGAAATGAAATTCAGGCGTTTGAAAGGAAAGACATTGAAACAGGTGGGTAGAGTCTGTTTGGATAGAATTAAGAAATTGTAAAGGCATGAGACCATAATGGGGGTCATTTACAGGCCTCCGAAAATTAACTCAGATCTCGGTAGAAGTATAAATCAGGAATTAACAGTGGCATGTCAAAGTGGTAGCAATACATTAGTTATGGGGGACTTCAACATGAAGGTGGACTGGGATATTCAGACGGGGGCAGGAACACATGAGTGAGTTTATTGAATGTCTACGAGATACTTTCTTGGAGCAGCTAGTGGAGGAACATAGCATGGGGAAGTCGATTCTGGACTTGGTGCTGTGCAGCAACGCAGAGTTAATAAGTGACTTCGATGTAGGAGAGCCATTAGGGAATAGTGAGCATGGTATGGTTACTTTTGAGCTGCAATTAGAAAGGGAAAAAGAAAGGAAGTCGGAAGCATCTGTACTGCAGTTAAATAAAGGGGATTATGCAGCTATGAGGGAGGAGCTAGCCAAAATAAAATGGAAAGATACACTAGCTGGGAGGACAACTGGAGAAAATGGCAGGTATTTTTGGACATTTTTTTACAGGATTCAAGACAAATTTATTCCAAAGTGGAGGAAAGTATCTAGGAGATGCAAATGGCAGCCGTGGCTAACTAATGAAATCAAGTGCAATATCAAATCCAAAGGGAGTAAGTATAAGATAGCGAAGTGGAGTGGGAAGCTAGAGGATTGGGAAACCTTCAAAGAGCATCAGAGGGTAACTAAGAAAGTCATAAGAGAGGGGAAAATGAACTACGAGAGGAAATTAGCAAATAATATAATGGAGGATAGCAAAAGCTTTTTTAAATATGTGAAGAGGAAGAAATTGGTTCGGTCTAAAATTGGCCCATTAAGAATGGAAAAGGGTGGAATTATTAACGGAAACAAGGAGTTAGCTGAGGAATTTAACAAATACTTTGCATCTGTCTTCACCAAGGAGGATATAGGTTATGGTCAGTTAGGGGGTAGTGGTCATGCGGTATCAAGAGACTTGGGGAACTTTCCTGGGGAAGTAGGGGATCTAATGGATATCCAGATCTAGAAGGAGGAGGTTGTGAGTAAATTGTTGGGACTGAGGGCTGATAAATCCCCAGGGCCTGATGGGCTGCATCCCAGGGTGCTTAAAGAAGTTGCTATGGAAATTGTGGAGGCACTGGTCGACATTTTCCAAAGTTCCATAGATTCGGGGGAGGTCCCTGAGGATTGGAGAATGGCTGATGTGGTGCCGATTTTTAAGAAGGGAGGGAGGGAGAAAACGGGAAATTATAGACCGGTCAGCCTGACGTCAGTGGTGGGGAAGATATTGGAATCTATCATAAAAGGAGTAATACCAGAACACTTAGGCAGAAATAGGATAAGGGCTAGTCAGCATGGATTCCTTAAGGGTAAGTCATGCTTGACTAACCTTCTGGAATTTTTCGAGGATGTGACAAAGAGGGTGGACTTGGGAGAGCCAGTGGATGTGGTGTATTTGGACTTCCAGAAGGCCTTTGATAAGGTACCGCACGGGAGACTAGTGGGTAAGATCAGGGAGCATGGTATTGGAGGTAAGGTGCTGACATGGATAGGAAATTGGTTAAGAAATAGGAAACAAAGGGTTGGAGTAAGCGGGTCTTTTTCAGGATGGCAGGATGTGACGAGTGGAGTGCCGCAGGGATCGGTATTGGGTCCTCAGTTGTTTGTAATTTATGTAAATGATTTGGATGAGGGGATTATTAATAACATGAGCAGATTTGCAGATGACACTAAACGGGGTGGCGGTGTGGGGTGTGAGGAGGATGTCAGGAAAATGCAGAGGGACTTGGACAGGTTGGGGGTGTGGGCTGCTGAATGGAAGATAACGTTAAATGTGAGCAAATGTGAGGTTAACCATTTTGGGGGCAATAATAGGAAAGCTGAGTATTATTTAAATGGAGACAAGCTAGGGAGTGGGGAGGAGCAAATGGATCTGGGTGTACTTGTTCACCGGTCACTGAAGGCTAACATGCACGTTCAGAAAGCTGTGAAATGGGCAAATGGCATGTTGGCTTTCATAAAGAGCGGATTGGAGTATAGGAACAGAGACGCCCTTCTGCAGTTGTACAGGGCCCTGGTGAGACCCCACCTGGAGTATTGCGTCCAGTACTGGTCTCCAATTTTGAGGAAGGACATACTAGCTATAGAGGATGTGCAGCGCAGATTTACAAGGTTAGTTCCAGCGATGGCGGGGTTGACATATGCTGAAAGGCTAGAAAAACTAGACTTGTATCTGATGGAGTTTAGAAGGATGAGGGGGGACATGATTGAGGTATACAAAATTATCAGGGGGATGGACAGGGTGAAGTCAGATTACTTGTTCCCAGTGATGGGAGAGACGAGGACTAGAGGGCATAGTTTAAGAATACAGGGTAGGCCCTTTAGGACGGAGATGAGAAAACATTGTTTTACCCAGAGAAGTGTGAATCTGTGGAATGCTCTGCCGCAGAGGGTGGTAGAGGCAGATTCGCTGATTATGTTCAAAAGAGAGTTAGATAAGACTCTTGTGGGCAAAGGAGTTCAGGGTTATGGGGATAAGGCTGGAAAGGGGTACTGATAGTAGTGATCAGCCATGACCTGTGAAATGGCGGTCACTGAAGGCTCGACAGGCAGAAGGGCCTACTCCTGCTCCTATTGTCTATTGAACCATTCTTCCAAGATCCCTCTGTTCCTCAATGCCCTCCCCTTCACTGCATACGTCTTGGTTATTCTTACCAAAATAAAGCCCCTCACACTTACCTACATTAAACTCCATCTGCCATCTTTCCAAACAGTCCAAATCCTTTTGTACTCCATGAAAACCCTCCTCACTCTCCACAACTCTTGAAAATAAGCAAAATGTATTACGTTATGTTAAGCTTCTCTTTGAAAATTTTAATTTCACATGCATTAAATGCGTACATAAATTTCTCATTCAAAGATAATGAAAAATTAATACATAGTATTTTTTTTTAAATTCCCCCTGCCCAACAACCCAATAGAAAAGAAAGATAACATCTGGAAAGTATTTATAAAAACATTACTAAAAAGCTATCAAATAAAATCTAACAAATTTTCTTGATTTTAGGAGTCAGAAGGTTCAGGTTGGGCGATTACAACTTAATTCCTACAGTTTATAAATAGGATTCCCAAATCTTTCCAAAAATTTCAAATTTGTTACAGAAATTACATGTAATTATTTCAAGTGTCAAGGGACTTGGGGGGGGGGGTTCTCGTTCAGGAAAACATAGTGAGTGGGTAACCACCAGGTTGGATCGGCAGGAAAAGAAAGCAAATTCTATGTTGGCCTTTGTTTCAAGGGTAGGGAGGTGTTGATGGGGCATGGGAGAGACCTCATTTGGAGAACTGCGAAGTTTATCTTAAAAAGGATGTGCTGATGTTGGAGAGAGAGCAGAGATTTACCAGGATGATATATCTCCACTCTTCATTGGAGTATAGAAGAAGGAGAGGAGATCTCAGAAACCTTTCCAATGCTGAAAGGATTGGACAGTAGATGTGAATAATGTTTCCCTTGGATAAAAAGACATTGTCTTAGAATTAGAAGATACCTATTTAAAGCAGATGAGAAATTTATTTCACCAGAAGGTCATGGAATTTGTTGCTGGACTGTTGAGGGAGTTTAAGTGGGGGGGGGGGGGTGGCGGAATTAATAGATGTTTAATGAGTCAGGGTATCAAGGGATCAGGGGAAAAAGCCAGAACTTGGAATGAGAGGCGAGAACAGTTTAGATCAGGGGATAGCAGACACAGTGGGCTGAATGGCCAACTTCTGTTCCTTGTAATTTGACACCATTTTAACTAATGTACATTTGAGAATTTTAACATCCATCCATATATCCTCTGTGGAGGCCTGTGACGAGAGCTGTGCCTCAGGGATAGGTGCTGGAACAATAATGTGGTGAATTGGATTAGCAAGTTTGCAGGTGACACCAAGAACGGTGGAGTTGTGGACAGCCAGGAAAGCTTGCAGAAGGATCTGGACCAGCTGGAGAAAGGGCAGATGGAATTTAATGCAGACAAGTGTGAGGTGTCACATTTTGAAGGGCAAACCAAGAAAAGATAGACACGGTGAACGGTCGGGCACTGAGGAGTGAGGTTGAACAGAGCGACATGGTAAACGGGTGTCATTCCATGCAAGTGCTGTCACAGGTGGATTTGGGCGGGAATTGAAGATACCCAAGTTAACTAAAATTGAAAATTGTAAATGGGGCAAAAAAGGGATCTATTTCAGAAATGTTTGTGACAACAGAAAATGGCTAAACCAACTTTAGATTAAATGGGAGATTCTTCTTTAGAATTAACCCAAGAAGAACGGACTACTTACTATGTGTGAAGATGGTGGATTAAATTGATGAATGTGCGATATAATTGGGTGAATTATAATTTTTTTTACATCATTTGTATTTAACTTTAGTCATTCAGATTTATGTTTTCATTGTGGGATTCAAATTAATACCTTTTTTTGTCTGTCTGGTGGTGTGATAAAGTTAAGCCTTTGAGGATTTATTTGAAAGGTTAACACAATTCCATTACACCTCCTTCCCATGGAGAAATTTTTAGACTTCTGAAAGGTTAAAATTTTAAACTGCAATCTCTGATTTGTTCTTAATAGATTTCACAGCCATAATCAATAGAATAAAAACAAATGTAGCAGAAACCTCTAAATCCAACATCTAAATAAGCAATCCTCAATGACACTGGCCCTTAATATCATTATAGTGTCTTATACTTCAGTCCTATTCTTGCAAAATTAAACTCCAGTTGAATCATCATCTATTCTTATTTTTAATCTTACTCAAAAATTATGATCAATACTTAATCCCATAGCAGCACAAACACATTCTTCTACATGTTGCAGAGCTAATACAAGGGACAAAAATGATTTTCCAGCAGCAGAATAATTCTTTTGAGTGTTTATTCAATGTCTGAGAATCATAAGCCAGTGGATTTTTAACATCATCAGACATATTTATTTTTAATACAGCACCGGCTGCATCCATCAAATCCCGGGATGAAGCGGTTGTAAAAGTAGTCCATACCCGCAAACTCCTGCAGCTCCTTGAGGCTGTCCGGACATGGTAACTCCCTGAGAGCGGAGACCTTTGCAGCGGTGGGCGTGGCTCCTTCGGCCGTGATGGTATGGCCCAGGAACTGCATGGACTCTTTCCCAAACTAGCACTTGGCCAGGTTGATGGCAAGGCTGAAATCGGCCAGCCGGGAGAAAAGGGCACAAAGGTGGGCCTTGTGTTGCGCCTGGCCCTTGCTGGCGACGAGAATGTCGTCCTAATAAATAAAGCCAAAATCCAAGTCCCTGCCCACAGAGTCCATGAGGCGCTTGAAGGTCTGAGCGGGACCCTTGAGCCTGAATGGCATGCGCAGGAATTCGAACAAGCCAAAGGGGGAGATGATTGCTGTCTTTGGTATGTCCTCAGGGTTCACCGGGATCTGGTAATATCCACGCACCAGGTCAACCATGGAGAAAACCCTCGCACCATGCAGGTTGGCCGCAAAGTCTTGGATGTGAGGGATGGGATAACGGTCAGGAACTGTTACCTCATTGAGCCGTCGATAGTCTCCGCAGGGACGCCAGCCACCGGAGGCTTTCAGGACCAGGTGGAGCGGCGAGGCCCATGGGTTTTCAGACCGCCGAATGATCCCCAGGTCCAACAGGTGCCAAAACTCCTCCTTTGCCTCCTTGAGATTGTCAGGCAGGAGCCGGCGAGCCTTGGCGTGAACCAGTGGGCCCTGAGTGGGGATGTGGTGGAACAGCCCGTGGTGCGGTGAGGCAGCGGAGAACTATGGCTTGATGAGTGTCGTGAACTCTTCCGGGATTCACTGGAACGAGTCTCTGGGTGTGCTAATCGTGGCCATCTGTGGTTGCTCCGAGCAGGAGGCATCGAGGCGAACGGCCTGGAAGGTACGGCGTCCACCAGGCGCCTACCCCGAATATCTACCAGAAGCCCATGTGCGAGGAGGAAGTCTGCACCCAGGATGGCAGTTGGAAAGGACAAGACGGTGAACCTCCATGTGAAATTTCATTGGCTGATCTGGAAGTGGACTGTCTTGTCTCCATACATCTGGATTGCTGTTGCATTGGCTGCACGGAGGGGAGGACCACAAGGTCAGTTCCTGGACTCGACGGTCGTGGCCAGGATGACATTGATCTGGGCTCCAGATCAACGAGGAACTGCCAGCTGCTGACTGAGTCCCGCAGATAGAGGAGGCTGTGTTCTTCGCCAGCCCCCGCAGCCATTAACCCTGGCCGGCCTGGTCATTTCCCTGGAATGAGCCAGACTGATGACACTTCCGAGCCTTGGCTCCCCAGCGCTGGTGGTAGGAGCAGAGGCATGGAGCGGATTCTGTGGCCTTGGTTATGCTCTTGGGCACCCCTGCAGGAGCCAAATGCTCTACTGCAGCGCTCGGGGCAGGCTTGGCGTGGTCATGTCTGTGCCTCGAGACCTACTGGACCACTGAGCCCTCTGGGAATAGTGCGTGCCATAGCTCCTGGGCCTTCTTGGGGACCTTCCTCACGTCAGTGAAGCTCTCCTGGACCAGCAGCAGCTGGACGTCTCCGGGCATATGGTCGAGGAAAATGCACTCGAAGAGTGGGGAGTTGGTGTGCTCACCCATGAGCATGAGCATCTCGTCCATCAGCTCCATTGGGGACCTGTCCCTCAGGGCGCCGAGGTGTAGCATCTGAGCGGCATGCTGGTGTCTGTATAGTCCGAGGGATCCAGTAAGCACTTGCTTTACGGTCTCGTATTTGTCTTCGGCGGGTGGGTGCTGAGCAAGGTGCAGCACGTGTCTGCCGATGGCCAGGTCCAGGGCAGCGACCACATGATAGAATTTGGTTGTGTCGGACGAGGTCTGGCAGAGGTGAAACTGAGCCTCCGCGTGGCTGACGCAGGTCTCCAGCTCCTGAACCCAGAATTCATGGAGTTTCGCGGCTAAGGCGCTGATCACCCCAGGCTCACTCATGATGGGTTCAAAGACGTTTGATCCAATCAGGGTCACCAATTGTTGCATCAGCTACAGTGCTCCTGAAAGAACACACACAACCAGACAGTTTGAGCTCAGTGAGCAGACTAGTTTATTGCAGGCTGCTAAGCTGTACTTATACTCCCATCCTGGACCTGGCTGAAAACCATGCTGGAGGGCGCTGACGTCACCTGGGCATCACGTGGTCCCCCAGCTCGGGGCTTCTGAGCCCCGTGCTGGGAGGAAGGGAACACATCCAATGGCGCCATTTTAGCCGGCTGTCCCACCGCGTGGCTTACAAGCGGGGCTGGTTCGCCTGCCTGGTGGTGAGCCGCCACACATCACACATTCTGGGTGATTTGCAGACAATGCAATTTGGTTTTTTTAATACTTTATTTCTCAATTTTTCACCAAAATAATAATTGTATTACATTCAACTGTAAATTATTTTTAAAAATTAAACATGTGGTATTATCCTCCCATCCCCCTCAACCCACCCTCCCAACATCCCCCCCACTCCTAAAAAAATAAATAAACTGGAGAATGCCAAGAACATAAAGCATTCCTGGAGAAATATCTATTGGGATGTCTGGGAATGGACCAAGCGTTTGGCCTTCACGTCCAAAGGCAGGCTGTGCGCTCGTAGAAAGTCTGCGCCGAGAAGTGATGTGTCCACAGTGGCTCGAATGAAATTCCACTAGAAATTTTCTCTGCCGAGTTGTTTTTGGACATTGTGCGTGACAAAGGTCTTGATGGCAGTCTTTTTTGTCGCCCAGAGGGTGGGACCTTGTGGGTATATTCGTCTCTTCAGGGCGATTGGTGGGATGACACTGAGTTCAGCACCCGTGCCGGCCACTAGCCTTGTCAGTAATGTTCAAGAGGCTATTGGTCAGGTCAGCCACCTTGTCCATGAGCGGCGGCTGGCCTGGGCATTTTCTGAAAATGAGCAGGGCTGGCTGCATCTTCACGCTCGAGCCCATCGATGTTGCTGATAAAGACACCAGCTAACGTTCAGTGCCTCTGCTAATTTGGTGGGGGGCGGTTGTGCTCGGTTCGGGTGGGATCAGTTCTGCTGCCCCACATGAGGATGAGTCAATCGGTTCATGGCGGACTCATTTTCATGTTTCATGTGCACAGCGCATCAGCTCTGGCCGTGACCTTACGTGGGTCTGAGAAATCTTCGTCCGTCAACGGCAGTTGTATGTCATCTGGCATCTGTTCCAAGAAAGCCTACTCAGACATGAGGCATGACTTGTGGCCCTCTGCTCGTGCGACCATCTCATCCATCAGGGCACATGGTGTTCTGTCTCCTTAGCTGTGCAGGTGCATCAGCCTGGCAGCGCACTGTCGTCTGAACAGGCCGAAAGCCCTCAAGAGGAGTTTGTTGAGGGCTGGGTATTTCCTTCCTCCGGGGATCGTGTATCAGGTCGTCCACACTGGCCGCGGTCTCTTGGTCCAGGGAACTGACGACATGGTAGAACGTTGTCGAGTCAGACGTGATCTGCCGGAGGTGAAATCGTGCTTCTGCTTGCCTGAACCAAGTGCGTGGGCGAAGCGTCCAGAGGTTGGCAATTTCATAGCCACTGCGTTGACTGCTGCAGCATCCATGGTGTGGAGTCCAGAATCGTCTGGACTCGTCGGGGTCACCAATTGTAGCGGTAGCTACAAGGAGAAATGAAATAAGGAGATGACTTTGTTAGTCGCTTGCACTTCCAACAGTTTATATTGGAAAATTCCCATGCTGCACCTTATCAGGTGGCCCGTAAGTGCCGCCCACACAGGGGCGGTGATGTAACGACGCAGCCAAGTGCATCTGCATGGCCCGTTTGAGCTGGGGAGAAGATGCGCCCAGCAGTAACATCTTGACACGGCTACACTGCTGCTGCGGCCGTAACAGTGCAGAGCCGATTCGACTGCGTCTCGATGTGTGCCGCTACAGCTATACATTTCCGAGCAACTGCTGAAGCAATTGACACAAATTCAATGTGATAAATATTTCAATTTAATTTTGGCCTCATAACCTTAATCTTTCTTTGGCTTGGCTTCGCGGACGAAGATTTATGGAGGGGTAATGTCCACGTCAGCTGCAGGCTCGTTTGTGGCTGACAAGTCCGATGCAGGACAGGCAGACACGGTTGTAGCGGTCGCAAGGGAAAATTGGTGGGTTGGGGTTGGGTGTTGGGTTTTTCCTCCTTTGTCTTTTGTCAGTGAGGTGGGCTCTGCGGTCTTCTTCAAAGGAGGTTGCTGCCGGCCAAACTGAGAGGCGCCAAGATGCACGGTTTGAGGCGATATCGGCCCACTGGCGGTGGTCAATGTGGAAGGCACCAAGAGATTTCTTTAGGCAGTCCTTGTACCTCTTCTTTGGTGCACCTCTGTCTCGGTGGCCAGTGGAGAGCTCGCCATATAACACCATCTTGGGAAGGCGATGGTCCTCCATTCTGGAGACGTGACCTACCCAGCACAGTTGGATCTTCAGCAGCGTCGGCCTCTGCCATATCGAGTACTTCGATGTTGGAGATGAAGTCGCTCCAATGAATGTTGAGGATGGAGCAGAGACAACGCTGGTGGAAGCGTGATGCCGGTAGAGGACCCATGATTCGGAGCCAAACAGGAGTGTGGGTATGACAATGGCTCTGTATACGCTAATCTTTGTGAGGTTTTTCAGTTCGTTGATTTTCCAAACTCTTTTGTGTAGTCTTCCAAAGGCGCTATTTGCCTTGGCGAGTCTGTTGTCTATCTCGTTGTCGATCCTTGCATCCGATGAAATGGTGCAGCTGAGATAGGTAAACTGCTTGATCATTTTGAGTTTTGTGTGCCCGATGGAGATGTGGGGGGGCTGGTAGTCATGGTGGGGAGCTGGCTGATGGAGGACCTCAGTTTTCTTCAGGCTGACTTCCAGGCCAAACATTTTGGCAGTTTCCGCAAAACAGGACGTCAAGCGCTGAAGAGCTGGCTCTGAATGGGCAACTAAAGCGGCATCGTCTGCAAAGAGTAGTTCACGGACAAGTTGCTCTTGTGTCTTGGTGTGAGCTTAATATTACTCGGTAAAAATAACATGAAGGCCTGTGAAAATTACGTACCCCAATCCAAAATTGTCTAACTTTAGGACATTGCCAAGTTGAATGCAAAAATGTTCCAATCTCAGGTTCACATCGAAAACATTAATCCGATACGGCAGGATTTAATCTATTTGATTTTTGTGGAGTCAAATAGAACTGATGTAAAAAATGATATTGAACCAACCTATATCTTAGTCAGATTATTTACACAAATCCATCCAATCCTTTTCGCTTATTTGAGAATTTAAATCTATTTCCCGTCTTCATCTAGATTTATTCACTCCAGTTTTTGGGGCCTTAGATTGAAGCAAGTTATACATTACTGAAATAAATTTATTTCCAGCAGGATAACAAATCAGTAATTCTAATTCACTTTGATTAGGTAACATCAAAGTAAGACCTATTTTTAAAGATAAAAAAGCTTTAACTTGGTAATAACAAGATAATTCTTTCAAAGATTTCAATCTCACATCCTCAAAACTAATTTTCTTAATACCCTTCCATCTCCAAATCCTCCAGAATTGGTTGTCTATTGAAGAAGGAAAATGCCTATTTCAATATTAAACCTTTCATGCGAATTTCATTATCAACTCAATCAAATGTTTCAAAATAGATGATTCCCCACTTCCAAATAAAGCTTAGGATTCCATTTGTAAATAAAATCTTGGGGATCCGTATTCCCTATTGCATTAAATTCAACAGAAACCCAAGCTGGAATATCATCTACATTATACAATATATTTATAAATCTTAATTGAGCTGCTTTTCAAAATTCTTAAAATGAGGAAGACACAAACCACACCCCCCCCCCCCCCCACCAACTCATATTTCCAAGTCAATTTTTCCAAAGAAACCCTGGGCATTTTATCTTTACATAATTTCCGAACCGCCATATTTAAATCCTGACAATGCAATTCTCCAAAACACCACAACCATTCCTTAATTGGGCAACACTTCTCCTAAATATTGGCAACATTTATGCTGGCATTGCTCGGACACCCTAATCAGAGTGACCCACAGTCGCCAGGAGTGGGTGCTGCCACGCGAGCCATCATTCAAGTAAATGGCTCGCGAGACTATCTTGTGACTTGAAGTCAAGCTGGTGTAAATACGATCAATAACTCTCTCTCTGTTTTGTGCAAAGAATCTTGCATATAAGAACGAAAGAGAGTTGGAGTGTGGTTTGGTGAAACTCTGTGTCCTTCATTAATTCTCTGAGTCAACTCAAAGTGGGAGTTCGATTCCTCATCTACGTGTGCAGCCCAGACAGTTTGGGCACAGTTACACCAGGTGTACACATTGCCCAAAGCCTTTGGGATCAGCATTGTGATGCACACAATAATCACGTCAAATAGGATGGAGTGATTAAACACCTTCAATGACCAAAAACCTGAGCATTACTGATACACGACTGGGCCAGGTTCCATGAACAGAAGCAAGAGGGGGCTAGTCCGGGAAATCCAGGGTGGAGCTAAGGGAGAGGTTGGAGAAGGTCAGGTAGATATGGACTGGCCAGTCCATACATCTATATCAAAGCCTTGCACCACTTCTTTGAGATAAAACCCAACGAGGTGATGTGGCGACACAGAGCACATACTGTACTTTATGACATACATAGTTCATAGTGTCCATCACAAGTTCAGCCTGTCGGGTGGTCTTGTGATCCTCTGTGGCTTCCGAGGCACTGGCCCCTCCCAATTTTGTGCCAGCTCCCCTTCTCGCTTCAGTCTGTGTACGGACCTGAATCATTAACTGACCATCTCTCTCCATGGACACTGCCTAACCTGCTGAGTTCCTCCAGCTTCATTCTTTATTCCTCGTTCTGGTGGTCCTTCACCTAAAGGCAGAATAGGCTCACGGGGAGAAACGGCCTCCTGCTCCTACTTTTGTTCTGTGTTGGGGAAAACCTATTCTAAATCCTCGTTCACTCCTTGAGGTGATCGGTCCTTGGCATCTGTTGGCCCTTGTACAGAACAAAGGCCACTCTTCTGCCTCTCACCCTGAAAGGACTCAGTTCAACCTTGTGCCATTTGGGGGATTAGCATTGGGGGAGTGGGTTTGTTGGGGGATCAGGGATAAGTTAAAGGTTATCTGCCCTCTCATTTCAACTGAATCCACACAGACCTGCATCATTCTGTCATATTAAGCCCTGACCACACAACTCCGCCCATTCACTTTCCAATTTGATGAAGGGTGCAGAATATTAGCTGGATCTTGTTCTGATAATTCTGATGAAGACATCATCACACAGATTTTGCCAGGAAGCTAGGAGAGAGAGTGACCAAGGACATTTCAGACAGGAATCAATTCTCAATTCCTCGACTGAGTCTCATATCCTAATGCCTGCCTCATCTCTAAAACAATAGTGCGAATTGACTACAGCTGGAGCCAGTTTCAGCTGCATTCTACGTCAAGAATCAGTCTGCAGAAGCAGAAACAGCCCTATGGAATGTTCTTTCAGATGGCAGCCTGAAAGGGACAGCTGCAGGAGAGGCGCCTCAGAGCGCACTCCAGTTCCTGTCAGCGCAGGACGTCAGGGCAGGTGCGGCTGGCACAGGATGTTGGGGCAGGGGAGGCTGTCAGGCAGCAGTGATGGGTGGTGTCGGGCGCGGTGATGGGGGCTCTCGGGTGAGGTGAATGGGGCTGTCAGACGCAGGAAGGATGGGTTGTCGGGCACGAGGAGGGGGGCTGTCAGGCGCGGGGATTTGGGTCCCTGGCTGATTATCATCAGGCGGCTGCATTCAGGGTCCTCGGGGGAATTGCTCAGACACGGAGATCATACCTCCCAAAGGAAGATTGGTAAGTACTCCTCCGAGCCGCATCAGGCTCTTTCACATGGCCTCCTTACAGCCGCATTCGGATAGAATATGTGACTTTACATCGGGGGTATTCTGGCCACCTGAAGGAGGCTCATCAGGCCTGATCCAAAGGCTGCAATAAGCCTTCAGCACCACTCAGTCCCAGAATGGCAGTTTCTGCTTTGAACTGTTAGCCACCATTGTCAACTTCAAGAATTAAAAATTCCTATGAAATTAGACATTTACATGTGTAAATTGGAAACCAGAAATCAGACAGGCAGAGAATGATTACCAATGTGTACTGTGAGCAACCCTTCCAGATTTCTGTTGAAATTTTGTAGACCAGAAGGATGTTCTTAATTATAATGGGCACATGAGATTAAATTGCCAACAACATATCCTTTCTGTGTCTTGAGGAAGAGGATGTGCAAAATGTAAAGCAGAAGCTGTACTAATACCTTCCAAGAAATGTTATCCAATTTGTTGGCAGGAAAATGTCTTAAAAGCTCTACCATGTGACTGTGTTCTTTAACTGCCGTTCAAACATTGATAGTGAGGTGAGTCTGTTCACCCACCACTGGTACCCCTCATTCCTGCTGGCATGACTCAATAAAGACTGTGTTTTAGAGTTTGTGGTTTGTTACTGTATCTTTTTGTACCTTGACAGGAAATCGACTTCAACAAGGGTGAGAAAAAAAACACTCAAACCCCTTACATGGTGACAGATTTGAACCTGGGTCACTGTCACTAAGAACATTCTTCCAAACATGCCAAGATCAAAATTCAATTGATTGTCATGGTATAAAGTGCAATATTACACAAAATTCACTTCATTCAGTCATAAAGCAGACAGAGTCACATCAGCAGGAAGTTAGACATAGTGTTCCTTGCAGTTAAGAGGAAAAGAGAATTCCCTGAGTCCCCTACAGCTCCCAAACCCAGCCCTTGCTCACAAACACCCAGCCCCCTGCCCCCAAAATCCAGCGCAAACCATCAAATGCAGTCGCCTTGTTTAGAAAAGGTAATGGGGAGAATCTTGGGAATTATAGACCAGTATAGGATCTATGAGCATTTGCAGAAGTACAGACTTCTCAAGGACAGTCAGCATGGCTTTGTGATGGGAAGGTCATGCCTCATGAGTCTAAATGAGTTTTATTTGAGTGGGGTAAGAAAGGAAATGAATGAGGGTCGTGTGGTAGATGTGGTCTACATGGATTTTAGCAAGAATTTGACGAGACTCATCAGAAAGCAATTTGGCAAAGGATCAGGGTAACTTTGGCTGTGGATAAAAAATTGTCTTGTTGGAAGAGAGCAGAGAGGAGTGGAGTGCCACAAGGATCTGTTCTGGGACCCCTGCTCTTGATGATTTTTATAAATGACCTGGATGAAGAGGCAGAAGATGGGTCAGTATGTCTGCAGATGATGTGAAGGTTGGAGGAGTTGTGGATGAAGCTGAAGGTTGTCGAAGGATAAGGATTTCAATCCAGGTAAGTGTGAGGTGATGCATTTTGGAAGGACAAACCAGAAGGCTGGGTACAAGGTTACCAGTCGGTTACATGAGTGAGGATAAACAGAGGGACTTTGGGGTTCAAATCCAAACATCCCTCAAGGTTGCCGCTCAGGTTGATAGGATAGTTATGAAGGCCAATGGGATGATGAGCTTCATTAAACTTTTCTACATTGTCTTGCGTGAAAGTGAGGCCATTTTGGCAAGAAAGCGCAGAAAAATTAACCACGATCACAGCAGTGACCTCCACGTGAGACCTGGAGCAATCTCTTCACTGAAACAAGCGACAACTTGACCAAATATCTAATCTCATTTATAAAAATAGCACTGGCCTTCGCAAAGAGATGTATCACGATCAATTGGATGTCCGATAGCACGCTGGGCTGTGGAAATGAACTGCAGTTACCTACGGAAAAAAAAATCACATAAACGTGACCCTTTGGTAAAGGTCTGTCAGCTGTACCTGGACCACATAGGGGCCCAGACACTAATATAAATGAACAATAAAAGGAGTTAAAAGTAACCATTATATAGACCAAAACCAAGTTTCCCCAACTGGACTCATCTACTTGAAATCTCTGAAAATGTGGAAATGAAAACAAACTGCAAAAGAGATAGAAAAAATTCAAAGTGCAAAAGGGAGAGTCTTTAAGTGAGTCCCTGAATGTGTGTTGAGTCTCGTGGTGAAGGGGTAGCAGCTGTTCCTGAACCTGGCTATACCTCTTTCCTGATGGGAGCAGTGAGAACAGAGCGGGTGATGTGGATCCTTGATTTCTGCTGCTCTCTGACAGCAGCGTTCCCTGCAAATGTTCTCAATGGTGGAGGGTTTTTACCTGAGATGTCCAGGGCGGTGTCCATACTTTTGCAGAGCTTTTTGCTCAGGGGTATTGGTGTCACAAGACAATAGCTCAAACCTTCAACAAACTGAACCTTTCCCCCCTCACACCCGTAAACCACTATTTTTCTCGCATCAATGTGCCTGTCTAAATGTTAAAGGTCCCTATTATTCCAGACTCCACTATCCTGCCCGGCCATGCGCTCCAGGCATCCGCAGCATTGTGGGTCCCTGTCCCCACTCAGCCTTCTGGCTCCCCGTCGCCCCTCAGCATTCTGGGTCCCCGTCCCTGTCCCCCCTTAGCCTTCTGGGTCCCAGACCCGTCCCCCCTCAGCCTTTTGGGTCCCCGTCCCCCCTCAGCCTTCTGGGTCCCCGTCCCCGTCACCCCTCAGCCTTCTGGGTCCCCATCCCCGACCCCCTCAGCCTTCTGGGTCCCA
This sequence comes from Narcine bancroftii, assembly GCF_036971445.1. Lineage (NCBI taxonomy): Eukaryota > Metazoa > Chordata > Chondrichthyes > Torpediniformes > Narcinidae > Narcine > Narcine bancroftii. The sequence goes on along the minus strand of NC_091477.1, from coordinate 125,110,152 downwards.
GTTCCCCCTCAGCCTTCTGGGTCCCCGTCACCCCTCAGCCTTCTTGGTCCACGCCCTCGCTCAGCCTTCTGGGTCTCCGTCCCCCCTCAGCCTTCTGGGTCCCAGTTCCCCCTCAGCCTTCTGGGTCCCCGTCCCCGTCACCCCTCAGCCTTCTGGGTCCCCGTCCCCGTCACCCCTCAGCCTTCTGGGTCCCGGTCCCCGTCCACCCTCAGCCTTCTGGGTCCCGGTCCCCGTTCCTCCTCAGCCTTGTGGGTCCCGGTCCCCGTCACCCCTCAGCCTTCTGGGTCCCCGTCCCCGTCCCCCCTCAGCCTTCTGGGTCACCGTACCTCCTCAACCTTCTGGGTCCCCGTCCCCTTCCCCCCTCAGCCTTCTGGGTTCCCGTCCCCCCTCAGCCTTCTGGGTCCCCGTCCCCGTCCCCCCTCAGCCTTCTGGGTCCCCGTCCCCCCTCAGCCTTCTGGGTCCCCGTCCCCCCTCAGCCTTCTGGGTCCCCGTCCCCCCTCAGCCTTCTGGGTCCCCTCCCCCCCTCAGCCTTCTGGGTCCCCGTCCCCCCTCAGCCTTCTGGGTCCCCGTCCCCCCTCAGCCTTCTGGGTCCCCGTCCCCCCTCAGCCTTCTGGGTCGCCGTCCCACCTCAGCCTTGTGGGTCCCCGTCCCCCATCTGCCTTCTGGGTCACCGTCCCCCCTCAGCCTTCTGGGTCCCCGTCCCCCCTCAGCCTTCTGGGTCCCCGTCCCCCATCAGCCTTCTGGGTCCCCGACCATCCTCAGCCTTCTGGGTCTGTGTCCCCGTCCCCCCCTCAGCCTTCTGGGTCCCCGTCCCCCCCCTCAGCCTTCTGGGTCCCCGTCCCCCCCCTCAGCCTTCTGGGTCCCCGTCCCCCCTCAACCGTCAGGGTCCCCGTCCCCCCTCAGCCTTCTGGATCCCCGTCCCCCCTCAGCCTTCTGGGTCCCCATCCACGTCCCTCCTCAGCCTTCTGGGTCCCCGTCCCCCCTCAGCCATCTGGGTCCCCGTACCCATCCCTCCTCAGCCTTCTGGGTGCCCGTCCCTCCTCAGCCTTCTGGCTCCCCATCCCCCCTCAGCCTTCTGGGTCCCGGTCCCCCCTCAGCCTTCTGGGTCCCCATCCCACCTCAGCCTTGTGGGTCCCCGTCCCACCTCAGCCTTGTGGGTCCCCGTCCCCCCTCAGCCTTCTGGGTCCCGGTCCCCGTCCACCCTCAGCCTTCTGGGTCCCGGTCCCCGTTCCTCCTCAGCCTTGTGGGTCCCGGTCCCCGTCACCCCTCAGCCTTCTGGGTCCCCGTCCCCCCTCAGCCTTCTGGGTCCCCGTCCCCCCTCAGCCTTCTGGGTCCCCGTCCCCCCTCAGCCTTCTGGGTCCCCGTCCCCCCTCAGCCTTCTGGGTCCCCGTCCCCCCTCAGCCTTCTGGGTCCCCTTCCCCCCTCAGCCTTCTGGGTCCCCGTCCCCCCACAGCCTTCTGGGTCCCCGTCCCCCCTCAACCTTCTGGGTCCCGGTCCCCCCTCAGCCTTCTGGGTCCACGTCCCCCCTCAGCCTTCTGGGTCCCCGTCGCCCCTCAGCCTTATGGGTCCCCGTCCCCCCTCAGCCTTCTGTGTCCCAGTCCCCCCTCAGCCTTCTGGGTCCCGGTCCCCGTCCCCCCTCAGCCTTCTGGGTCCCGGTCCCCGTCCACCCTCAGCCTTCTGGGTCCCGGTCCCCGGTCCTCCTCAGCCTTGTGGGTCCCGGTCCCCGTCACACCTCAGCCTTCTGGGTCCCCGTCCCCCATCAGCCTTCTGGGTCGCCGTCCCCCCTCAGCCTTGTGGGTCCCCGTCCCCCCTCAGCCTTCTGGGTCCCCGTCCCCCCTCAGCCGTCTGGTTCCCCGTCCCCCCTCAGCCTTCTGGGTCCCCGTCCCTGTCCCTGCTCAGCCTTCTGGGTCCCTGTCCCTGCTCAGCCTTCTGAGTCCATGTCCCCCCTCAGCCTTCTGGGTCCCCGTCCCCCCTCAGCCTTCTGGGTCCCCGTCGCCCCTCAGCCTAATGGGTCCCCGTCCCCCCTCAGCCTTCTGTGTCCCAGTCCCCCCTCAGCCTTCTGCGTCCCGGTCCCCGTCCCCCCTCAGCCTTCTGGGTCCCGGTCCCCGTCCACCCTCAGCCTTCTGGGTCCCGGTCCCCGTTCCTCCTCAGCCTTGTGGGTCCCGGTCCCCGTCACCCCTCAGCCTTCTGGGTCCCCGTCCCCCATCAGCCTTCTGGGTCGCCGTCCCCCCTCAGCCTTCTGGGTCCCCGTCCCCCCTCAGCCGTCTGGTTCCCCGTCCCCCCTCAGCCTTCTGGGTCCCCGTCTCTGTCCCTGCTCAGCCTTCTGGGTCCCTGTCCCTGCTCAGCCTTCTGGGTCCCCGTCCCCCCTCAGCCTTCTGGGACCCGTCCCCCCTCAGCCTTCTGGGTCCCCGTCCCCGCTGAGCCTTCTGGATCCCCGTCCCACCTCAGCCTTCTGGGTCCCCCCCTCAGCCTTCTGGGTCCCCGTCCCCCAACAGCCTTCTGAGTGCATGTCCCCCCTCAGCCTTCTGGGTCCCCGTCCCCCCTCAGCCTTCTGGGTCCACGTCCCCCCTCAGCCTTCTGGGTTCCCGTCCCCCCTCAGGCTTCTGGGTCCCCGTCCCCCCTCAGCCTTCTGGGACCCGTCACCCCTCAGCCTTCTGGGTCCCGGTCCCCGTCCCCCCTCAGCCTTCTGTGTCCCGGTCCCCGTCCCTCCTCAGCCTTGTGGGTCCCCGTCCCCCCTCAGCCTTGTGGGTCCCCGTCCCCCCTCAGCCTTGTGGGTCCCCGTCCCACCTCAGCCTTGTGGGTCCCCGTCCCCCCTCAGCCTTCTGGGTCCACGTCCCCCCTCAGCCTTCTGGGTCCCCGTCCCCCCTCAGCCTTCTGGGTCCCCGTCCCCCCTCAGCCTTCTGGGTCCCCGTCCCCCCTCAGCCTTCTGGGTCCCCGTCCCCCCTCAGCCTTGTGGGTCCCCGTCCCCCCTCAGCCTTCTGGGTCCCCGTCCCCCCTCAGCCTCTGGGTCCCCGTCCCCCCTCAGCCTTCTGGGTCCCCGTCCCCCCTCAGCCTTCTGGGTCCCCGTCCCCCCTCAGCCTTCTGGGTCCCCGTCCCCCCTCAGCCTTCTGGGTCCCCGTCCCCCCTCAGCCTTCTGTGTCCCCGTCCCCCCTCAGCCTTCTGTGTCCCCGTCCCCCCTCAGCCTTGTGTCCCAGTCCCTCCTCAGCCTTGTGGGTCCCCGTCCCCCCTCAGCCTTGTGGGTCCCCGTCCCCCCTCAGCCTTGTGGGTCCCCGTCCCCCCTCAGCCTTGTGGGTCCCCGTCCCCCCTCAGCCTTCTGGGTCCCCGTCCCCCCACAGCCTTCAGGGTCCCCGTCCCCCCTCAGCCTTCTGTGTCCCGGTCCCCCCTCAGCCTTCTGGGTCCCCGTCCCCCCTCAGCCTTGTGGGTCCCCGTCCCCCATCAGCCTTCTGGGTCCCCGACCATCCTCAGCCTTCTGGGTCTGTGTCCCCGTCCCCCCCTCAGCCTTCTGGGTCCCCGTCCCCCCCCTCAGCCTTCTGGGTCCCCGTCCCCCCCCTCAGCCTTCTGGGTCCCCGTCCCCCCTCAACCATCAGGGTCCCCGTCCCCCCTCAGCCTTCTGGATCCCCGTCCCCCCTCAGCCTTCTGGGTCCCCATCCACGTCCCTCCTCAGCCTTCTGGGTCCCCGTCCCCCCTCAGCCATCTGGGTCCCCGTACCCATCCCTCCTCAGCCTTCTGGGTGCCCGTCCCTCCTAAGCCTTCTGGCTCCCCATCCCCCCTCAGCCTTCTGGGTCCCGGTCCCCCCTCAGCCTTCTGGGTCCCCATCCCACCTCAGCCTTGTGGGTCCCCGTCCCACCTCAGCCTTGTGGGTCCCCGTCCCCCCTCAGCCTTCTGGGTCCCGGTCCCCGTCCACCCTCAGCCTTCTGGGTCCCGGTCCCCGTTCCTCCTCAGCCTTGTGGGTCCCGGTCCCCGTCACCCCTCAGCCTTCTGGGTCCCCGTCCCCCCTCAGCCTTCTGGGTCCCCGTCCCCCCTCAGCCTTCTGGGTCCCCGTCCCCCCTCAGCCTTCTGGGTCCCCGTCCCCCCTCAGCCTTCTGGGTCCCCGTCCCCCCTCAGCCTTCTGGGTCCCCTTCCCCCCTCAGCCTTCTGGGTCCCCGTCCCCCCACAGCCTTCTGGGTCCCCGTCCCCCCTCAACCTTCTGGGTCCCGGTCCCCCCTCAGCCTTCTGGGTCCACGTCCCCCCTCAGCCTTCTGGGTCCCCGTCGCCCCTCAGCCTTATGGGTCCCCGTCCCCCCTCAGCCTTCTGTGTCCCAGTCCCCCCTCAGCCTTCTGGGTCCCGGTCCCCGTCCCCCCTCAGCCTTCTGGGTCCCGGTCCCCGTCCACCCTCAGCCTTCTGGGTCCCGGTCCCCGTTCCTCCTCAGCCTTGTGGGTCCCGGTCCCCGTCACACCTCAGCCTTCTGGGTCCCCGTCCCCCATCAGCCTTCTGGGTCGCCGTCCCCCCTCAGCCTTGTGGGTCCCCGTCCCCCCTCAGCCTTCTGGGTCCCCGTCCCCCCTCAGCCGTCTGGTTCCCCGTCCCCCCTCAGCCTTCTGGGTCCCCGTCCCTGTCCCTGCTCAGCCTTCTGGGTCCCTGTCCCTGCTCAGCCTTCTGAGTCCATGTCCCCCCTCAGCCTTCTGGGTCCCCGTCCCCCCTCAGCCTTCTGGGTCCCCGTCGCCCCTCAGCCTAATGGGTCCCCGTCCCCCCTCAGCCTTCTGTGTCCCAGTCCCCCCTCAGCCTTCTGGGTCCCGGTCCCCGTCCCCCCTCAGCCTTCTGGGTCCCGGTACCCGTCCACCCTCAGCCTTCTGGGTCCCGGTCCCCGTTCCTCCTCAGCCTTGTGGGTCCCGGTCCCCGTCACCCCTCAGCCTTCTGGGTCCCCGTCCCCCATCAGCCTTCTGGGTCGCCGTCCCCCCTCAGCCTTCTGGGTCCCCGTCCCCCCTCAGCCGTCTGGTTCCCCGTCCCCCCTCAGCCTTCTGGGTCCCCGTCTCTGTCCCTGCTCAGCCTTCTGGGTCCCTGTCCCTGCTCAGCCTTCTGGGTCCCCGTCCCCCCTCAGCCTTCTGGGACCCGTCCCCCCTCAGCCTTCTGGGTCCCCGTCCCCGCTGAGCCTTCTGGATCCCCGTCCCACCTCAGCCTTCTGGGTCCCCCCCTCAGCCTTCTGGGTCCCCGTCCCCCAACAGCCTTCTGAGTGCATGTCCCCCCTCAGCCTTCTGGGTCCCCGTCCCCCCTCAGCCTTCTGGGTCCACGTCCCCCCTCAGCCTTCTGGGTTCCCGTCCCCCCTCAGGCTTCTGGGTCCCCGTCCCCCCTCAGCCTTCTGGGACCCGTCACCCCTCAGCCTTCTGGGTCCCGGTCCCCGTCCCCCCTCAGCCTTCTGTGTCCCGGTCCCCGTCCCTCCTCAGCCTTGTGGGTCCCCGTCCCCCCTCAGCCTTGTGGGTCCCCGTCCCCCCTCAGCCTTGTGGGTCCCCGTCCCACCTCAGCCTTGTGGGTCCCCGTCCCCCCTCAGCCTTCTGGGTCCACGTCCCCCCTCAGCCTTGTGGGTCCCCGTCCCCCCTCAGCCTTCTGGGTCCCCGTCCCCCCTCAGCCTTCTGGGTCCCCGTCCCCCCTCAGCCTTCTGGGTCCCCGTCCCCCCTCAGCCTTGTGGGTCCCCGTCCCCCCTCAGCCTTGTGGGTCCCCGTCCCCCCTCAGCCTCTGGGTCCCCGTCCCCCCTCAGCCTTCTGGGTCCCCGTCCCCCCTCAGCCTTCTGGGTCCCCGTCCCCCCTCAGCCTTCTGGGTCCCCGTCCCCCCTCAGCCTTCTGGGTCCCCGTCCCCCCTCAGCCTTCTGTGTCCCCGTCCCCCCTCAGCCTTCTGTGTCCCCGTCCCCCCTCAGCCTTGTGTCCCAGTCCCTCCTCAGCCTTGTGGGTCCCCGTCCCCCCTCAGCCTTGTGGGTCCCCGTCCCCCCTCAGCCTTGTGGGTCCCCGTCCCCCCTCAGCCTTGTGGGTCCCCGTCCCCCCTCAGCCTTCTGGGTCCCCGTCCCCCCACAGCCTTCAGGGTCCCCGTCCCCCCTCAGCCTTCTGGGTCCCCGTCCCCCCTCAGCCTTGTGGGTCCCCGTTCCCCCTCAGCCTTGTGGGTCCCCGTCCCCCCTCAGCCTTGTGGGTCCCCGTCCCCCCTCAGCCTTCTGGGTCCCCGTCCCCCCTCAGCCTCGCGGGCCCCGCCCCCCCCACCTCAGGCTCGCGGGCCCCGACCCCCCCTCAGCCTCGCGGGCCCCGCCCCCCCCACCTCAGGCCCGCGGCCCCCGCCCCCCCCACCTCAGGCTCCCGGGCCCCGACCCCCCCTCAGCCTCGCGGGCCCCGACCCCCTCCCCAGCCTCGCGGGCCCCGACCCCCCTCATTCTCGCGGGCCCCTACCCCCCCCCCCTCAGCCTCACGGACCCCGACCCCGCTCAACCTCGCGGGCCCCGACCCCCCCTTCAGCCTCTCGGGCCCCGACCCCCCCCCTCAGCCTCGCGGGTCCCCGACTACCACACACCCTAATGTCACCCCGCCACAAACTCCCTCACGGTTCCCCGGCCCCACCTCACAACCATCTCCCCGCCCGTTCCCCTCCGAGCTCCGGCCGCCCCAGACCCAAAGGGCGACCCGTGGAAACTCCCTCCTCCCTGGTCTCGCTCCCAAAATGCCCCGATTCCCGCCCGTGAAGCACCGACACGAACCTCTCCCGCTCGCGACCAACTGCTCCAAAGGCGGGAAAGATCAACAACATGGCGGCCCCCAGCGGTCGCTCTCGCGAGAGCTTGGGCCACCCCTCCACGGGATCTCTTCGCCAGCCCAGTCCCACTGGGGAAGGGGCCGAGAGCTGCCTCGGGCCTCCAGTCCATCTCCCCTTCAGGCTGCACATTTCCACACCAGGACCTGCCCCACATTCCCCCCCAAGATTCCAGTCCATCCCACCTCCACCACCTTGGCCCAAAGCTCATTCCACGCTCCCACCCCCCTCTGAGGGAAGAAAATCCCCCTTCAATCTCAATCCATGTCCTCCTCTTTGAATCTCTCCCACTCTCCTTGGAAACAGCCTGTCCCCATGGACACGATCCGTCCCCCCTCACAATTTTCAAATCTTCCTCAATCTTCGACGCTCCAGGGAATAAAGTCCCAGCCTGTCCAACCTTCCCCTGGAACTCAAACCCCGAAAGCCAGACCACCTTCTTGTCCCTCTCCTCGACGCGCTGTCTCATTCCTATCCTTCCTCTCCTCCGGCCACCCAAACGGCACACAATGTTCCCAAGTTAGCCTCGCCCAGGCCTTGTCCAACTTCCTCGTGGCCTCCCACCTCCTGCACTCAATCCTCTCATTTCTGAGGGCCTAAATACCAGAAGCTTTCTTCACTCCCCCCCACCCCCCCAATCTCTACATGGGACTCCACTTTCAGGCAGTTCTGTACCACAGTTCCTCAATCCCTTTCTTTGACAACATTCCTCAATGGTCTGCCATTTAACATTCAAACTCTTACGTTTTAAGAATCAATTGCAGAGATCCATGGATGTGGGAAGTCAGGAGGGTTAGGGACTGGGTGCAGGTCGATGAGACTGGCAGAATGATATTTCACCATGGATGAGAAGGGCCGAAGGGTCCCTTTTCTTTGCTGTGGGGTTTCTAGGGTAGAGTTCACACCATTCTCAGGAAGGAGGATGAGCAGACAGATGTCATGGTCCACGGGTAGGAAAGGTGATGAGATCCTGCCAGGAGAGATGAGGGAGTTAAGTGCGAAGGTGAAGGGCACAACCAAGGGGTCTCTGTCTGTCTGTGTGCGTGTGTCACTACGTCTGTGTGTTTCTCTCTATGTCTCTGTGTGTCTCTCTGTGTCTGTGTGTGATTCTCTGTGTCTGTGTGTGATTCTCTGTGTCTGTGTGTGATTCTCTCTGTCTGTGTGTCTCTCTCTCTGTCTGTCTATCGGTCTGTGTGTGTATCTGTGACTGTGTGATTCTCTGTGTCTGTGTGTCTCTCTGTGTCTGTGTGTGTCTCTCTGTGTCTGTGTGTGTCTCTCTGTGTCTGTGTGTGTCTCTCTGTGTCTGTGTGTCTCTGTGTCTGAGTGTCTCTGTGTCTGAGTGTCTCTCTGTCTGTGTTTCTCTCTGTGTCTGTCTCTGTGTCTATCTCTCTCTCTGCGTCTCTCTGTGTGTATCTCACTCTGTGTGTGTGTCTCTGTGTCTGTTTGTGTGTCTCTGTCTGTGTGTGTCTCTCTCTCCCTGTGTCACAATGTGTGTCTCTCTGTGTCTGTATGTGTGTGTCTCTCTCTCTCTGTCTGTGTCTCTTTCTGTGTCTCTGTATCTGTGTGTGTCCGTGTGTGTGTCTCTCTGTCTGTGTCTCTCTCTCTCTGTTTGTGTGTGTCTCTCTCTCTCTGTCGCTGTCTGTGTGTCTCTCTGTCTGTGTCTCTGTGTGTGTCTCTATATCTGTGTGTCTATGTCTCTGTGTGTGTCTCTCTCTATCTATGTCTGTGTGTATGTATCTGTGTGTGTGTGTCTGTCTCTCTGTGTCGTGTGTTTGTCTCTGTCTCTGGCTGTGTGTGTGTGTCTGTCTCTTTGTGTCGTGTGTGTGTCTCTCTCTGTCTCTATGTGTGCCTCTCTGTCTCTTTCTGTGTGCGTGTCTCTCTCTCTGTCTGTGTGTGTGTCTCTCTATCTGTCTGTCTGTGTCTGTCTGTGTGTGTCTCTGTCTGTGTGTGTCTCTGTCTGTGTGTGTCTCTGTCTGTCTCTCTCTCGCTGTCAGTGTTTCTCTCTCTGTCTCAGTCTGTGTGTGTTTCTCTGTGTGTCTGTATCTGTCTCTCTGTGTCTGTGTGTGTGTGTCTGTCTGTCTGGGTATGTGTGTGTCGCTCTCTCTCGGTGTCTCTAATATATGCTTATTCATTACCCACCATTATCCATCCCTACTGGTGTTGCGGGCTTTGTTCCCCAAGGCGTCCGTATTGGCTGCCCGTAGACCATCTCCGCCCCAATGCATTCCTCGTTGTCACCTGCATTAAAATCAAGATGACATCAGCACCTTTTTGGACACTTTTAGCTGTGTTTCCTCAGTTCTTCTGGCCAGTTTTGTGTTTCGTTCACACATTCCTGCTTCCTGGGGTTCACGGCACTCGTGGAAGATCGCCAGTTCCTGAAACAATTCTTCATTCATCTTATTTGAAACATTTTTACATTTAATTTAACATATGCATTAAAAAAACTTAAATTTCTTATTTGAAAATAAGATAAAATTAATGCATAGTGATTTAAAAAGTAACCCCTCCCACAGCTGCCCAATAGAAAACAATAAAGAGAGAAAACATCTAGATAGTATTTATAAAAATTGACCAAAACTCTCAAATAAAATCATGGTTTTCTTGGTTTTAGGAGTCAGAAAGTTCGTGTTGGGTGGTTAAAACTTAATTCCGACAATTGGTAAATACACATCCCAAATCTTCAAAAGAGAAATTCAAATTTGTTCCGTGAATTCGATGCAATTATTTCAAGTGGGAATCAACGGCCTATTTCAGTGTGGCCATCGACCCATTCCCAAATACGCATCGGACTTCCAAGTTACTGCCACACATTTTAACCCTATAACAATTACAGCACAGAAACAGGTCACTTGGCCCTTCTTGTCTGCACTGAACTAAATACTCTCCTCTCGTACCACCTCTCTGCATTCCCCTCCCCTCCAATTTTCCCTGAAATGACAAAATGGACCCTGCCGCCACTATTTCTCCCGGAAGCTCACTCCACTCAGCCACCACTCTGAGTAAAGAAGTTCCCCCTCATGTTACTTCCAAACTTTTACCTCCTGATTCAATCTCTGCTCCCGCAATGAAAAAAGTCTATCCACATCAATTTGTTCTATCCTCCTAGTAATTTTAAAGACCTCGATCAAATCCCCTCTCAACCATCTACAATCCATAGAATAAAGACTTCATTTGCTGAATCTTTCTTTGTAATCTAGTTGCTGATATCCAGGTAACATTGACTTAAATCTTCTCTGCACCCTCTCTACTTTGTTGATAGCTTTCCTCTCATTTGGTGACCAGAACTGCACACAGTACTCTCAACAGGGCCTCACCAATATCTTGTCTAGTCTCAACCTCACTGCCCGACTCCCGTATTCTAAGCTATGGTTGATCAAGGCCAGCTATTTGAACAGATTCTTTTCGAGGTACTCTCTGATTACCCTCCAATAATTTACCTATTTTGTCCGGCTCACCTGGTTGGCTTTTGAAGCCGTTTTTAAACAAAGGAACATTAGATTACCTCCATTCCTCTGGCACCTCACCCGTGGATAAACAGGTTTTAAATATTTCTGTCAGAGCCCTTGCAATTTCTACTCTTCTTTCCCTCAAGGCCAAGGGAATATCATGTCAGACCTCCATCCACCATCAGACAAAAATCAGCCATCACAAGGTGAAGGCAGGACAGTAGTCCCACCTCTCCAGCACGAGTCACCCCAGGATCAAGTCAGCACTGACTGCAAGAAGTTTCTACATCCTCTTGGTGTCTGTGTGGATTTCCTCCCACACTCCACAGCTCAAGGGGGCCGTAAGTTCATTGGCGATTTGGGAAGCTCAAGACCATGGGGTGGAAGTGCACATTCTGGACCTGGGGGCATCAATTCAATTCAACAGCACGGATGAACCTTTGGGCACGACCTGATCTTTTTCTGGTTTCAAACTCATTATTTTTGAAAATTGTATGTGCACCTCTAATGCAACACGACTGCTGCAAAACAGGCTTCTTGATGCATATCCATGACAAGAACTCGGGAGAATCTGATTTGGTTACTAGACTTTTGAACAGAACAGTGTCTGGACATTTTATCCCTAAACTGAAACTTTATAGACATACAGAACAAAATGAGGGCAAAACAAGCTTGTGTCTCACCAATACCACAATTCACGGACACTTTTTAAGTTCTCAAGGGTGGCAGAAAAAACAAAGAACAGACAAACTCCTTCCACACTGTCACTTTGAGAGCTTTGGACTCACCATGCTATAAATATTGCCAAGCCATCACTCTCTCTCCAAATCAATGACCAACAGTACTGGCTGAGTGATAGATTTGAGACATTTTACCCGCGATGTAGCAATCAGGCACAAGGAAAAGTGCTGCTTCCATTGTAAAGTATTTAGGAATCTCAGACCACAAACAACCTTCACCCCGAAAAACAAGCAATTCTCCACAATAAAACTAGGTTTCCTTCCTGTCTGCAAGCATCTGCTCTCTTGAGTCTGAATGGCACAACTGGGGAAACCGTTTCAAACCCATGACCTGAAACAGCATATTCTCTTCCCCTAATTGGAGCTATCTTGAATTGGCCACCACTGCCCGAGCAAGAATGAACTGGGAGATCTCACACTTGCTCCTTCACAGGTGAGACCTCCCTGTTCATTGGAGCTCCATATTATCCATCTTGCTCTATTTTGTTAACCTTAATCAAGTCTCCTCTCATTCTCCAACACTCCCATTAAAAATAAAAATAATGTATCCTGTAGTTCGCGAGTCCGGACACCAGGTGGTGGTATTATACCTAGATCTCTCTCTCTCTCTCTCTCTCTCTCCCTCTCGCTTCATGCATGCAGTACTCGGTGTGAACAGGCGGTGGCAGCACTTTACAGCCCTTGCAATCTGCAGCTTGGACAGGAGATGGTTGCTTTGTACCTCGTGGGCTCTTGCACCAAGATTGAAGATTTGGAGATTTCCCATTGATTGGCAGAGAATATACACGACATCACATCCAACCCTTAGATTCCCTTTTTCCTGTGGACACGACCGAATTCCCACAAATGGTTTGGGAAATCAATGTTCCCGGGTACACGTCCTATAGAAAAGACAGAAACTTGGGAAGAGGGGGTGGGGTAGCTCTGTTGGTAAGAAATGAAATTCAGGCGTTTGAAAGGAAAGACATTGAAACAGGTGGGTAGAGTCTGTTTGGATAGAATTAAGAAATTGTAAAGGCGTGAGGAGCATAATGGGGGTCATTTACAGGCCTCCGAAAAGTAGCTCAGATATCGGTGGCAGTATAAATCAGGAATTAAGAGTGGCATGTCAAAGTGGTAGCAATACGGTAGTTATGGGGGACTTCAACATGAAGGTGGACTGGGATAATCAGACGGGGGCAGGAACACAAGACAGTGAGTTTATTGAATGTCTACGAGATACTTTCTTGGAGCAGCTAGTGGAGGAACCTACCAGGGGGAAGTCGATTCTGGACTTGGTGCTGTGCAGCGACGCAGAGTTAATAAGTGACCTCGATGTAGGGGAGCCATAGGGAATAGTGACCATGGTATGGTTACTTTTGAGCTGCAATTAGAAAGGGAAAAGGAAAGGAAGTTGGAAGCATCTGTACTGCAGTTAAATAAAGGGGATTATGCAGCTATGAGGGAGGAGCTAGCCAAAATAAAATGGAAAGTTACACTAGCTGGGAGGACAACTGGGGAAAATGGCAGGTATTTTTGGACATTTTTTACAGGATTCAAGACAAATTTATTCCAAAGTGGAGGAAAGGCTCTAGGAGATGCAAATGGCAGCCGTGGCTAACTAATGAAATCAAGTGCACTATCAAATCCAAAGGGAGTAAGTATAAGAGAGCGAAGCGGAGTGGGAAGCTAGAGGATTGGGAAACCTTCAAAGAGCATCAGAGGGTAACTAAGAAAGTCATAAGAGAGGGGAAAATGAAGTACGAGAGGAAATTAGCAAATAATATAATGGAGGATAGCAAAAGCTTTTTTAAATATGTGAAGAGGAAGAAATTGGTTCGGTTTAAAATTGGTCCATTAAGAATGGAAAAGGCTGGAATTATTACCGGAAACAAGGAGTTGGCTGAGGAATTTAACAAATACTTTGCATCTGTCTTCACCAAGGAGGATATAAGTCAAGAGACTTGGGGATCTTTACTGGGGTAGTAGGGGATCTAATGGATATCCGGATCTAGAAGCAGGAGGTTGTGAGTAAATTGTTGGGACTGAGGGCTGATAAATCCCCAGGGCCTGATGGGCTGCATCCCAGAAGTTGCTATGGAAATTGTGGAGGCACTGGTCGACATTTTCCAAAGTTCCATAGATTCGGGGGAGGTCCCTGAGGATTGGAGAGTGGCTGATGTGGTGCCGATTTTTAAGAAGGGAGGGAGGGAGAAAACGGGAAATTATAGACCGGTCAGCCTGAATTCAGTGGTGGGGAAGATATTGGAATCTATCATAAAAGGAGTAATAGCAGAACACTTAGGCAGAAATAATAGTATAAGGGCTAGTCAGCATGGATTCCTTAAGGGTAAGTCATGCTTGACTAACCTTCTGGAATTTTTCGAGGATGTGACAAAGTGGGTGGACTTGGGAGAGCCAGTGGATGTGGTGTATTTGGACTTCCAGAAGGCCTTTAATAAGGTACCACACGGGAGACTAGTGGGCAAGATCAGGGAGCATGGTATTGGAGGTAAGGTGCTGACATGGATAGGAAATTGGTTAAGAAATAGGAAATAAAGGGTTGGAGTAAGCGGGTCTTTTTCAGGATGGCAGCATGTGACGAGTGGAGTGCCGCAGGGATCGGTATTGGGTCCTCAGTTGTTTGTAATTTATGTAAATGATTTGGATGAGCGGATTATTAATAACATGAGCAGATTTGCAGATGACACTAAACTGGGTGGCGGTGTGGGGTGTGAGGAGGATGTCAGGAAAATGCAGAGGGACTTGGACTGGTTGGGGGTGTGGGCTGCTGAATGGAAGATGACGTTCAATGTGAGCAAATGTGAGGTTATCCATTTTGGGGGCAATAATAGGAAAGGTGAGTATTATTTAAATGGAGACAGGCTAGGGAATGGGAAGGAGCAAATGGATCTGGGTGTACTTGTTCACCGGTCACTGAAGGCTAACATGCACGTTCAGAAAGCTGTGAAGAAGGAAAATGGCATGTTGGCTTTCATAAAGAGGGGATTGGAGTATAGGAACAGAGACGCCCTTCTGCAGTTCTGCAGGGCCCTGGTGAGACCCCACCTGGAGTATTGTGTCCAGTTCTGGTCTCCAATTTTGAGGAAGGACATACTAGCTATAGAGGATGTGCAGAGCAGATTTACAAGGTTAGTTCCAGGGATGGCGGGGTTGACATATGCTGAAAGGCTAGAAAATTGGACTTGTATCCGATGGAGTTTAGAAGGATGAGGGGGGACATGATTGAGGTATACAAAATTATCAGGGGCACAGACAGGGTGAAGTCGGATTACTTGTTCCCAGTGATGGGGGAGACGAGGACTAGAGGGCATAGTTTAAGAATACAGGGTAGGTCCTTTAGGACGGAGATGAGAAAACATTTTTTTACCCAGAGAGGTGTGAATCTGTGGAATGCTCTGCCACAGAGGGTGGTAGAGGCAGATTCGCTAATTATGTTCAAAAGAGAGTTAGAAAAGACTCTAGTGGGCAAAGGAGTTAAGGGTTATGGGGATAAGGCTGGAAAGGGGTACTGATAGTAGTGATCAGCCATGATCTGTAAAATGGCGGTGCTGGCTCGACAGGCCGAAGGGCCTACTCCAACTCTTATTGTCTATTGAACCATTCCTCCAAGATCCCTCTGTTACTCAATGCCCTCCCCTTCACTGCATACGTTTTGGCTATTCTTCCCAACATAAAGCACCTCACACTTACCTACATTAAACTCCATCTGCCATCTTTCCAAACAGTCCAAATCCTTTTGTAATCCATGAAAACCCTCCTCACTCTCCACAACTTGAAAATAAGCAAAATGTATAACGTTATGTTAAGCTTTTCTTTGAAAATTTTAATAAAATTTAATGGAATATTTCAGGCCAATGGGACGCTAGGCATCATTAATCTTTCTATGTACCGCGTGGTCGTGTGTGAAAGTGTGGCCATTTTGGCCAAAAAAGCGCAGTAAAACGAACCGCGATCACAGGAGTATCTTTGAGGTAATTTCATGGAAACAAACGACAACTTAAGCAAATATCAAATCTCATTTATAAAAATGGCACTGGCCTTGTCCTTTGACTGTTGGTTCCGTGATTAGTCAGGGATGACTCATGAATGGGGGGGAAAGAAAGTGTTTGAAAACAATGAAATAACAAATGAAGGGCAGGGGAGTGGATGTGGGGTGTGTGGATTTTAGTGAGGCCTTTGACAGGGTTGCCCAGGGTAGATTCATTCTGATAGTCATGAGGCAAAGGATCTGTGGAACCTTGGTTGTGTGGATTCAGAATTAGTTTGCCTGCAGAAAGAGGTTCTCAACCTTCATCTTCTCACTCACCTACCACCTTAAGTAATCTCTGAACATTAAGGGATTGATTCATGTGGTAGGTGAGTGGGAAAGGAAGCTTGAGAATGACGATTCTAGATTGTTCATATGATTATTTTAAAATAGGGTTTGAACTTTCTTTCCACCCACTTACCACTAAAAGTGGTATGTGAGTGCAAGGAAAAAGGTTGAGAACCATTGGTTTAGTACATTATATTTAAGGAGTGAATATATGGGCTAGAACAACATCAAGGCCTGAAGGGCCTATACTGTGCTGTGTTCTCTGGATCTGCTGATCAATGGCCAGGGTTACCCATCCAGTATGGACACTGCAACTGAGTAAGGCAAGAGGAAACTTCTTCAGTATTTCCAACCCATCTGCAACCATGACCTAAACGTCAATATTGGTCTCAGCTCAGAAAAGAACGGGGAGGCCACAACTACAATTCAGAGGTTCTGAGATTGTGGTGGATTGAGAGACAGGATCGCCCAATAGGAACTTCTCTTATTTTTGATCATTGAGCCCATGGTAAAACCTTCATTTCACTTCAAGTCACACTTTCCAAGAATGTGTCGACAACATTGAGGACCAGCTGTAGGCCCTGGTGGGTTCACCTTCAAGTCCCAGCAATATCCTAACCAATCTCTGCACTTCTTCAATCACATGGATTCTGCAATTTGGTGACTTGGTCCTCCAAATATGAACCAGCTAAAGCAACCTGTAAAAATCCCGTTTAATCCAAATATTTTTAGTCTCTTCCAGGAAAAATATTCTAGGATCCATTGGGAGTGTTCAAAATTTTAATTTTGGACCAAAATGTATATATTTTGGACAAACCCAAGTAGAATATATAAACATAGAAAAATAGGTGCAGGATTCGGCCATTTGGCCCTTCAAACCTACCCTGCCATTCAATACGATCATGGCTGATCAGTTCCCAGTTCCTGCCTTCTCTCCATACCTCCTGATCCCCTTAGCCACAAGGGCCAATTCTAACCTACTCTTGAACATTGACAAGGAACCAGCCTCAACTACTTTCTGTAGCAAAGAATTCCATAGATCCATCATCCTCCAAGAGAGGAAATCTTTCCTCATCTCGGTCCTGAAAACCTTCCCCCAATGCCTGAAGAGGGCGCATAAAATCAGTGAACTGGTGCGGACTCGAAAGGCCAACATGGCCTGTTTCCGCTCCGTAAATGGTTATATGGTTATAGTATGGTTATCCTTAAACTGTAACCCCTGGTTCTGTTTTTCCCAGCATTGCAAACAACCTACCCGCATCTAGTCTGTCTAAACCCTTTAGAATTTTGTTTCTATAAGATCCCCCTTCAATTTCCTAAATTCCAGAGAATAAAAGCCTAGTCTATCCAACCTTTCTTCATCTGCAAGTCCTTCCTTCAATGGTATCAGTCTAGTGAATCTTCTCTGCACCCACTCCACGGCGAGGATGTCCTTCCTCGGATTAAAGAGGCCAAAACGGCACGCAGTATTGCAGGTGTGGTCTCACCAAGGCCGTGTATGGCTGCAGCAGGATCTCTGTACTCAAATCCTCTTGCTATGAATGCCTTCCTCACCGCCTGTTGCACCTGCATGCCCACTTTCAACGACTGATGCACAGCAACACCCAAGTCTCTCTGCATTTCCTGAACAGATACCGTTGAGATAATAGTCCTCTTCCCTGTTCTTGCCTCCAAAGTGGATCACCTCACATTTATCCACATAAAAGAACCTACTTTATTACATCCAAGACAAATCTGATAATGTCAAATTAAATTTATTTTAATTGGGTTTCAAGTATAATCGATGTGAAAAAGATTATATTGTGCCAGTCTCGACCTGACATTAATAATTTTAGTTGTACTTAATGATTTTCATATTTTAACTTTCAAATCAGATTCCCATTTTAATCTTGATTTATGAATTTCTAATATAGGAGCTTTTTTTCTGTACATTTCTGAAATAACTCCATTAGTGATCACAGACAAAGGAACAGAACCAGGCCACTAGGCCCATCGAGTCTGTTCCATAAATCTACACTAAGCTACTCTACACTAGTTCTCATTTTTGGCCTTTCCCCCATAATCCCTTGATGCCCTCACTAATGAGATATTTGTCGTTCTTTTTAAAATACTCCCAGCGATCTGGCTTCCACTGCTGTATGCTGCAGTGAGTTCCACACATCCACGACCCTCTGGCTAAAGAAGTTCTTCCTGATCTCTTTTATATGGATAACCTCTCATTTTCAGACTATGAATAGTTTTCTGCCTGTTTAAAATTTCCACTGGGAGACGAGGCTTGTATTAATCGTTATCTTTTCTAATGGAATACAAGACCTCCTTTCTGAATGCCACCATTGAATACTCGTCATTTTCTAGCCCCAGCTAAAGCCAATCTCAAAGAGCAATTTGAGACTCATCTAATTTTAATTCTAAACTCAATTTCTTCATATCACCCAGTAAAAATACCTTAGGATCAAGTGAAAGTTTAAATTTTAATAAGTTCCTTGATTCTATCCCAGAAAGGTTTCACGTAATCAAGTCGAGTGCAAGAAAGAGCCAACTTGCTCATGGCACCTAAAGCACCGATTTACGTGAAACTCCACGAGTTCCACCTACCTACTTCCCTTGCCCATAACCCTCCCACCCCCTCGCATCCATGTACTCATATAACCTCATCTTAAATGACAGAATTGACCCTGGCGCAACTTCTTCCAGTAGATCATTCCACTCAGCCACCACTCTGAGTGAAGAAGCATCCTCTTGTATTACTTAAGTTTTGCCCCTTAACTTATGACCCCTTGTTCCAATCTCTGCTCCCCTTAGGGGAAAGAGCCCATTCACGGCTACTCTATCTATTCCCTTGATAATTTTAAATACCTCTATCAAATCCCCGCTCAACCCTCTATGCTCCAATGAATGAAGTCCCAGTCTACTCAATCTTTCTACGTATTCAAAATACTGCAATCCAGGCAACATTTTCGTCAAACTTCTTTGCACTCTCTCTACCTTATTGATATCCTTCCTATAATTTGGAGTCCAGAACGGCATACAATACTCCAAACTTGGCCTCACCAACACTCTGAACATCACCTCCCCAGATTCTATATTCCATGCTATGATTTATAAAGGCCAGCGTACCCAAAGCCTTCTATCTCCATGGGAATCCACCTTCAAATTTAAAACTAATTTGGCAGGGGGAAGGGAACAGGACTGATAGGGAAGCAGATAGGAGAGTGAATATAGGGGTGGTTCTGTTAGACGGTGAAACGATAAGGAAAAAGGGAACTAAAAGTGATAGGAGGGAGAATGGAGATATGGTATCAAGGTATTGTGTATGAATGCACGGAGTGTAAGGAATAAAATGGATGAGCTTGAGGCGCAAATGGCAATGGGAGGTTATGACATTGTCGGAGTTACGGAGACATGGCTGCGGGAAAGGCAGGATTGGGAAATCAATATTCCCGGGTACACGTCCTATAGAAAAGACAGAAAGTTAGGAAGAGGAGGTGGGGTATCTCTGTTGGTAAGAAATGAAATTCAGGCGTTTGAAAGGAAAGACATTGAAACAGGTGGGTAGAGTCTGTTTGGATAGAATTAAGAAATTGTAAAGGCATGAGACCATAATGGGGGTCATTTACAGGCCTCCGAAAATTAACTCAGATCTCGGTAGAAGTATAAATCAGGAATTAACAGTGGCATGTCAAAGTGGTAGCAATACATTAGTTATGGGGGACTTCAACATGAAGGTGGACTGGGATATTCAGACGGGGGCAGGAACACATGAGTGAGTTTATTGAATGTCTACGAGATACTTTCTTGGAGCAGCTAGTGGAGGAACATAGCATGGGGAAGTCGATTCTGGACTTGGTGCTGTGCAGCAACGCAGAGTTAATAAGTGACTTCGATGTAGGAGAGCCATTAGGGAATAGTGAGCATGGTATGGTTACTTTTGAGCTGCAATTAGAAAGGGAAAAAGAAAGGAAGTCGGAAGCATCTGTACTGCAGTTAAATAAAGGGGATTATGCAGCTATGAGGGAGGAGCTAGCCAAAATAAAATGGAAAGATACACTAGCTGGGAGGACAACTGGAGAAAATGGCAGGTATTTTTGGACATTTTTTTACAGGATTCAAGACAAATTTATTCCAAAGTGGAGGAAAGTATCTAGGAGATGCAAATGGCAGCCGTGGCTAACTAATGAAATCAAGTGCAATATCAAATCCAAAGGGAGTAAGTATAAGATAGCGAAGTGGAGTGGGAAGCTAGAGGATTGGGAAACCTTCAAAGAGCATCAGAGGGTAACTAAGAAAGTCATAAGAGAGGGGAAAATGAACTACGAGAGGAAATTAGCAAATAATATAATGGAGGATAGCAAAAGCTTTTTTAAATATGTGAAGAGGAAGAAATTGGTTCGGTCTAAAATTGGCCCATTAAGAATGGAAAAGGGTGGAATTATTAACGGAAACAAGGAGTTAGCTGAGGAATTTAACAAATACTTTGCATCTGTCTTCACCAAGGAGGATATAGGTTATGGTCAGTTAGGGGGTAGTGGTCATGCGGTATCAAGAGACTTGGGGAACTTTCCTGGGGAAGTAGGGGATCTAATGGATATCCAGATCTAGAAGGAGGAGGTTGTGAGTAAATTGTTGGGACTGAGGGCTGATAAATCCCCAGGGCCTGATGGGCTGCATCCCAGGGTGCTTAAAGAAGTTGCTATGGAAATTGTGGAGGCACTGGTCGACATTTTCCAAAGTTCCATAGATTCGGGGGAGGTCCCTGAGGATTGGAGAATGGCTGATGTGGTGCCGATTTTTAAGAAGGGAGGGAGGGAGAAAACGGGAAATTATAGACCGGTCAGCCTGACGTCAGTGGTGGGGAAGATATTGGAATCTATCATAAAAGGAGTAATACCAGAACACTTAGGCAGAAATAGGATAAGGGCTAGTCAGCATGGATTCCTTAAGGGTAAGTCATGCTTGACTAACCTTCTGGAATTTTTCGAGGATGTGACAAAGAGGGTGGACTTGGGAGAGCCAGTGGATGTGGTGTATTTGGACTTCCAGAAGGCCTTTGATAAGGTACCGCACGGGAGACTAGTGGGTAAGATCAGGGAGCATGGTATTGGAGGTAAGGTGCTGACATGGATAGGAAATTGGTTAAGAAATAGGAAACAAAGGGTTGGAGTAAGCGGGTCTTTTTCAGGATGGCAGGATGTGACGAGTGGAGTGCCGCAGGGATCGGTATTGGGTCCTCAGTTGTTTGTAATTTATGTAAATGATTTGGATGAGGGGATTATTAATAACATGAGCAGATTTGCAGATGACACTAAACGGGGTGGCGGTGTGGGGTGTGAGGAGGATGTCAGGAAAATGCAGAGGGACTTGGACAGGTTGGGGGTGTGGGCTGCTGAATGGAAGATAACGTTAAATGTGAGCAAATGTGAGGTTAACCATTTTGGGGGCAATAATAGGAAAGCTGAGTATTATTTAAATGGAGACAAGCTAGGGAGTGGGGAGGAGCAAATGGATCTGGGTGTACTTGTTCACCGGTCACTGAAGGCTAACATGCACGTTCAGAAAGCTGTGAAATGGGCAAATGGCATGTTGGCTTTCATAAAGAGCGGATTGGAGTATAGGAACAGAGACGCCCTTCTGCAGTTGTACAGGGCCCTGGTGAGACCCCACCTGGAGTATTGCGTCCAGTACTGGTCTCCAATTTTGAGGAAGGACATACTAGCTATAGAGGATGTGCAGCGCAGATTTACAAGGTTAGTTCCAGCGATGGCGGGGTTGACATATGCTGAAAGGCTAGAAAAACTAGACTTGTATCTGATGGAGTTTAGAAGGATGAGGGGGGACATGATTGAGGTATACAAAATTATCAGGGGGATGGACAGGGTGAAGTCAGATTACTTGTTCCCAGTGATGGGAGAGACGAGGACTAGAGGGCATAGTTTAAGAATACAGGGTAGGCCCTTTAGGACGGAGATGAGAAAACATTGTTTTACCCAGAGAAGTGTGAATCTGTGGAATGCTCTGCCGCAGAGGGTGGTAGAGGCAGATTCGCTGATTATGTTCAAAAGAGAGTTAGATAAGACTCTTGTGGGCAAAGGAGTTCAGGGTTATGGGGATAAGGCTGGAAAGGGGTACTGATAGTAGTGATCAGCCATGACCTGTGAAATGGCGGTCACTGAAGGCTCGACAGGCAGAAGGGCCTACTCCTGCTCCTATTGTCTATTGAACCATTCTTCCAAGATCCCTCTGTTCCTCAATGCCCTCCCCTTCACTGCATACGTCTTGGTTATTCTTACCAAAATAAAGCCCCTCACACTTACCTACATTAAACTCCATCTGCCATCTTTCCAAACAGTCCAAATCCTTTTGTACTCCATGAAAACCCTCCTCACTCTCCACAACTCTTGAAAATAAGCAAAATGTATTACGTTATGTTAAGCTTCTCTTTGAAAATTTTAATTTCACATGCATTAAATGCGTACGTAAATTTCTCATTCAAAGATAATGAAAAATTAATACATAGCATTTTTTTTATTCCCCCTGCCAAACAACCCAATAGAAAAGAAAGATAACATCTGGAAAGTATTTATAAAAAAATTACTAAAAAACTATCAAATAAAATCTAACAAATTTTCTTGATTTTAGGAGTCAGAAGGTTCAGGTTGGGCGATTACAACTTAATTCCTACAGTTTATAAATAGGATTCCCAAATCTTTCCAAAAATTTCAAATTTGTTACGTAAATTACATGTAATTATTTCAAGTGTCAAGGGACTTGGGGGGGTTGTCGTTCAGGAAAACATAGTGAGTTGGTAACCACCAGGTTGGATCGGCAGGAAAAGAAAGCAAATTCTATGTTGGCCTTTGTTTCAAGGGTAGGGAGGTGTTGATGGGGCATGGGAGAGACCTCATTTGGAGAACTGCGAAGTCTATCTTAAAAAGGATGTGCTGATGTTGGAGAGAGAGCAGAGATTTACCAGGATGATATATCTCCACTCTTCATTGGAGTATAGAAGAAGGAGAGGAGATTTCAGAAACATTTCCAACGCTGAAAGGATTGGACAGTAGATGTGAATAATGTTTCCCTTGGATAAAAAGACATTGTCTTAGAATTGGAAGGTACCTATTTAAAGCAGATGAGAAATTTATTTCACCAGAAGGTCATGGAATTTGTTGCTGGATTGTTGAGAGAGTTTAAGTGGTGGGGGGGGGGGCGGAATTAATAGATGTTTAATGAGTCAGGGTATCAAGGGATCAGGGGAAAAAGCCATAACTTGGAATAAGAGGCGAGAACT
Source organism: Narcine bancroftii (assembly GCF_036971445.1). Lineage (NCBI taxonomy): Eukaryota > Metazoa > Chordata > Chondrichthyes > Torpediniformes > Narcinidae > Narcine > Narcine bancroftii. The sequence continues at coordinate 125,087,601 of NC_091477.1, read as the reverse complement.
GTTTAGATCAGGGGATAGCAGACACAGTGGGCTGAATGGCCAACTTCTGTTCCTTGTGATTTGACACCATTTTAACTAATGTACCTTTGAGAATTTTAACATCCATCCATATGTCCTCTGTATTTTGGATGTGAAACAACGGCTGTGCAGGAGAAGCCAGTGAGTTGGTGAGACCAATTGCTCTTCAGACTGGAGGCCTGTGATGAGAGATGTGCCTCAGGGATAGGTGCTGGAACAATAATGTGGTGAATTGGATTAGCAAGTTGGCAGGTGACACCAAGAACGGAGGAGTTGTGGACAGCCAAGAAATCTTGCAGAAGGATCTGGACCAGCTGGAGAAAGGGCAGATGGAATTTAATGCAGACAAGTGTGAGGTGTCACATTTTGAAGGGCAAACCAAGAAAAGATAGACACGGTGAACGGTCGGGCACTGAGGAGTGAGGTTGAACAGAGGGACATGGTAAACGGGTGTCATTCCATGTAAGTGCTGTCACAGGTGGATTTGGGCGAGAATTGAAGATACCCAAGTTAACTAAAATTGAAAATTGTAAATGGGGCAAAAAAAGGGATCTATTTCAGAAATGATTGTGACAACAGAAAATGGCTAAACCAACTTTAGATTAAATGAGAGATTCTTCTTTAGAAATAACCCAAGAAGAACGGACTACTTACTATGTGTGAAGATGGTGGATTAAATTGATGAATGTGTGATATAATTGGGTGAATTATAATTTTTTTTTACATCAGTTGTATTTAACTCCAGGAAAAAAAAGATAAGGATTTAGTAATTCAGACTAATGTTTTCATTGTGGGATTCAAATTAATACTTTTTTTTGTCTGTCTGGTTGTGTGATAAAGTTAAGCCTTTGAGGATTTATTTGAAACTACTTTAAAGAAACTCTTTTTATGTTCGATCCACTGCTTTTTCTAATGCGGTATATTACAACTTGATCAACGGGATTAAGAATGGATAAACCTCAAATTGAGGTTATTCAGTTAGTATTAGCAGTGGCCAGTAAATGCATTGCGATGACGTGGAAAATTAGGTTTGGTGTTTTCATTCTGCCGCAACGAATTGATATGATTTTTCTCTCCCTCAGTCGAGGGAGTTTGGGGGGGGTAATTATGGGGAGGGGGGATGGAATATAGTTTTTTTTGGGAGGTTGGTTTATTTTGTTTACTATGTATTTTATATGTTCATAAATAAAGTTTAAAAAAAGATACACAACCAGAGTTTCAGGCTTGTGCCTTTTAACAGGGCTACGAGTATCTGTACTCTATAAAGGTTCACTGCTTGATCAGATGAGCTTCTCCAGCATTTGTGTCCTTACAGAATTTGGTTGAGTTACTATATGTGGACATCAGGTCATTTTTTCACCCTTAAACTGTCCATCCAAACAGACAGGAACTTCTTTTTCCCACAACTAGCCTCATTTGGTGAAGTGTGTGGAATATTAGCTGTAGAATATCTTCTTCTGGGAATTATGATGAAGAAACCATCACACAGACTTTGCCAGAAAGCTGGGAAAGAGAGTTAAAAAGCACATTCCAGACAGGGATCAATTCTCACCTCCTCTACTGAGCCATACATATCCAAATGCCTGCCTGATCTTCAAAACAATGGTGCAAATTGTTAGACCTGATCCAAAGGCTGCAATAAGCCCCCAGCACCACTCAGACCCTGAATGGTATTGTTTCTGCTTTGAAGTGAAGAATTTAAGACTGCTATGAAATTAAGACATTTGGGTAAATTGGAAACCAGAAATCAGGCAGGGAGAGAATGATTACTAACGTGAACTGTGAGCAACTCTTCCAGACTCCTGTTGATTTTTTTGTGTTCCCTCACCCTAACTGGTACATGAGATTAGATGACCAACAAGAAGTCCTTTCCTTGTCTTTAGGAAGAGGATATGCAAAATGTAAAATACAGTGGCAGATAGAACAGTAACAGGTCATAACAAGCCCTGACCATCTGAAACAGGTCATGGGAATATAAATTTATTCAGTAATGTAGAAATGACTGCAAAAGCTGAGAAATTAGGAATTCATAAACTGAGGCAAAGATGGGATGGAGATTTGAACATAGAAAATGGACTGATCGTTATAAATGAGATAGACTGGTTCAATACAATTTTATTCACCAGACACCTCAAAAGAAAATACATGGAATCGGATTTGTTTCAAATGTTACCAAGTCATTTGTACTTTTCTGCATTTGACTTGGCAATGTCCTAAAGTTGGGCAGCTTGGTTGAAATAAGTATTTTTTTAAAAATTCCCACAGGATCCATGAGAAAGAGATGTTAAGGAATTAATTTAAATTAAAACTGAATATTTACCAGGTTTAAATTGCTGCAAATTGTACAGCTAGAAAGTGCGTGGCCATATCTTGCAAACTGGCTGAGGTTCGGAACTGTTCACCACAAGAAAATAATGTATCGTTCACGAGATGAACATTCTATCTTTGGAGCCCACATTTCCTAAAGGTGGGTTGAAGTGAGGTTTTGAAATATTCACAATATTATGGTTAAATAAAACATCTGTTGAAGATCTCTGGTCCCTCATATGGGATGTGGAGAGGGTGGGTCTGGGTAGATCTCAATTTGTATTAATCAACCACATGTATCGGGATTTGAATTATATTCTTGTAAAATTAACAAGAATATAACTAACTCTTAAAAATTAATTAAAAAAAAACCCTGACCCACACAAATGCCTCTGTTCACCTTGCCATTTTGTAAAAGGTGATGGGGGGAAAATCCTGACACAAGGGACAGATTTGAACCTGGGTCACTGTCATTTTCTGTTAAACATGCCAAGATCAAAATTCGACTGACTGTCCTGTAACATAGTGCAATATTACACACACGTAAGGTAAGATGGTTACATCAGTAAAAATTAAATGAAATGCTTCTTACAGTCAAGAGCAAAAGAATTCCCTGCAGCCTCCAAACCAGCCCTTGCCCACAAATAACACCCCCGCCCCCCTCCCCACCCCAATTCTGGGATCAAACCATCAGCAGCCTACACTTTGTTGGAATCTAGGGGTTAAAACATTATGAAAGAAATGATTAATTAATAAGTTGATATGTACTGCATGGTTCAGGGAAAAAGAGGAATGTGATTAAGTGGCAATCACAGCATGGAGCGAAGTTGGCTGAGCAAAATTGTCTGCTCCCAAATACAGGGAGAGGAAATTCATAAAACGATTTAGGAGGAAAGCTCCAACTGAAGGAGGTGGTGAGTAGCACAGGAGACACAGGCCAGACCAGAACAAAGAATGGCCTGCAAGAAACCAAGGGAATGGAAAACCAGTCTAGGAGGAAGATTAAGGCATGAGGAGGTGTTAAAGAGAACAGCAGAAATTGGCCAGACAGGAACAGAATGGTGATTAGAAATATCTGGTGATGAATTAATTTCTGATCAAAACAACAGGATAGTCTGGCCTGGAGGATTAAGATGGGAGCGCTACACCCCAGATATCTGCAAAACAGGAGATGACTTGTGATAACCCTTATGCAAAAAGATCTAGCAAAGGAAGCCAACTTTTGTTCTGTATGATAAGGTTGATCTATATAAACTGAGCCAACTGGACAATAGGGGTCAGTCTTGGGGAATAGCTCACTGTGCAGGTGACCTATGAACTAACGACTGACCCAGAGCTCTGTTAAGTTTTATTCTTGTGCTGGGTAATAAATTGACTGTTGAACCGAATACCTTCTCCTATCACTTCATTCAAAGAACACGCTGGACTCAGACCACATACAGACTAAATTAAGAGTAAGGGAAAGCCAGAGTCCGACAACTTCAGAGCCAAACCTCAGGCACAAACATCCCAAAACCATCATCCCAAGACAAGAGCTAAAGTTGCAGGCACCGTAAACCACACACATTAAAACAACACATTTCTCTGGCTCAATACCCACGAACCACATGGAACACCAGTTTGCAAACGACCCACAAACACCGGATTCCTTTCACCCCAACAACTCAAAGAACCACCCCAGAAAAAGCAGCCACAGTAAAACCAGGCTTCCTACCTTCCTCTGATGGCAGCATCACCTCATCTCTGCCTGAAACCTGCAAGTGACTAGAGTGGGGCTGTTTTAAACCCTGAGCTGGAATCAGGAGGACAATTAATTCAGGTGTGAAATATCTCAGTAAATTGTGGCTGGCCCTTTAAACAAGGCCCATCTCCGCCCTTCAAGAGAGCTGCAATTAAGGGAATAGCACCTTTTTAATTTGGAGTGGGAGTTAAAACAGTTTTCTCACCTGTGGCATTGAGATGTTTGAGGAGATGATACCTCTAGATAGGGGAGTGTTAGAGCTTTATGAGAGATTTGTTTGTTTGTGGGGCTTGTCTTTTGAATTTTGGTTTGGAAGCCTTTTGTGGTCTATGACAGCTGAAAACTAAGCAAACTAGGGTTTTCTTTGATCCTGATGGTTGTGCAGCAGTTCAAACTTCTCAAATGCAGAATTTGAGCTGTTTGCTCTCCCAGTGCCCTAGAGCATTGGTTTGGGAATATTTATGCCACAGGTGGTGTTATGGTCCTGTTAAGTCAATGACTCTGGATCAAATCTGGCCCCGTCTGTAAGGGGTTTGTGTGTTCACCCACTCTTCAGTGGAGGTGGCAGGTTAACAGGGGTTTGTGGGGGGGAAAATCGCAGGTGAATGAGGGGGAATGCACAGAGCTGGTGGGGTGAATAGGAGTGTGAGGCAGTTGTTGGCGAAGGAGAGTGTGTTGCAGGGATGTGTAGCTAAGGACTCACCATCCAATCTCAGACCAGAGTGAAACAGGATTCTTATCGTGCTCACAAATTCCTTCGTCACTCCTCAAACGATGATCAGTATTCTGACTCAAGCGTTTTCTGGCCTTGTGACGACAAGCGGGCCTAACGTTCCAATGGCAAATGAGGCAGGGAGGATGTTTCCTGTAATAGAGGTAGTAAAAGTTCCATTAGAGAGGAATACGTTGCCTTTAACTGATAACATGCGGTGGGGTCTCGATACATTTGGTGATGTCTGGGATCTCTCTATCAATATAAAAAATGAAAATCAAGGCTGGGTCTCTCTGTGGGGGGGGGGGGGGGGTATCTAATATTTGCTTGTCATAATCTAATTCATCCCAACTGGCAGTGCGGGCTTTGTTCCCCAAGGCATCCGTATTGGCTGTCCATGGACCATCTCTGTCCCAATGCAGTCCTCAGTGTCTCTTGCATTTAAATCAATGATGGCATCAGCACCTTTTGGCCAATTTTAGCTGTGTTTACTCAGTCAATCTGGCCAGTTTAGTTTTTCATTCAGTACTGGTGTCTGGGGTTAATGGGAGTAGTGGATGATTGATAATTCCTGAAATAATTCTTCATTCATCTTATTTTTTTTTTTAATTATTTAATTTCACATATGCATTAAAAACTAATTTTTTATTTGAAATAACATCAAATGAATGCATAGTGATTTAAAAAATTAACCCCTTGTCTTGGGATGATGGTTTTGGGATGTTTGTGCCTGAGGTTTGTCTCTGAAGTGGACGCTGCTGATGGGTTGATCCCAGAATGGGCGGGGGGGGGGTGTTTGTGGGCAAGGGCTGGATTGGAGGAATTCTCTTGCTCTTGACTGCAAGAACCATTTCATTTAATTTTTCCTGATGTAAAGAAAAAAAGAAAAAACATCTGGATAGTATTTATAAAAATTTACCAAACCTTTCAAATAAAATCTAACATCTTAAATTTCTTGATTTTAGGAGTCGGAAGGTTCATGTTGAGCTTCCAAGTTACTGCCACACATTTTACCCCTAGAACAATTACAGCACAGAAACAGGTCATTTGGCCCTTCTCGTCTGCTCTGAACTAAATACTCTCCTCCAGTACCACCTCTCTGCATTCCCCACCCCTCCAATTTTCTCTTAAATGACAAAATGGACCCTGCTGCCACTATTTCTCCCGGAAGCTCACTCCACTCAGCCACCATTGAGTCAAGAAGTTCCCCCTCACGTTACTTCAAAACTTTTGCCTCTTAACTCAAGACCTCTTGTTTCAATCTCTCCCACTTGCAATGGAATTGCCTATCCGCATCAACTCTATCCATCCTTCTTGTAATTTTAAATACTCTACCAAATCCCCTCTCGGCTTTCGAGTTGACAGGAATGCACTCATGGATGGTTGGATGAATTCTCTTGGGGAACAGTTCATAGTGGCTCAAAAGTGCTTGATTAGATGCAAGGAGAGCTGCCACTGAATGTTGCATGTATTTGGTTCTGGGTTTCGAAGGTACCTCAGCTCTCTCTCTTTTGTACTCGGTCCAAAAGATATTGCTGATCTTATTTGGAATTAGACCAGTTTCAATGAAGCAATGCTGAAGATTTTTGCTGGAGGGGGGGAATAAGCATTGCATTAAATTAAGCTGCGGCTGGTCATCCTTAAGTGTTGATCTGCAGTCCAAGTCTGGTGAGCTTTCTGGGATGGGCTAACGTTCCAGGCAACTCCTTCTTCACACAACAGGATTCAACATTTAATAGGACGGGGGGTGGGGGAATAATCTTGGGTTAAGTTCCATTTGTGTTTTAGTTCATAAAGCCCATTGGATTTTGACTTCTATCGGGAGCACAGTGGGATATGAACAACATTTCTTGTTGTTTTCAGAGTATATCTTTCCCCTGGTTTATAATTCTTTGTGTGAATCATTTTTTTACTCCTGTCCAAGTTAGTAACAGGAAACACTGTGGGAGTGGGACGCTGTTTCATCGCTGGTAAAGTCCAACAACTGGTGAAACATTGACATGATTGAAGCTCTCTTGAAGGCAGGTTTCCAATTACTGCAGGTAACTTTCAGTTCAAGATCTTTCACCCCATCTTCCTCACTCGTGCACAGTGTCACGGCCGTCAATGACGGAGGGAGGAAAGTTGGTTTGAAAATGAGCAAATTGTTTACGTCAGAGCCAAGTCTGAAACCACCTTTTATTGAATCAAGTGAGATGCAGGACTGGTCACGGTGGCTGCTGGGAAGCACATGCAGATAGCCTTGCCCACAAGGAATCTTTTGAGTCCTCATTCTCAACATAGGGTGGCAGTGTCCTAGGGTCTCCTTCTTTCGCCTCGTCTTCCTTAATCATCTGAAGCCTGATTTCTTTCCCCTCTCATTCAGCCTGCATTATTTTCTGCATCCTCTCCCTGTTACTCCCTTGCTTTCTATTCCCTTCATTTTCTCCCTCATCATTAATTTTAGCAAAGATGACTGGCTTGGTTTAGTCTGTAACATGTTTGAGTTTCAAGTGGAACATTTAACGTGGGCTCAGTGCTGTTTTGAAATATTAGCAGAACAGAGGATGACACCAGTCACTAATGGATAGAAGAGAAAAAGATCCCCCTCTCTCTGGTAAGGTCGTGGGCAAGAGACCTAAGAGAGGAACAAGTCTGAATAAACATCTTTCCTGATTAACTGTGTCCGGTGCATTGATTGAGTGGTGCTGTTGCAGCAGACCCCACTCTTATCCATAATTGATTGGAAACTAATCTATGGTCACTGGACCCAAAATGTTCACATACACGTTTTACCTCTCCAACTATTACAGCATCGAAATAGGCCAACTTTGCCCTTCGAGTCCACGCCGAACACTTTGTCCTACCTAATCCCATTGACCTACACTCGCCCCTTGACCCTCCATTCCTTTCCTGTCCAAATACATATCCAACTTCTCCTTAAGAGCTAATATTGAGCCTGCCTCCTCCACTTCATCTGCAAGTCCATTCCACACACCCACCACTCTGAGTGAAAGTCCCCCCTCACATTTCCTCTAAACCTCTGCCCCTTTCTCTCAACCCACCTCAAATCTATACCCCAATAATTTTAAATACCTCAACCCAATCCAACCTCAACCTTTTATGCTCCGCAGAATAAAAATCTTGCTTAACCTTTCCCTATAACTTAGACCTGTGGTTTTCAAAATGCTCCCAAACTCAAATTCCACTTGAAGCAATCCCTACACCAGAAGTGCTCTGTGATTAGTCAGGGATTGATTCAGGTGCAATGAAAGGAACCACCTACATCCTACAGGATGGAGCGCCAGAATAGCGTACATAGTTGAAGAAATTAAATTCCAAGACTTTGCTCTGCAAAGTGTTTCAACTTCAAAAGTACAGCCCCTCATGCCCAATCCCGGGAATTTACTGGGACAGGGTCCAGTGGAAAAGGGACACTGTCCAAATGCCAGTGTCAAATGATGTCATTTCACGCCACCTCTAACCCTACTCATATCCTCGGCGTTTGCCGATGTCGGCCTGGTGGTAAAACCAGTGGAACAGAGACAGCAGAGAATCACCTGTTTCCAGTCGAAGGCAGAACACTCCGCTCCCCGGGGATGAGTTGTGTTCAGTGGAAAAGCAATCTTGTGTCCCAGTGGAAATGGCACCAAGGGCTTCCTAACCTGAGACACTGCATGGCCAATGAACTGGGATTCCCGTGGAAAAAGGGTTTCAGACAGCTTTGTAAAATCTGCATGCAGTGCTTCAACCGAAATGAAGGCCAATGGGATGATGAGCTTCATTAAACTTTTCTACGTGGTCGTGCGTGAAAGTGAGGCCATTTTGGCAAGAAAGCGCAGAAAAATTAACCACGATCACAGGAGTGGCCTCCACGTGATACCTGGAGCAATATCTTCATGGAAACAAGCGACAACTTGACCAAATATCTAATCTCATTTATAAAAATAGCACTGGCCTTCGCGAAAAGATGTATCACGATCAACTGGATGTCCGATAGCACGCTGGGCTGTGGAAATGAACTGCTGTTACCTACGGGAAAAAAAAATCACATAAACGTGACCCTTTGGTAAAGGTCTGTCAACTGTACTTGGACCACATAGGGGCCCAGACACTAATATAAATGAACAATAAAAGGGGATGAATGTAACCATTATATAGACCAAAACCAAGTTTCCCCAACTGGACTCATCTACTTGTAATCTCTGAAAATGTGGATATGAAAACAAACTGCAATAGAGAGAGAAAAAATTCAAAGTGCAAAAGGAAGAGTCTTTAAATGGGTCCCTGAACGTGTGTTGAGTCTGGTGGTGAAGGGGAAGCAGCTGTTCCTGAACCCGGCTATACCTCTTTCCTGATGGGAGCAGTGAGAACAGAGCGGGTGATGTGGATCCTTGATTGCTGCTGCTCTCTGACAGCAGCGTTCCCTGCAAATGTTCTCAATGGTGGAGGGTTTTTACCTAAGATATCCTGGGTGGTGTCTTAACTTTTGCAGAGCTTTTTGCTCAGGGGTATTGGTGTCACAAGACAACTGATCAAACCTACTACAAACTGAACCTTTCACCCCTCACACCCGTAAACCCACTATTTTTCTTGCATCAATGTCCCTGTCTAAATGTTAAAGGTCCCTATTATTCCAGACTACACCATCCTGCCCGGCCATGCACTCCAGGCACCCGCAGCCTTCTGCACGTTCTCTTTCTACAAGTCCTTCAGCAGCCTTGTGTTTCCTCAGCACTGCCTGCTCCTCCACCAAGCTCTGCCTCAAATCCATTCACTCTATGAGCTTCCTGCATCACTCCAGAGAAAAGCCCAAGGTTTCTCTCTGGATATTGCATTTACTTCATTCTGATGGGCTGAATTCCTGCAGCTTCCCAATCAAACATCTGCAATCGCCTTTAAATTGTGCCCCTCTGCACAGATTTGTGCCACCTGCTTTTAAGCAGGTTAAATCCTATGGGCATTCTGACAGTATCCTTCCACTCTCTCTCTCTCTCTCTCTCTACCAGTGGATCTAAATCCTTCTGCCCAAATTGTTGCTTGGTCTGGGCTTCTGTCCTTTTGCCTGGATTCTCATCCTCTGCTATTTCAGTCTGAACCTTGCCGTCAGCCCGAGGAATAAAACCGAGGGGATATGGATTGGAATTCTTTCTGGCTAGAGCATCTCAAACACTGCTCTCATCCTCGTGTGTGCACAGCTAGAGACAAGAACAAATCTTGTCCTTAGTCACTGTGAAATCCATCTCCAGGATGCTGGCACTTTATTCCTGGGTGTTTTTTTTTGAACCTTGCTTAGTGCTAGTTTTTCCTTTTGATTTGAACATAACAATATATGTGAACGCACTTTCCAAATGGTTTTACAATGTAAACAATATTTTAAAGAAAAATCTGAAGACTTCACCATCTGAGATGCAGATTCTAATCTGTGGCTTCGGCGGGTCCGCGCCAAGGGGTATTTGGATTATTTTAAAGAGGACCGTCTTCCAATGTCTGCAGTGGAACTGGGAGAAAGAGGGTTGGGCTGTCGGTGTCATAGTTAATGACGTCTCATTACAGAACTGAAAGCTTACAGTCTGTGGTGAACTGATATTCTCGTCCCACTGACCAGCACCCCTTCCTGCTCATTCCCATCCATGGGGCCGGGACTCCCTCACCCTCACGGGTCCCCCTCACACTCGCAGTTCTCCGATCCCCTCAACCACACGGATCCCCTAAACCACGCGGGTTCCCACCCCCACCTTCAGCCTCGCAGGTGCCCTCAGCCTTCTGGGTCCACGTCCCGGTCCCCCCCTCCGCCCTCTGGGTCCCCGTACCTCCTCAACCTTCTGGGTCCCCGTCCCCTTCCCCCCTCAGCCTTCTGGGTCCCCACTTCCCCCTCAGCCTTCTGGGTCCCCGTCAGCCATCTGGGTCCCTGTCCTCTCTCAGCTTTTTGGGTCCCCGTCCCCCCTAACCTTTCTGGGTCCTGATCACCCTCACCCTTCTGGGTCCTGATCACCCTCACCCTTCTGGGTCCTGATCACCCTCACCCTTCTGGGTCCTGATCACCCTCACCCTTCTGGGTCCAGATCACCCTCACCCTTCTGGGTCCTGATCACCCTCACCCTTCTGGGTCCTGATCACCCTCACCCTTCTGGGTCCTGATCACCCTCACCCTTCTGTGTCCTGATCACCATTACCCTTCTGGGTCCTCATTCCCCTGACCCTTCTGGTTCCACGAGTACCTCAGCCTTGCGTGTCCCTCAACCTTCTGGATACCCGTCCCCCTCAGCCTCGCAGGATCCCCGCCCCCCACAGCCTTGCATGTCCCTCACTCCTCTTGCAGATATCCCACACCCCTCTGGCGGGTCCCCCTCACCCTTCTGGGTCCTCTACCTCCCTCACCCTTCTGGGTCCCCGAACCCCTCACCCTTCTGGGTCCCCGACCCCCTCACCCTTCTGGGTCCCCGACCCCCTCACCCTTCTGGGTCCCCGACCCCCTCACCCTTCTGGGTCCCCGACCCCCTCACCCTTCTGGGTCCCCGTCCCTCTCCCCCCTCTGCCTCGCGGGCCCCGAGCCCCCTCAGCCTCGCGGATCCCCCTCCCCCCCACAGCCTCACGGACCCCGAACCCCCCCCCTTAAGCCTCGCGGGTCCCCGACTACCACACACCCTAACGCCACCCCGACCCAAACTTCCTCACGGTACCCCGGCCCCACCTCACAACCATCCCCCTGCCCGTTCCCCTCCGAGCTCCGGCCGCTCCAGACCCAAAGGGCGACCCGTGGAAACTCCGTCCTCCCTGGTCTCGCTCCCAAAATGCCCCGATTCCCGCCCGTGAGGAACCGACACGAACCTCTCTCCCCCTCCCGCTCGCGACCAACTCCTCCAAAGGCGGGAAAGATCAACAACATGGCAGCCACCAGGGGTCGCTCTCACGAGAGCTTGATCCACCCCTCCTCGGGATCTCCTCTCCACCACCCCGAGCCCCTGGATGGAGCCCCAGGGCTCGAGGTCCAGCCCTTTGGAGCCCCCTCTCTCCTGAGAACCTCGTCCCACTGGGGAAGGGTCCGAGAGCTGGCTCGGGCCTCCAGTCCATCTCCCCTTCAGGCTGCACATTTCCACACCAGGATCTGCCCCACATTCCCCCCCAAGATTCCAGTCCATCCCACCTCCACCACCTTGGCCCAAAGCTCATTCCACGTTCCCACCCCCCTCTGAGGGAAGAAAATCCCCCTTCAATCTCAATCCATGTCCTCCTCTTTGAATCTCTCCCACTCTCCTTGGAAACAGCCTGTCCCCATGGACACGATCCGTCCCCCCTCACAATTTTCAAATCTTCCTCAATCTTCGACGCTCCAGGGAATAAAGTCCCAGCCTGTCCAACCTTCCCCTGGAACTCAAACCCCGAAAGCCAGACCACCTTCTTGTCACTCTCCTCGACGCGCTGTCTCATTCCTATCCTTCCTCTCCTCCGGCCACCCAAACGGCACACAATGTTCCCAAGTTGGCCTCACCCATGCCTCGTCCAACTTCCTCGTGGCCTCCCACCTCCTGCACTCAATCCTCTCACTTCTGAAGGCCAAAATACCAGAAGCTTTCTTCACTCCCCCCCACCCCCCCCATCTCTACAAGGGACTCCACTTTTGGGCAGTTCTGTACCACAGTTCCTCAATCCCTTTGTTTGACAACACTCCTCAATGGTCTGCCATTTAACATTCAAACTCTTACATTTTAAGAATCAATTGCAGAGATCCATGGATGTGGGAAGTCAGGAGGGTTAGGGACTGGGTGCAGGTCGATGAAACTGGCAGAATGATATTTCACCATGGACGAGAAGGGCCGAAGGGTCCCTTTTCTTTGCTGTGGGGTTTCTAGGGTAGAGTTCACACCATTCTCAGGAAGGAGGATGAGCAGACAGATGTCATGGTCCACGGGTAGGAAAGGTGATGAGATCCTGCCAGGAGAGATGAGGGAGTTAAGTGCACAACCAAGGGGTCTCTCTCTGTCAGTCTGTGTGTGTCTCTATCTCTCTGTGTCTCTCTCTCTCTCTGTCTGTGTCTCTCTGTCTGTGTCTCTGTCTGTCTGTGTCTCTGTCTGTCTGTGTCTCTCTCTCTGTCTGTGTCTCTCTCTCTGTCTGTGTCTCTCTCTCTATCTGTGTCTCTCTTTGTGTCACTCTGTGTCTCTCTGTGTGTGTCTCTGTGTCTGTGTGTCTCTCTCTGTCTGTGTGTCTCTCTCTGTCTGTGTGTGTCTGTCTGTGTGTGTCCCTGTGTGTGTATGTCTGTGACTCTCTCTCTCTGTCTCTCTCTGTCTGTGTCTCTCTCTCTGTCTCTCTCTCGCTGTCAGTGTCTCTTTCTCTGTCTGTATGTGTCTCTCTGTGTGTCTGTGTCTGTATATCTGTCTCTCTTTGTCTATATATCTGTCTCTCTGTGTCTGTGTGTGAGTGTGTCTGTCTGTCTGGGTATGTGTGTGTGTCTCTCTCTGTCTGTGTCTCTGTATCTGTGTCTGTCTCTGTGTCTGTCTCTGTGTGTGTGTGTCTCTCTCTGTCTGTGTGTCTCTCTCTGTCTGTGTGTCTCTCTCTCGCTGTCAGTCTCTCTCTCTCTGTCTGTATGTGTCTCTCTGTGTGTCTGTGTCGGTATATCTGTCTCTCTGTGTCTATATATCTGTCTCTCTGTGTCTCTGTGTGAGTGTGTCTGTCTGTCTGGGTATGTGTGTGTGTCTCTCTGTCTGTGTCTCTGTATCTGTCTCTGTGTCTGTCTCAGTGTGTGTGTGTCTCTCTGTGTCTGTGTCTCTCTCTGTGTCTGTGTGTCTGTGTGTGTGTGTGTCTGTGTGTGTGTGTGTGTTTCTCTGTCTGTGTCTCTCTGTCTGTGTCTCTCTGTCTGTTTCTCTGTGTCCATGTCTCTCTCTCTATCTCTCTCTCTCTGTCTGTGTCTCTCTCTGTGTGGGTCTGTGTGTGTGTGTCTCTCTCTCACTCTCTGTGTGTCTCTCTCTCTGTCTGTTTGTGTGTCTTTCTCTCTCTGTGTGTGTCACTGTCTGTGTGTGTGTGTCTTTCTGTCTCTCCCTCTGTGTCTCAATGTGTGACTCTCTCTGTGTCTGTATGTGTGTGTGTCTCTCTCTCTCTGTGTGTGTGTGTGTGTGTGTGTGTGTGTGTGTGTGTGTGTGTGTGTGTGTGTGTGTGTGTGTGTGTGTGTGTGTGTGTGTGTCTCTCTGTGTCGTGTGTGTGTGTTGTCTCTCTGTGTCGTGTGTGTGTGTGTCTCTCTCTGTCTCTATGTGTGTCTCTCTGTCTCTGTGTATCTCTCTCTCCATCTGTGTGTGTCTCTCTATCTGTCTGTGTGTGTCTGTGTGTGTATCCGTCTGTGTGTGTCTCTCTGTCTCTCTCTCGCTGTCAGAGTCTCTCTCTGTCTCTTCCTGTGTGTGTCTGTGTGTGTGTGTGTGTGTGTGTGTGTGTCTGTCTGTCTGGGTATGTGTGTCGCTCTCTATCAGTGTCTCTAATATTTGCTTATTCATTACCCACCATTATCCATCCCGACTGGTGGTGCGGGCTTTGTTCCCCAAGGCGTCCGTATTGGCTGTCCATGGACCATCTCTGCCCCAACGCATTCCTCGGTGTCACCTGCATTAAAATCAAGGTGGCATCAGCACCTTTTTGGGCACTTTTAGCCGTATTTCCTCAGTTGTTCTGGCCAGTTTTGTGTTTCGTTCACACATTCCTGCTGCCTGGGGTTCACGGCACTCGTGGAAAATCGCCAGTTCCTGAAACAATTCTTCATTTATCTTATTTGTAACATTTTTACATTTAATTTAACATATGCATTAAAAAACTTAAATTTCTTATTTGAAAATAAGATAAAATTAATGCATAGTGATTTAAAAAGTAACCCCTCTCACAGCTGCCCAATAGAAAACAATAAAGAGAGGAAACATCTAGATAGCATTCATAAAAATTGAGCAAAACTCTCAAATAAAATCTTGCTTTTCTTGGTTTTAGGAGTCAGAAAGTTCGTGTTGGGTGATTACAACTTAATTCCTACAATTGGTAAATACACATCCCAAATCTTCAAAAGAGAAATTCAAATTTGTTCCGTGAATTCAATGTAATTATTTCAAGTGGGATACAACGGCCTATTTCAGTGTGGCTATCGACCCATTCCCAAATACGCATCGGACTTCCAAGTTACTGCCACACATTTTAACCCGAAAACAATTACAGCACAGAAACAGGTCATTTGGCCCTTCTTGTCTGCACTGAACGAAATACTCTCCTCTTGTACCACCTCTCTGCATTCCCCTCCCCTCCAATTTTCCCTGAAATGACAAAATGGACCCTGCCGCCACTACTTTTCCCGGAAGCTCACTCCACTCAGCCACCACTCTGAGTAAAGAAGTTCCCCCTCATGTTACTTCCAAACTTTTACCTCCTGTTTCAATCCCTGCTCCCCGCAATGAAAAAAGTCTATCCACATCAACTCGTTCTATCCTCCTAGTAATTTTAAAGACTTCGATCAAATCCCCTCTCAACCATCTACAATCCAAAGAATAAAGACTTCATTTGCTCAATCTTTCTTTGTAATCTAGTTGCTGATATCCAGGTAACATTGACGTAAATCTTCTCTGCACCCTCTCTACTTTATTGATAGCTTTCCTCTCATTTGGTGACCAGAACTGCACACAGTACTCACAAAAGAGCCTCACCAATATCTTGTCTAGTCTCAACCTCACTGCCCGACTCCTGTATTCTATGTGATGGTTGATCAACGCCAGCTATTTGAACAGATTCTTTTCGAGGTACTCTCTGATTACCCTCCAATAATTAACCTATCACTGTCAGGCTCACTTGGTTGGCTTTTGAAGCCGTTTTTCAACAAAGGAACATTAGATTACATCCATTCCTCTGGCACCTCACCCGTGGATAAACAGGTTTTAAATATTTCTGTCAGAGCCCTGGCAATTTCTACACTTCTTTCCCTCAAGGCCAAGGGAATATCATGTCAGACGTCCATCCACCATCAGACAAAAATTAGCCGACACAAGATGAAGGCAGGACAGTAGTCCCACCTCTCCAGCACGAGTCATGGATCAAGTGAGCACTGACTGCAAGAAGTTTCTACATCCTCTTGGTGTCTGTGTGGATTTCCTCCCACACTCCACAGCTCAAGGGGGCCGTAAGTTCATTGGCGAATTGGGAAGCTCAAGACCATGGGGTGGAAGTGCACATTCTGGACCTGGGGGCATCAATTCAATTCAACTGCACGGATGAACCTTTGGGCACGACCTGATCTTTTTCTGGTTTCAAACTCATTATTTTTGAAAATTGTATGTGCACCTCTAATGCAACACGACTGCTGCAAAACAGGCTTCTTGATACATATCCATGACAAGAACTCGGGAGAATCTGATTTAGTTACTAGACTTTTGAACAGAACAGTGTCTGGACATTTTATCCCTAAACTGAAACTTTATAGACATACAGAACAAAAAGAGGGCAAAACAAGCTTGTGTCTCACCAATACCACAATTCACGGACACTTTTTAAGTTCTCAAGGGTGGCAGAAAACACAAAGAACAGACAAACTCCTTCCACACTGTCACTTTGAGAGCTTTGGACTCACCATGCTATAAATATTGCCAAGCCATCACTCTCTCTCCAAATCAATGACCCAAAGTCCTGGCTGAGCGATAGATTTGAGACATTTTACCCGCTATGTAGCAATCGGGCACAAGGAAAATTGCTGCTTCCATTGTGAAGTATTTAGGAATCTCAGACCACAAACAACCTTCACCCCGAAAAACAAGCAATTCTCCACAATAAAACTAGGTTTCCTTCCTGTCTGCAAGCATCTGCTCTCTTGAGTCTGAATGGCACAACTGGGGAAACCGTTTCAAATCCATGACCTGAAACAGCATATTCTCTTCCCCTAATTGGAGCTGTCTTGCAATTGGCCACCACTGCCCGAGCAAGAATGAACTGGGAGATCTCACACTTGCTCCTTCACAGGTGAGACCTCCCTGTTCATTGGAGCTCCATATTATCCATCTTGCTCAATTTTGTTAACCTTAATCAAGTCTCCTCTCATTCTCCAACACTCCCATGAAAAATAAAAATCATGTATCCTGTAGTTCGCGAGTCTGGACACCAGGTGGTGGTATTATACCTAGATCTCTCTCTCTCTCTCTCCCCCTCTCGCTTCATGCATGCAGTACTCGGTGTGAACAGGCGGTGGCAGCACTTTACAGCTCTTGCAATCTGCAGCTTGGACAGGAGATGTCGGAGTTACAGAGACATGGCTGCGGGAACGGCAGGATTGGGAAATCAATGTTCCCGGGTACACGTCCTATAGAAAAGACAGAAAGTTGGGAAGAGGAGGTGGGGTAGCTCTGTTGGTAAGAAATAAAATTCAGGCATTTGAAAGGAAAGACATTGAAACAGGTGGGTAGAGTCTGTTTTGATAGAATTAAGAAATTGTAAAGGCATGAGGACCATAATGGGGGTCATTTACAGGCCTCCGAAAAGTAGCTCAGATATTAAAGTATAAATCAGGAATTAAGAGTGGCATGTCAAAGTGGTAGCAATACGGTAGTTATGGGGGACTTCAACATGAAAGTGGACTGGGATAATCAGACGGGGGCAGGAACACAAGAGAGTGAGTTTATTGAATGTCTACGAGATACTTTCATCCATTGATTTAATTATAAATTTGGTTACTTTGTTCTTTATGTTAATTTTTTTCCCCAGTTTTATCCATATTTGAATCCAAATTCAGGTTGAAATCCCCTCCTATTAATATGTTCCCTTGCGTATCTGCTACCTTCAAAAAGATATCTTGCATAAACTTTTGATCTTCTTCGTTAGGTGAATATACATTGAGTAGATTCCAAAACTCCGAATATATCTGACATTTTATCATTACATATCTCCCTGCTGGATCTATTATTTCCTCTTCTATTTTAAATGGCACATTTTTACTAATTAATATAGCTACTCCTCTTGCTTTTGAATTATACGATGCTGCTGTTACGTGTCCTACCCAATACGAGATACTTTCTTGGAGCAGCTAGTGGAGGAACCTACCAGGGGGAAGTCAATTCTGGACTTGGTGCTGTGCAGCGACGCAGAGTTAATAAGTGACCTCGATGTAGGGGAGCCATTAGGGAATAGTGACCATGGTATGGTTATTTTTGAGCGGCAATTAGAAAGGGAAAAAGAAAGGAAGTCGGAAGCATCTGTACTGCAGTTAAATAAAGGGGATTATGCAGCTATGATGGAGGAGCTAGCCAAAATAAAATGGAAAGATACACTAGCTGGGAGGACAACTCGGGAAAAATGGCAGGTGCTTTTGGACATTTTCCACAGGATTCAGGACAAATTTATTCCAAAGTGGCGGAAAGGCTCTAGGAGATGCAAATGGCAGTCGTGGCTAACTAATGAAATCAAGTGCAATATCAAATCCAAAGGGAGTAAGTATAAGATAGAGAAGTGGAAGACTAGTGGGCAAGATCAGGGAGCATGGAATTGGAGGTAAGGTGCTGACATGGATAGGAAATTGGTTAAGAAATAGGAAACAAAGGATTGGAGTAAGCCGGTCCTTTTCAGGATGGCAGGATGTGACGAGTAGAGTGCCGCAGGGATCGGTATTGGGTCCTCAGTTGTTTGTAATTTCTGTAAATGATTTGGATGAGGGGATTAATAACATGAGCAAATTTGCAGATGACACTAAACTGCGTGGCGGTGTGGGGTGTGAGGGTGATATCAGGAAAATGCAGAGGGACTTGGACAGGTTGGGGGTGTGGGCTGCTGAATGGAAGATGACGTTCAATGTGAGCAAATGAGAGGTTATCCATTTTGGGGGCAATAATAGGAAAGCTGAGTATTCTCTAAATGGAGACAAGCTAAGGAGTGGGGAGGAGCAAATGGATCTGGGTGTACTTGTTCACCGGTCACTGAAGGCTAACATGCAGGTTCAGAAAGCTGTGAAGAAGGCAAATAGCATGTTGGCTTTCATAAAGAGGGGATTGGAGCATAGGAACAGAGACGCCCTTCTGCAGTTGTGCAGGGCCCTGGTGAGACCCCACCTGGAGTATTGCGTCCAGTACTGGTCTCCAATTTTGAGGAAGGACATACTAGCTATAGTGGGTGTGCAGCGCAGATTTACAAGGTTAGTTCCAGCGATGGCGGGGTTGACATATGCTGAAAGGCTAGAAAAACTGAACTTATATCCGATGGAGTTTAGAAGGATGAGGGGGGACATGATTGAGGTATACAAAATTATCAGGGGGATGGACAGGGTGAAGTCGGATTACTTGTTCCCAGTGATGGGGGAGACGAGGACTAGAGGGCATAGTTTAAGAATACAGGGTAGGCCCTTTAGGACGGAGATGAGAAAACATTTTTTTACCCAGAGAAGTGTGAATCTGTGGAATGCTCTGCCACAGAGGGTGGAAGAGGCAGATTCGCTGATTATGTTCAAAAGAGCGTTAGATAAGACTCTAGTGGGCAAAGGAGTAAAGGGTTATGGGGATAAGGCTGGAATGGGGTACTGATAGTAGTGATCAGCCATGATCTGTAAAATGGCGGTCACTGAAGGCTCGACAGGCCGAAGGGCCTACTCCTGCTCCTATTGTCTATTGAACCATTCCTCCAAGGTCCCTCTGTTCCTCAATGCCCTCCCCTTCACTGCATACGTCTTGGTTATTCTTACCAAAATAAAGTACCTCACACTTACCTACATTAAACTCCATCTGCCATCTTTCCAAACAGTCCAAATCCTTTTGTAGTCCATGAAAACCCTCCTCACTCTCCACAACTTGAAAATAAGCAAAATGTATTACGTTATGTTAAGCTTTTTTTTGAACATTTTAATAAAATTTAATAGAATATTTCAGGCCAATGGGACGCCAGGCATCATTAATCTTTCCATGTACGGCGTGGTCGTGCGTGAAAGTGTGGCCATTTTGGCCAAAAAAGCGCAGTAAAACGAACCGCGATCACAGGAGTGGCCTCCACAGTCGACCCGCAGCGATATCTTTGAGATAATTTCATGGAAACAAACGACAACTTAAGCAAATATTACGTGTGTGTCTGTGTGTGTCTCTGTGTGTGTCTGTGTGTGTGTATATGTCTCTCTGTGTCTGTGTGTGTGTGTCTGTCTGTCTGGGTATGTGTGTGTCGCTCTCTCTCGGTGTCTCTAATATATGCTTATTCATTACCCACCATTATCCATCCCTACTGGTGGTGCGGGCTTTGTTCCCCAAGGCGTCCGTATTGGCTGCCCATAGACCATCTCTGCCCCAACGCATTCCTCGGTGTCACCTGCATTAAAATCAAGATGGCATCAGCACCTTTTTGGACACTTTTAGCTGTGTTTCCTCAGTTCTTCTGGCCAGTTTTGTGTTTCGTTCACACATTCCTGCTTCCTGGGGTTGACGGCACTCGTGGAAGATCGCCAGTTCCTGAAACAATTCTTCATTCATCTTATTTGTAACATTTTTACATTTAATTTAACATATGCATTAAAAAACTTAAATTTCTTATTTGAAAATAAGATAAAATTAATGCATAGTGATTTCAAAAGTAACCCCTCCCACAGCTACCCAATAGAAAACAATAAAGAGAGAAAACATCTAGATAGTATTTATAAAAATTGACCAAAACTCTCAAATAAAATCTTGGTTTTCTTGGTTTTAGGAGTCAGAAAGTTCGTGTTGGGTGGTTAACACTTAATTCCGACAATTGGTAAATACACATCCCAAATCTTCAAAAGAGAAATTCAAATTTGTTCCGTGAATTCGATGTAATTATTTCAAGTGGGAATCAACGGCCTATTTCAGTGTGGCCATCGACCCATTCCCAAATACGCATCGGACTTCCAAGTTACTGCCACACATTTTAACCCTATAACAATTACAGCACAGAAACAGGTCACTTGGCCCTTCTTGTCTGCACTGAACTAAATACTCTCCTCTCGTACCACCTCTCTGCATTCCCCTCCCCTCCAATTTTCCCTGAAATGACAAAATGGACCCTGCCGCCACTATTTCTCCCGGAAGCTCACTCCACTCAGCCACCACTCTGAGTAAAGAAGTTCCCCCTCATGTTACTTCCAAACTTTTACCTCCTGTTTCAATCTCTGCTCCCGCAATGAAAAAAGTCTATCCACATCAACTCGTTCTATCCTCCTAGTAATTTTAAAGACCTCGATCAAATCCCCTCTCAACCATCTACAATCCAAAGAATAAAGACTTCATTTGCTCAATCTTTCTTTGTAATCTAGTTGCTGATATCCAGGTAACATTGACGTAAATCTTCTCTCCACCCTCTCTACTTTGTTGATAGCTTTCCTCTCATTTGGTGACCAGAAGTGTACACAGTATCTCAACAGGGCCTCACCAATATCTTGTCTAGTCTCAACCTCACTGCCCAACTCCCGTATTCTATGCTATGGTTGATCAAGGCCAGCTATTTGAACAGATTCTTTTCGAGGTACTCTCTGATTACCCTCCAATAATTAACCTATCACTGTCAGGCTCACCTGGTTGGCTTTTGAAGCCGTTTTTCAACAAAGGAACATTAGATTACATCCATTCCTCTGGCACCTCACCCGTGGATAAACAGGTTTTAAACATTTCTGTCAGAGCCCTTGCAATTTCTACTCTTCTTTCCCTCAAGGCCAAGGGAATATCATGTCAGACGTCCATCCACCAACAGACAAAAATCAGCCATCACAAGGTGAAGGCAGGACAGTAGTCCCACCTCTCCAGCACGAGTCACCCCAGGATCAAGTCAGCACTGACTGCAAGAAGTTTCTACATCCTCTCGGTGTCTGTGTGGATTTCCTCCCACACTCCACAGCTCAAGGGGGCCGTAAGTTCATTGGCGATTTGGGAAGCTCAAGACCATGGGGTGGAAGTGCACATTCTGGACCTGGGGGCATCAATTCAATTCAACAGCACAGATGAACCTTTGGGCACGACCTGATCTTTTTCTGGTTTCAAACTCATTATTTTTGAAAATTGTATGTGCACCTCTAATGCAACACGACTGCTGCAAAACAGGCTTCTTGATACATATCCATGACAAGAACTCGGGAGAATCTGATTTGGTTACTAGACTTTTGAACAGAACAGTGTCTGGACATTTTATCCCTAAACTGAAACTTTATAGACATACAGTACAAAAAGAGGGCAAAACAAGCTTGTGTCTCACCAATACCACAATTCACGGACACTTTTTAAGTTCTCAAGGGTGGCAGAAAACACAAACAACAGACAAACTCCTTCCACACTGTCACTTTGAGAGCTTTGGACTCACCATGCTATAAATATTGCCAAGCCATCACTCTCTCTCCAAATCAATGACCCAAAGTCCTGGCTGAGCGATAGATTTGAGACATTTTACCCGCTATGTAGCAATCAGGCACAAGGAAAAGTGCTGCTTCCATTGTAAAGTATTTAGGAATCTCAGACCACAAACAACCTTCACCCCGAAAAACAAGCAATTCTCCACAATAAAACTAGGTTTCCTTCCTGTCTGCAAGCATCTGCTCTCTTGAGTCTGAATGGCACAACTGGGGAAACCGTTTCAAACCCATGACCTGAAACAGCATATTCTCTTCCCCTAATTGGAGCTGTCTTGAATTGGCCACCACTGCCCGAGCAAGAATGAACTGGGAGATCTCACACTTGCTCCTTCACAGGTGAGACCTCCCTGTTCATTGGAGCTCCATATTATCCATCTTGCTCTATTTTGTTAACCTTAATCAAGTCTCCTCTCATTCTCCAACACTCCCATGAAAAATAAAAATCATGTATCCTGTAGTTCGCGAGTCCGGACACCAGGTGGTGGTATTATACCTCTCTCTCTCTCTCTCTCTCCCTAGCTTCATGCATGCAGTACTCGGTGTGAACAGGCGGTGGCAGCACTTTACAGCCCTTGCAATCTGCAGCTTGAACAGGAGATGTCGGAGTTACGGAGACATGGCTGCGGGAACGGCAGGATTGGGAAATCAATGTTCCTGGGTACACGTCCTATAGAAAAGACAGAAAGTTGGGAAGAGGGGGTGGGTTAGCTCTGTTGGTAAGAAATGAAATTCAGGCGTTTGAAAGGAAAGACACTGAAAGAGGTGGGTCGAGTCTGTTTGGATAGAATTAAGAAATTGTAAAGGCATGAGGACCATAATGGGGGTCATTTACAGGCCTCCGAAAAGTAGCTCAGATATAGAAGTATAAATCAGGAATTAAGAGTGGCATGTCAAAGTGGTAGCAATACGGTAGTTATGGGGGACTTCAACATGAAAGTGGACTGGGATAATCAGACGGGGGCAGGAACACAAGAGAGTGAGTTTATTGAATGTCTACGAGATACTTTCTTCCATTGATTTAATTATAATTTGGTTACTTTGTTCTTTCTGTTAATTTTTTTCCCCAGTTTTATCCATATTTGAATCCAAATTCAGGTTGAAATCCCCTCCTATTAATATGTTCCCTTGCGTATCTGCTACCTTCAAAAAGATATCTTCCATCAACTTTTGATCTTCTTCGTTAGGTGAATATACATTGAGTAGATTCCAAAACTCTGAATATATCTGACATTTTATCATTACATATCTCCCTGCTGGATTTATTATTTCCTCTTCTATTTTAAATGGCACATTTTTACTAATTAATATAGCTACTCCTCTTGCTTTTGAATTATACGATGCTGGTGTTACATGTCCTACCCAATACGAGATACTTTCTTGGAGCAGCAAGTGGAAGAACCTACCAGGGGGAAGTCGATTCTGGACTTGGTGCTGTGCAGCGACGCAGAGTTAATAAGTGACCTCGATGTAGGGGAGCCATTAGGGAATAGTGACCATGGTATGGTTATTTTTGAGCTGCAATTAGAAAGGGAAAGAGAAAGGAAGTCGGAAGCATCTGTACTGCAGTTAAATAAAGGGGATTATGCAGCTATGAGGGAGGAGCTAGCCAAAATAAAATGGAAAGATACACTAGCTGGGAGGACAACTGGGGAAAATGGCAGGTATTTTTGGACATTTTTTACAGGATTCAAGACAAATTTATTCCAAAGTGGAGGAAAGGCTCTAGGAGATGCAAATGGCAGCCATGGCTAACTAATGAAATCAAGTGCACTATCAAATCCAAAGGGAGTAAGTATAAGATAGCGAAGCAGAGTGGTAAGTTAGAGGATTGGGAAACCTTCAAAGAGCATCAGAGGGTAACTAAGAAATTCATGAGAGGGGAAAATGAAGTACGAGAGGAAATTAGCAAATAATATAATGGAGGATAGCAAAAGCTTTTTTCAATATGTGAAGAGGAAGAAATTGGTTCTGTCTACAATTGGTCCATTAAGAATGGAAAAGGGTGGAATTATTACCGGAAACAAGGAGTTGGCTGAGGAATTTAACAAATACTTTGCATCTGTCTTCACCAAGGAGGATATAGGTTATGGACAGTTAGGGGGTAGTGGTCATGCGGTATCAAGAGACTTGGGGAACTTTCCTGGGGAAGTAGGGGATCTAATGGATATCCGGATCTAGAAGCAGGAGGTTGTGAGTAAATTGTTGGGACTGAGGGCTGATAAAACCCCAGGGCCTGATGGGCTGCATCCCAGGGTGCTTAAAGAAGTTGCTATGGAAATTGTGGAGGCACTGGTCGACATTTTCCAAAGTTCCATAGATTCGGGGGAGGTCCCTGAGGATTGGAGAGTGGCTGATGTGGTGCCGATTTTTAAGAAGGGAGGGAGGGAGAAAACGGGAAATTATAGACCGGTCAGCCTGATGTCAGTGGTGGGGAAGATACTGGAATCTATCATAAAAGGAGTAATAGCAGAACACTTAGGCAGAAATAATAGTATAAGGGCTAGTCAGCATGGATTCCTTAAGGGTAAGTCATGCTTGACTAACCTTCTGGAATTTTTCGAGGATGGGACAAAGAGGGTGGACTTGGGAGAGCCAGTGGATGTGGTGTATTTGGACTTCCAGAAGGCCTTTGATAAGGTACCGCACGGGAGACTAGTGGGCAAGATCAGGGAGCATGGAATTGGAGGTAAGGTGCTGACATGGATAGGAAATTGGTTAAGAAATAGGAAACAAAGGGTTGGAGTAAGCGGGTCTTTTTCAGGATGGCAGGATGTGATGAGTGGATTGCCGCAGGAATCGGTATTGGGTCCTCAGTTGTTTGTAATTTATGTAAATGATTTGGATGAGGGGATTATTAATAACATGAGCAAATTTGCAGATGACACTAAATGGGGTGGCGGTGTGGGGTGTGAGGAGGATGTCAGGAAAATGCAGAGGGACTTGGACAGGTTGGGGGTGTGGGCTGCTGAATGGAAGATGACGTTCAATGTGAGCAAATGTGAGGTTATCCATTTCGGGGGCAATAATAGGAAAGCTGAGTATTATTTAAATGGAGACAAGCTAGGGAGTGGGGAGGAGCAAATGGATCTGGGTGTACTTGTTCACCGGTCACTGAAGGCTAACATGCACGTTCAGAAAGCTGTGAAATGGGCAAATGGCATGTTGGCTTTCATAAAGAGGGGATTGGAGTATAGGAACAGAGACGCCCTTCTGCAGTTGTACAGGGCCCTGGTGAGACCCCACCTGGAGTATTGCACCCAGTACTGGTCTCCAATTTTGAGGAAGGACATACTAGCAATAGAGGATGTGCAGCGCAGATTTACAAGGTTAGTTCCAGCGATGGCGGGGTTGACATATGCTGAAAGGCTAGAAAAACTAGACTTGTATCCGATGGAGTTTAGAAGAATGAGGGGGGACATGATTGAGGTATACAAAATTATCAGGGGGATGGACAGGGTGAAGTCGGATTACATGTTCCCAGTGATGGGGAAGACGAGGACTAGAGGGCATAGTTTAAGAATACAGGGTAGGCCCTTTAGGACGGAGATGAGAAAACATTGTTTTACTCAGAGAAGTGTGAATCTGTGGAATGCTCTGCCATAGAGGGTGGTAGAGGCAGATTCGCTGATTATGTTCAAAAGAGAGTTAGATAAGACTCTTGTGGGCAAAGGAGTTCAGGGTTATGGGGATAAGGCTGGAAAGGGGTACTGATAGTAGTGATCAGCCATGATCTGTGAAATGGCGGTCACTGAAGGCTCGACAGGCAGAAGGGCCTACTCCTGCTCCTATTGTCTATTGAACCATTCTTCCAAGATCCCTCTGTTCCTCAATGCCCTCCCCTTCACTGCATACGTCTTGGTTATTCTTACCAAAATAAAGCCCCTCACACTTACCTATATTAAACTCCATCTGCCATCTTTCCAAACAGTCCAAATCCTTTTGTACTCCATGAAAACCCTCCTCACTCTCCACAACTCTTGAAAATAAGCCAAATGTATTACGTTATGTTAAGCTTCTCTTTGAAAATTTTAATTTCACATGCATTAAATGCGTACGTAAATTTCTCATTCAAAGATAATGAAAAATTAATACATAGTATTTTTTTTAATTCCCCCTGCCCAACAACCCAATAGAAAAGATAGATAACGTCTGGAAAGTATTTATAAAAAAATTACTAAAAAACTATCAAATAAAATCTAACAAATTTTCTTGATTTTAGGAGTCAGAAGGTTCAGGTTGGGCGATTACAACTTAATTCCTACAGTTTATAAATAGGATTCCCAAATCTTTCCAAAAATTTCAAATTTGTTACAGAAATTACATGTAATTATTTCAAGTGTCAAGGGACTTGGGGGGTTCTCGTTCAGGAAAACATAGTGAGTGGGTAACCACCAGGTTGGATCGGCAGGAAAAGAAAGCAAATTCTATGTTGGCCTTTGTTTCTAGGGTAGGGAGGTGTTGATAGGGCATGGGAGAGACCTCATTTGGAGAACTGCGAAGTTTATCTTAAAAAGGATGTGCTGTTGTTGGAGAGAGAGCAGAGATTTACCAGGATGATATATCTCCACTCTTCATTGGAGTATAGAAGAAGGAGAGGAGATTTCAGAAACCTTTCCAATGCTGAAAGGATTGGACAGTAGATGTGAATAATGTTTCCCTTGGATAAAAAGACATTGTCTTAGAATTGGAAGGTACCTATTTAAAGCAGATGAGAAATTTATTTCACCAGAAGGTCATGGAATTTGTTGCTGGATTGTTAAGAGAGTTTAAGTGGTGGGGGGGGGGGGGGGGGCGGAATTAATAAATGGTTAATGAGTCAGGGTATCAAGGGATCAGGGGAAAAAGCCATAACTTGGAATGAGAGGCGAGAACTGTTTAGATCAGGGGATAGCAGACACAGTGGCATGAATGGCCAACTTCTGTTCCTTGTGATTTGACACCATTTTAACTAATGTACCTTTTAGAATTTTAACATCCATCCATATGTCCTCTGTATTTTGGATGTGAAACAACGGCTGTGCAGGAGAAGCCAGTGAGTTGGTGAGACCAATTGCTCTTCAGACTGGAGGCCTGTGATGAGAGATGTGCCTCAGGGATAGGTGCTGGAACAATAATGTGGTGAATTGGATTAGCAAGTTGGCAGATGACACCAAGAACGGAGGAGTTGTGGACAGCCAGGAAATCTTGCAGAAGGATCTGGACCAGCTGGAGAAAGGGCAGATGGAATTTAATGCAGACAAGTGTGAGGTGTCACATTTTGAAGGGCAAACCAAGAAAAGATAGACACGGTGAACGGTCGGGCACTGAGGAGTGAGGTTGAACAGAGGGACATGGTAAACGGGTGTCATTCCATGCAAGTGCTGTCACAGGTGGATTTGGGCGGGAATTGAAGATACCCAAGTTAACTAAAATTGAAAATTGTAAATGGGGCAAAAAAAGGGATCTATTTCAGAAATGTTTGTGACAACAGAAAATGGCTAAACCAACTTTAGATTAAATGGGAGATTCTTCTTTTGAATTAACCCAAGAAGAACGGACTACTTACTATGTGTGAAGATGGTGGATTAAATTGATGAATGTGCGATATAATTGGGTGAATTATAATTTTTTTTTACATCAGTTGTATTTAACTCCAGGAAAAAAAGATAAGGATTTAGTCATTCAGACTAATGTTTTCATTGTGGGATTCAAATTAATACTTTTTTTTGTCTATCTGGTTGTGTGATAAAGTTAAGCCTTTGAGGATTTATTTGAAACTACTTTAAAGAAACTCTTTTTATGTTCGATCCACTGCTTTTTCTAATGCGGTATATTACAACTTGAACAACGGGATTAAGAATGGATAAACCTCAAATTGAGTTTATTCAGTTAGTATTAGCAGTGGCCAGTAAATGCATTGCGATGACGTGGAAAATTAGGTTTGGTGTTTTCATTCTACCGCAACGAATTGATATGATTTTTCTCTCCCTCAGTCGAGGGAGTTTGGGGGGGGTTAATTATGGGGAGGGGGGATGGAATATAGTTTTTTTTGGGAGGTTGGTTTATTTTGTTTACTATGTATTTTATATGTTCATAAATAAAGTTTAAAAAAAGATACACAACCAGTGTTTCAGGCTTGTGCCTTTTAACAGGGCTACGAGTATCTGTACTCTATAAAGGTTCACTGCTTGATCAGATGAGCTTCTCCAGCATTTGTGTCCTTACAGAATTTGGTTGAGTTACTATATGTGGACATCAGGTCATTTTTTCACCCTTAAATTGTCCATCCACACAGACAGGAACTTCTTTTTCCCACAACTAGCCTCATTTGGTGAAGTGTGTGGAATATTAGCTGTAGAATATCTTCTTCTGGGAATTATGATGAAGAAACCACTTTGGCAGAAAGCTGGGAAAGAGAGTTAAAAAGCACATTCCAGACAGGGATCAATTCTCACCTCCTCTACTGAGCCATACATATCCAAATGCCTGCCTGATCTTCAAAACAATGGTGCAAATTGTTAGACCTGATCCAAAGGCTGCAATAAGCCCCCAGCACCACTCAGACCCTGAATGGCATTGTTTCTGCTTTGAAGTGAAGAATTTAAGACTGCTATGAAATTAAGACATTTGGGTAAATTGGAAACCAGAAATCAGGCAGGCAGAGAATGATTACTAACGTGAACTGTGAGCAACTCTTCCAGACTCCTGTTGATTTTTTTGTGTTCCCTAACCCTAACTGGTACATGAGATTAGATGACCAACAAGAAGTCCTTTCCTTGTCTTTAGGAAGAGGATATGCAAAATGTAAAATACAGTGGCAGATAGAACAGTAACAGGTCATAACAAGCCCTGACCATCTGAAACAGGTCATGGGAATATAAATTTATTCAGTAATGTAGAAATGACTGCAAAAGCTGAGAAATTAGGAATTCATAAACTGAGGCAAAGATGGGATGGAGATTTGAACATAGAAAATGGACTGATCGTTATAAATGAGATAGACTGGTTCAATACAATTTTATTCACCAGACACCTCAAAAGAAAATACATGGAATCGGATTTGTTTCAAATGTTAACAAGTCATTTGTACTTTTCTGCATTTGACTTGGCAATGTCCTAAAGTTGGGCAGCTTGGTTGAAATAAGTATTTTTTTTAAAATTCCCACAGGATCCATGAGAAAGAAATGTTAAGGAATTAAATTTAAATTAGAACTGAATATTTACCAGGTGTAAATTGCTGCAAATTGTACAGCTAGAAAGTGCGTGGCCATATCTTGCAAACTGGCTGAGGTTCGGAACTGTTCACCACAAGAAAATAATGTATCGTTCACGAGATGAACATTCTATCTTTGGAGCCCACATTTCCTAAAGGTGGGTTGAAGTGAAGTTTTGAAATATTCACAATATTATGGTTAAATAAAACATCTGTTGAAGATCTCTGGTCCCTCATTTGGGATGTGGAGAGGGTGGGTCTGGGTAGATCTCAATTTGTATTAATCAACCACATGTATCGGGATTTGAATTATATTCTTGTAAAATTAACAAGAATATAACTAACTCTTAAAAATTAATTAAAAAAAAACCCTGACCCACACAAATGCCCCTGTTCACCTTGCCATTTTGTAAAAGGTGATGGGGGGAAAATCCTGACACAAGGGACAGATTTGAACCTGGGTCACTGTCATTTTCTGTTAAACATGCCAAGATCAAAATTCGACTGACTGTCCTGTAACATAGTGCAATATTACACACACGTAAGGTAAGATGGTTACATCAGTAAAAATTAAATGAAATGCTTCTTACAGTCAAGAGCAAAAGAATTCCCTGCAGCCTCCAAACCAGCCCTTGCCCACAAATAACACCCCCCGCCCCCCTCCCCACCCCAATTCTGGGATCAAACCATCAGCAGCCTACACTTTGTTGGAATCTAGGGGTTAAAACATTATGAAAGAAATGATTAATTAATAAGTTGATATGTACTGCATGGTTCAGGGAAAAAGAGGAATGTGATTAAGTGGCATTCACAGCATGGAGCGAAGTTGGCTGAGCAAAATTGTCTGCTCCCAAATACAGGGAGAGGAAATTCATAAAACG
This sequence comes from Narcine bancroftii, assembly GCF_036971445.1. NCBI lineage: Eukaryota > Metazoa > Chordata > Chondrichthyes > Torpediniformes > Narcinidae > Narcine > Narcine bancroftii. The sequence continues at coordinate 125,057,442 of NC_091477.1, read as the reverse complement.
ATTTAGGAAGAAAGCTCCAACTGAAGGAGGTGGTGAGTAGCACAGGAGACACAGGCCAGACCAGAACAAAGAATGGCCTGCAAGAAACCAAGGAAATGGAAAACCAGTCTAGGAGGAAGATTAAGGCATGAGGAGGTGTTAAAGAGAACAGCAGAAATTGGCCAGACAGGAACAGAATGGTGATTAGAAATATCTGGTGATGAATTAATTTCTGATCAAAACAACAGGATAGTCTGGCCTGGAGGATTAAGATGGGAGCGCTACACCCCAGATATCTGCAAAACAGGAGATGACTTGTGATAACCCTTATGCAAAAAGATCTAGCAAAGGAAGCCAACTTTTGTTCTGTATGATAAGGTTGATCTATATAAACTGAGCCAACTGGACAATAGGGGTCAGTCTTGGGGAATAGCTCACTGTGCAGGTGACCTATGAACTAACGACTGACCCAGAGCTCTGTTAAGTTTTATTCTTGTGCTGGGTAATAAATTGACTGTTGAACCGAATACCTTCTCCTATCACTTCATTCAAAGAACACGCTGGACTCAGACCACATACAGACTAAATTAAGAGTAAGGGAAAGCCAGAGTCCGACAACTTCAGAGCCAAACCTCAGGCACAAACATCCCAAAACCATCATCCCAAGACAAGAGCTAAAGTTGCAGGCACCGTAAACCACACACATTAAAACAACACATTTCTCTGGCTCAATACCCACGAACCACATGGAACACCAGTTTGCAAACTACCCACAAACAGGGGCTTCCACAAACACCGGATTCCTTTCACCCCAACAACTCAAAGAACCACCCCAGAAAAAGCAGCCACAGTAAAACCAGGCTTCCTACCTTCCACTGATGGCAGCATCACCTCATCTCTGCCTGAAAGCTGCAAGTGACGAGAGTGGGGAAACTCTCCTGTTTGAAACCCTGAGCTGGAATCAGGAGGACAATTAATTCAGGTGTGAAATATCTCAGTAAATTGTGGCTGGCCCTTTAAACAAGGCCCATCTCCGCCCTTCAAGAGAGCTGCAATTAAGGGAATAGCACCTTTTTAATTTGGAGTGGGAGTTAAAACAGTTTTCTCACCTGTGGCATTGAGATGTTTGAGGAGATGATACCTCTCGATAGGGGAGTGTTAGAGCTTTATGAGAGATTTGTTTGTTTGTGGGGCTTGTCTTATGAATTTTGGTTTGGAAGCCTTTTGTGGTCTATGACAGCTGAAAACTAAGCAAACTAGGGTTTTCTTTGATCCTGATGGTTGTGCAGCAGTTCAAACTTCTCAAATGCAGAATTTGAGCTGTTTGCTCTCCCAGTGCCCTAGAGCATTGGTTTGGGAATATTTATGCCACAGGTGGTGTTATGGTCCTGTTAAGTCCATGACTCTGGATCAAATCTGGCCCCGTCTGCAAGGGATTTGTGTGTTCACCCACTCTTCAGTGGAGGTGGCAGGTTAACAGGTGTTTGTGGGGGGGAAAATCGCAGGTGAATGAGGGGGAATGCACGGAGCTGGTGGGGTGAATAGGAGTGTGAGGCAGTTGTTGGCGAAGGAGAGTGTGTTGCAGGGATGTGTAGCTGAGGACTCACCATCCAATCTCAGACCAGAGTGAAACAGGATTCTTATCGTGCTCACAAATTCCTTCGTCACTCCTCAAACGATGATCAGTATTCTGACTCAAGCGTTTTCTGGCCTTGTGACGACAAGCGGGCCTAACGTTCCAATGGCAAATGAGGCAGGGAGGATGTTTCCTGTAATAGAGGTAGTAAAAGTTCCATTAGAGAGGAATACGTTGCCTTTAACTGATAACATGCGGTGGGGTCTCGGTACATTTGGTGATGTCTGGGATCTCTCTATCAATATAAAAAATGAAAATCAAGGCTGGGTCTCTCTGTGGGGGGGGGGGGGGGGTATCTAATATTTGCTTATGTCATAATCTAATTCATCCCAACTGGCAGTGCGGGCTTTGTTCCCCAAGGCATCCGTATTGGCTGTCCATGGACCATCTCTGTCCCAATGCAGTCCTCAGTGTCTCTTGCATTTAAATCAATGATGGCATCAGCACCTTTTGGCCAATTTTAGCTGTGTTTACTCAGTCAATCTGGCCAGTTTAGTTTTTCATTCAGTACTGGTGTCTGGGGTTAATGGGAGTAGTGGATGATTGATAATTCCTGAAATAATTCTTCATTCATCTTATTTTTTTTAAATTATTTAATTTCACATATGCATTAAAAACTAATTTTTTATTTGAAATAACATCAAATGAATGCATAGTGATTAAAAAAAATTAACCCCTTGTCTTGGGATGATGGTTTTGAGATGTTCGTGCCTGAGGTTTGTCTCTGAAGTGGACGCTGCTGATGGGTTGATCCCAGAATGGGGGGGGGGGGGTGTTTGTGGGCAAGGGCTGGATTGGAGGAATTCTCTTGCTCTTGACTGCAAGAACCATTTCATTTAATTTTTCCTGATGTAAAGAAAAAAAGAAAAAAACATCTGGATAGTATTTATAAAAATTTACCAAACCTTTCAAATAAAATCTAACATCTTAAATTTCTTGATTTTAGGAGTCGGAAGGTTCATGTTGAGCTTCCAAGTTACTGCCACACATTTTACCCCAAGAACAATTACAGCACAGAAACAGGTCATTTGGCCCTTCTCGTCTGCTCTGAACTAAATACTCTCCTCTAGTACCACCTCTCTGCATTCCCCACCCCTCCAATTTTCTCTTAAATGACAAAATGGACCCTGCTTTCACTATTTCTCCCGGAAGCTCACTCCACTCAGCCACCATTGAGTCAAGAAGTTCCCCCTCACGTTACTTCAAAACTTTTGCCTCTTAACTCAAGACCTCTTGTTTCAATCTCTCCCACTTGCAATGGAATTGCCTATCCACATCAACTCTATCCATCCTTCTTGTAATTTTAAATACTCTACCAAATCCCCTCTCGGCTTTCGAGTTGACAGGAATGCACTCATGGATGGTTGGATGAATTCTCTTGGGGAACAGTTCATAGTGGCTCAAAAGTGCTTGATTAGATGCAAGGAGAGCTGCCACTGAATGTTGCATGTATTTGGTTCTGGGTTTCGAAGGTACCTCAGCTCTCTCTCTTTTGTACTCGGTCCAAAAGACATTGCTGATCTTATTTGGAATTAGACCAGTTTCAATGAAGCAATGCTGAAGATTTTTGCTGGGGGGGGGGGATAAGCATTGCATTAAATTAAGCTGCGGCTGGTCATCCTTAAGTGTTGATCTGCAGTCCAAGTCTGGTGAGCTTTCTGGGATGGGCTAACGTTCCAGGCAACTCCTTCTTCACACAACAGGATTCAACATTTAATAGGACGGGGGGTGGGGGAATAATCTTGGGTTAAGTTCCATTTGTGTTTTAGTTCATAAAGCCCATTGGATTTTGACTTCTATCGGGAGCACAGTGGGATATGAACAACATTTCTTGTTGTTTTCAGAGTATATCTTTCCCCTGGTTTATAATTCTTTGTGTGAATCATTTTTTTACTCCTGTCCAAGTTAGTAACAGGAAACACTGTGGGAGTGGGACGCTGTTTCATCGCTGGTAAAGTCCAATAACTGGTGAAACATTGACATGATTGAAGCTCTCTGGAAGGCAGGTTTCCAATTACTGCAGGTAACTTTCAGTTCAAGATCTTTCACCCCATCTTCCTCACTCGTGCACAGTGTCACGGCCGTCAATGACGGAGGGAGGAAAGTTGGTTTAAAAATGAGCAAATTGTTTACGTCAGAGCCAAGTCTGAAACCACCTTTTATTGAACCAAGCGAGATGCAGGACTAGTCACGGTGGCTGCTGGGAAGCACATGCAGATAGCCTTGCCCACAAGGAATCTTTTGAGTCCTCATTCTCAACATAGGGTGGCAGTGTCCTAGGGTCTCCTTCTTTCGCCTCGTCTTCCTTAATCATCTGAAGCCTGATTTCTTTCCCCTCTCATTCAGCCTGCATTATTTTCTGCATCCTCTCCCTGTTACTCCCTTGCTTTATGTTCCCTTCATTTTCTCCCTCATCATTAATTTTAGCAAAGATGACTGGCTTGGTTTAGTCTGTAACATGTTTGAGTTTCAAGTGGAACATTTAACGTGGGATCAGTGCTGTTTTGAAATATTAGCAGAATAGAGGGCGACACCAGTCACTAATGGATAGAAGAGAAAAAGATCCCCCTCTCTCTGGTAAGGTCGTGGGCAAGAGACCTAAGAGAGGAACAAGTCTGAATAAACATCTTTCCTGATTAACTGTGTCCGGTGCATTGATTGAGTGGTGCTGTTGCAGCAGACCCCACTCTTATCCATAATTGATTGGAAACTAATCTATGGTCACTGGACCCAAAATGTTCACATACACGTTTTACCTCTCTAACTATTACAGCATCGAAATAGGCCAACTTGGCCCTTCGAGTCCACGCCGAACACTTTGTCCTACCTCATCCCATTGACCTACACTCACCCCTTGACCCTCCATTCTTTTCCTGTCCAAATACATATCCCACTTCTCCTTAAGTGCTAATATTGAGCCTGCCTCCTCCACTTCATCTGCAAGTCTATTCCACACACCCACCACTCTGAGTGAAAGTCCCCCCTCACATTTCCTCTAAACTTCTGCCCCTTTCTCTCAACCCACCTCAAATCTATACCCCAATAATTTTAAATACCTCAACCCAATCCAACCTCAACCTTTTATGCTCCGCAGAATAAAAATCTTGCTTAACCTTTCCCTATAACTTAGACCTGTGGTTTTCAAAATGCTCCCAAACTCAAATTCCACTTGAAGCAATCCCTACACCAGAAGTGCTCTGTGATTAGTCAGGGATTGATTCAGGTGCAATGAAAGGAACCACCTACATCCTACAGGATGGAGCGCCAGAATAGCGTACATAGTTGAAGAAATTAAATTCCAAGACTTTGCTCTGCAAAGTGTTTCAACTTCAAAAGTACAGCCCCTCATGCCCAATCCCGGGAATTTACTGGGACAGGGTCCAGTGGAAAAGGGACACTGTCCAAATGCCAGTGTCAAATGATGTCATTTCACGCCACCTCTAACCCTACTCATATCCTCGGCGTTTGCCGATGTCGGCCTGGTGGTAAAACCAGTGGAACAGAGACAGCAGAGAATCACCTGTTTCCAGTCGAAGGCAGAACACTCCGCTCCCCGGGGATGAGTTGTGTTCAGTGGAAAAGCAATCTTGTGTCCCAGTGGAAATGGCACCAAGGGCTTCCTAACCTGAGACACTGCATGGCCAATGAACTGGGATTCCCGTGGAAAAAGGGTTTCAGACAGCTTTGTAAAATCTGCATGCAGTGCTTCAACCGAAATGAAGGCCAATGGGATGATGAGCTTCATTAAACTTTTCTACGTGGTCGTGCGTGAAAGTGAGGCCATTTTGGCAAGAAAGCGCAGAAAAATTAACCACGATCACAGGAGTGGCCTCCACGTGATACCTGGAGCAATATCTTCATGGAAACAAGCGACAACTTGACCAAATATCTAATCTCATTTATAAAAATAGCACTGGCCTTCGCGAAAAGATGTATCACGATCAACTGGATGTCCGATAGCACGCTGGGCTGTGGAAATGAACTGCTGTTACCTACGGGAAAAAAAAATCACATAAACGTGACCCTTTGGTAAAGGTCTGTCAACTGTACTTGGACCACATAGGGGCCCAGACACTAATATAAATGAACAATAAAAGGGGATGAATGTAACCATTATATAGACCAAAACCAAGTTTCCCCAACTGGACTCATCTACTTGTAATCTCTGAAAATGTGGATATGAAAACAAACTGCAATAGAGAGAGAAAAAATTCAAAGTGCAAAAGGAAGAGTCTTTAAATGGGTCCCTGAATGTGTGTTGAGTCTGGTGGTGAAGGGGAAGCAGCTGTTCCTGAACCCGGCTATACCTCTTTCCTGATGGGAGCAGTGAGAACAGAGCGGGTGATGTGGATCCTTGATTGCTGCTGCTCTCTGACAGCAGCGTTCCCTGCAAATGTTCTCAATGGTGGAGGGTTTTTACCTAAGATATCCTGGGTGGTGTCTTAACTTTTGCAGAGCTTTTTGCTCAGGGGTATTGGTGTCACAAGACAACTGATCAAACCTACTACAAACTGAACCTTTCACCCCTCACACCCGTAAACCCACTATTTTTCTTGCATCAATGTGCCTGTCTAAATGTTAAAGGTCCCTATTATTCCAGACTACACCATCCTGCCCGGCCATGCACTCCAGGCACCCGCAGCCTTCTGCACGTTCTCTTTCTACAAGTCCTTCAGCAGCCTTGTGTTTCCTCAGCACTGCCTGCTCCTCCACCAAGCTCTGCCTCAAATCCATTCACTCTATGAGCTTCCTGCATCACTCCAGAGAAAAGCCCAAGGTTTCTCTCTGGATATTGCATTTACTTCATTCTGATGGGCTGAATTCCTGCAGCTTCCCAATCAAACATCTGCAATCGCCTTTAAATTGTGCCCCTCTGCACAGATTTGTGCCACCTGCTTTTAAGCAGGTTAAATCCTATGGGCATTCTGACAGTATCCTTCCACTCTCTCTCTCTCTCTCTCTCTACCAGTGGATCTAAATCCTTCTGCCCAAATTGTTGCTTGGTCTGGGCTTCTGTCCTTTTGCCTGGATTCTCATCCTCTGCTATTTCAGTCTGAACCTTGCCGTCAGCCCGAGGAATAAAACCGAGGGGATATGGATTGGAATTCTTTCTGGCTAGAGCATCTCAAACACTGCTCTCATCCTCGTGTGTGCACAGCTAGAGACAAGAACAAATCTTGTCCTTAGTCACTGTGAAATCCATCTCCAGGATGCTGGCACTTTATTCCTGTGTGTTTTTTTTTGAACCTTGCTTAGTGCTAGTTTTTCCTTTTGATTTGAACATAACAATATATGTGAACGCACTTTCCAAATGGTTTTACAATGTAAACAATATTTTAAAGAAAAATCTGAAGACTTCACCATCTGAGATGCAGATTCTAATCTGTGGCTTCGGCGGGTCCGCGCCAAGGGGTATTTGGATTATTTTAAAGAGGACCGTCTTCCAATGTCTGCAGTGGAACTGGGAGAAAGAGGGTTGGGCTGTCGGTGTCATAGTTAATGACGTCTCATTACAGAACTGAAAGCTTACAATCTGTGGTGAACTGATATACTCGTCCCACTGACCAGCACCCCTTCCTGCTCATTCCCATCCATGGGGCCGGGACTCCCTCACCCTCACGGGTCCCCCTCACACTCGCAGTTCTCCGATCCCCTCAACCACACGGATCCCCTAAACCACGCGGGTTCCCACCCCCACCTTCAGCCTCGCAGGTGCCCTCAGCCTTCTGGGTCCACGTCCCGGTCCTCCCCTCCGCCCTCTGGGTCCCCGTACCTCCTCAACCTTCTGGGTCCCCGTCCCCTTCCCCCCTCAGCCTTCTGGGTCCCCACTTCCCCCTCAGCCTTCTGGGTCCCCGTCAGCCATCTGGGTCCCTGTCCTCTCTCAGCTTTTTGGGTCCCCGTCCCCCCTAACCTTTCTGGGTCCTGATCACCCTCACCCTTCTGGGTCCTGATCACCCTCACCCTTCTGGGTCCTGATCACCCTCACCCTTCTGGGTCCTGATCACCCTCACCCTTCTGGGTCCAGATCACCCTCACCCTTCTGGGTCCTGATCACCCTCACCCTTCTGGGTCCTGATCACCCTCACCCTTCTGGGTCCTGATCACCCTCACCCTTCTGTGTCCTGATCACCATTACCCTTCTGGGTCCTCATTCCCCTCACCCTTCTGGTTCCACGAGTACCTCAGCCTTGCGTGTCCCTCAACCTTCTGGATACCCGTCCCCCTCAGCCTCGCAGGATCCCCGCCCCCCACAGCCTTGCATGTCCCTCACTCCTCTTGCAGATATCCCATGCTGAAAGGCTAGAAAAACTGAACTTATATCCGATGGAGTTTAGAAGGATGAGGGGGGACATGATTGAGGTATACAAAATTATCAGGGGGATGGACAGGGTGAAGTCGGATTACTTGTTCCCAGTGATGGGGGAGACGAGGACTAGAGGGCATAGTTTAAGAATACAGGGTAGGCCCTTTAGGACGGAGATGAGAAAACATTTTTTTACCCAGAGAAGTGTGAATCTGTGGAATGCTCTGCCACAGAGGGTGGAAGAGGCAGATTCGCTGATTATGTTCAAAAGAGCGTTAGATAAGACTCTAGTGGGCAAAGGAGTAAAGGGTTATGGGGATAAGGCTGGAATGGGGTACTGATAGTAGTGATCAGCCATGATCTGTAAAATGGCGGTCACTGAAGGCTCGACAGGCCGAAGGGCCTACTCCTGCTCCTATTGTCTATTGAACCATTCCTCCAAGGTCCCTCTGTTCCTCAATGCCCTCCCCTTCACTGCATACGTCTTGGTTATTCTTACCAAAATAAAGTACCTCACACTTACCTACATTAAACTCCATCTGCCATCTTTCCAAACAGTCCAAATCCTTTTGTAGTCCATGAAAACCCTCCTCACTCTCCACAACTTGAAAATAAGCAAAATGTATTACGTTATGTTAAGCTTTTTTTTGAACATTTTAATAAAATTTAATAGAATATTTCAGGCCAATGGGACGCCAGGCATCATTAATCTTTCCATGTACGGCGTGGTCGTGCGTGAAAGTGTGGCCATTTTGGCCAAAAAAGCGCAGTAAAACGAACCGCGGTCACAGGAGTGGCCTCCACAGTCGACCCGCAGCAATATCTTTGAGATAATTTCATGGAAACAAACGACAACTTAAGCAAATATTACGTGTGTGTCTGTGTGTGTCTCTGTGTGTGTCTGTGTGTGTGTATATGTCTCTCTGTGTCTGTGTGTGTGTGTCTGTCTGTCTGGGTATGTGTGTGTCGCTCTCTCTCGGTGTCTCTAATATATGCTTATTCATTACCCACCATTATCCATCCCTACTGGTGGTGCGGGCTTTGTTCCCCAAGGCGTCCGTATTGGCTGCCCATAGACCATCTCTGCCCCAACGCATTCCTCGGTGTCACCTGCATTAAAATCAAGATGGCATCAGCACCTTTTTGGACACTTTTAGCTGTGTTTCCTCAGTTCTTCTGGCCAGTTTTGTGTTTCGTTCACACATTCCTGCTTCCTGGGGTTGACGGCACTCGTGGAAGATCGCCAGTTCCTGAAACAATTCTTCATTCATCTTATTTGTAACATTTTTACATTTAATTTAACATAGGCATTAAAAAACTTAAATTTCTTATTTGAAAATAAGATAAAATTAATGCATAGTGATTTCAAAAGTAACCCCTCCCACAGCTACCCAATAGAAAACAATAAAGAGAGAAAACATCTAGATAGTATTTATAAAAATTGACCAAAACTCTCAAATAAAATCTTGGTTTTCTTGGTTTTAGGAGTCAGAAAGTTCGTGTTGGGTGGTTAACACTTAATTCCGACAATTGGTAAATACACATCCCAAATCTTCAAAAGAGAAATTCAAATTTGTTCCGTGAATTCGATGTAATTATTTCAAGTGGGAATCAACGGCCTATTTCAGTGTGGCCATCGACCCATTCCCAAATACGCATCGGACTTCCAAGTTACTGCCACACATTTTAACCCTATAACAATTACAGCACAGAAACAGGTCACTTGGCCCTTCTTGTCTGCACTGAACTAAATACTCTCCTCTCGTACCACCTCTCTGCATTCCCCTCCCCTCCAATTTTCCCTGAAATGACAAAATGGACCCTGCCGCCACTATTTCTCCCGGAAGCTCACTCCACTCAGCCACCACTCTGAGTAAAGAAGTTCCCCCTCATGTTACTTCCAAACTTTTACCTCCTGTTTCAATCTCTGCTCCCGCAATGAAAAAAGTCTATCCACATCAACTCGTTCTATCCTCCTAGTAATTTTAAAGACCTCGATCAAATCCCCTCTCAACCATCTACAATCCAAAGAATAAAGACTTCATTTGCTCAATCTTTCTTTGTAATCTAGTTGCTGATATCCAGGTAACATTGACGTAAATCTTCTCTCCACCCTCTCTACTTTGTTGATAGCTTTCCTCTCATTTGGTGACCAGAAGTGTACACAGTATCTCAACAGGGCCTCACCAATATCTTGTCTAGTCTCAACCTCACTGCCCAACTCCCGTATTCTATGCTATGGTTGATCAAGGCCAGCTATTTGAACAGATTCTTTTCGAGGTACTCTCTGATTACCCTCCAATAATTAACCTATCACTGTCAGGCTCACCTGGTTGGCTTTTGAAGCCGTTTTTCAACAAAGGAACATTAGATTACATCCATTCCTCTGGCACCTCACCCGTGGATAAACAGGTTTTAAACATTTCTGTCAGAGCCCTTGCAATTTCTACTCTTCTTTCCCTCAAGGCCAAGGGAATATCATGTCAGACGTCCATCCACCAACAGACAAAAATCAGCCATCACAAGGTGAAGGCAGGACAGTAGTCCCACCTCTCCAGCACGAGTCACCCCAGGATCAAGTCAGCACTGACTGCAAGAAGTTTCTACATCCTCTCGGTGTCTGTGTGGATTTCCTCCCACACTCCACAGCTCAAGGGGGCCGTAAGTTCATTGGCGATTTGGGAAGCTCAAGACCATGGGGTGGAAGTGCACATTCTGGACCTGGGGGCATCAATTCAATTCAACAGCACAGATGAACCTTTGGGCACGACCTGATCTTTTTCTGGTTTCAAACTCATTATTTTTGAAAATTGTATGTGCACCTCTAATGCAACACGACTGCTGCAAAACAGGCTTCTTGATACATATCCATGACAAGAACTCGGGAGAATCTGATTTGGTTACTAGACTTTTGAACAGAACAGTGTCTGGACATTTTATCCCTAAACTGAAACTTTATAGACATACAGTACAAAAAGAGGGCAAAACAAGCTTGTGTCTCACCAATACCACAATTCACGGACACTTTTTAAGTTCTCAAGGGTGGCAGAAAACACAAACAACAGACAAACTCCTTCCACACTGTCACTTTGAGAGCTTTGGACTCACCATGCTATAAATATTGCCAAGCCATCACTCTCTCTCCAAATCAATGACCCAAAGTCCTGGCTGAGCGATAGATTTGAGACATTTTACCCGCTATGTAGCAATCAGGCACAAGGAAAAGTGCTGCTTCCATTGTAAAGTATTTAGGAATCTCAGACCACAAACAACCTTCACCCCGAAAAACAAGCAATTCTCCACAATAAAACTAGGTTTCCTTCCTGTCTGCAAGCATCTGCTCTCTTGAGTCTGAATGGCACAACTGGGGAAACCGTTTCAAACCCATGACCTGAAACAGCATATTCTCTTCCCCTAATTGGAGCTGTCTTGAATTGGCCACCACTGCCCGAGCAAGAATGAACTGGGAGATCTCACACTTGCTCCTTCACAGGTGAGACCTCCCTGTTCATTGGAGCTCCATATTATCCATCTTGCTCTATTTTGTTAACCTTAATCAAGTCTCCTCTCATTCTCCAACACTCCCATGAAAAATAAAAATCATGTATCCTGTAGTTCGCGAGTCCGGACACCAGGTGGTGGTATTATACCTAGATCTCTCTCTCTCTCTCTCCCTAGCTTCATGCATGCAGTACTCGGTGTGAACAGGCGGTGGCAGCACTTTACAGCCCTTGCAATCTGCAGCTTGAACAGGAGATGTCGGAGTTACGGAGACATGGCTGCGGGAAGGGCAGGATTGGGAAATCAATGTTCCTGGGTACACGTCCTATAGAAAAGACAGAAAGTTGGGAAGAGGGGGTGGGTTAGCTCTGTTGGTAAGAAATGAAATTCAGGCGTTTGAAAGGAAAGACACTGAAAGAGGTGGGTCGAGTCTGTTTGGATAGAATTAAGAAATTGTAAAGGCATGAGGACCATAATGGGGGTCATTTACAGGCCTCCGAAAAGTAGCTCAGATATAGAAGTATAAATCAGGAATTAAGAGTGGCATGTCAAAGTGGTAGCAATACGGTAGTTATGGGGGACTTCAACATGAAAGTGGACTGGGATAATCAGACGGGGGCAGGAACACAAGAGAGTGAGTTTATTGAATGTCTACGAGATACTTTCTTCCATTGATTTAATTATAATTTGGTTACTTTGTTCTTTCTGTTAATTTTTTTCCCCAGTTTTATCCATATTTGAATCCAAATTCAGGTTGAAATCCCCTCCTATTAATATGTTCCCTTGCGTATCTGCTACCTTCAAAAAGATATCTTCCATCAACTTTTGATCTTCTTCGTTAGGTGAATATACATTGAGTAGATTCCAAAACTCTGAATATATCTGACATTTTATCATTACATATCTCCCTGCTGGATTTATTATTTCCTCTTCTATTTTAAATGGCACATTTTTACTAATTAATATAGCTACTCCTCTTGCTTTTGAATTATACGATGCTGGTGTTACATGTCCTACCCAATACGAGATACTTTCTTGGAGCAGCAAGTGGAAGAACCTACCAGGGGGAAGTCGATTCTGGACTTGGTGCTGTGCAGCGACGCAGAGTTAATAAGTGACCTCGATGTAGGGGAGCCATTAGGGAATAGTGACCATGGTATGGTTATTTTTGAGCTGCAATTAGAAAGGGAAAAAGAAAGGAAGTCGGAAGCATCTGTACTGCAGTTAAATAAAGGGGATTATGCAGCTATGAGGGAGGAGCTAGCCAAAATAAAATGGAAAGATACACTAGCTGGGAGGACAACTGGGGAAAATGGCAGGTATTTTTGGACATTTTTTACAGGATTCAAGACAAATTTATTCCAAAGTGGAGGAAAGGCTCTAGGAGATGCAAATGGCAGCCATGGCTAACTAATGAAATCAAGTGCACTATCAAATCCAAAGGGAGTAAGTATAAGATAGCGAAGCAGAGTGGTAAGTTAGAGGATTGGGAAACCTTCAAAGAGCATCAGAGGGTAACTAAGAAATTCATGAGAGGGGAAAATGAAGTACGAGAGGAAATTAGCAAATAATATAATGGAGGATAGCAAAAGCTTTTTTCAATATGTGAAGAGGAAGAAATTGGTTCTGTCTACAATTGGTCCATTAAGAATGGAAAAGGGTGGAATTATTACCGGAAACAAGGAGTTGGCTGAGGAATTTAACAAATACTTTGCATCTGTCTTCACCAAGGAGGATATAGGTTATGGACAGTTAGGGGGTAGTGGTCATGCGGTATCAAGAGACTTGGGGAACTTTCCTGGGGAAGTAGGGGATCTAATGGATATCCGGATCTAGAAGCAGGAGGTTGTGAGTAAATTGTTGGGACTGAGGGCTGATAAAACCCCAGGGCCTGATGGGCTGCATCCCAGGGTGCTTAAAGAAGTTGCTATGGAAATTGTGGAGGCACTGGTCGACATTTTCCAAAGTTCCATAGATTCGGGGGAGGTCCCTGAGGATTGGAGAGTGGCTGATGTGGTGCCGATTTTTAAGAAGGGAGGGAGGGAGAAAACGGGAAATTATAGACCGGTCAGCCTGATGTCAGTGGTGGGGAAGATACTGGAATCTATCATAAAAGGAGTAATAGCAGAACACTTAGGCAGAAATAATAGTATAAGGGCTAGTCAGCATGGATTCCTTAAGGGTAAGTCATGCTTGGTGCCTGCCACATTGACCACCGCCAGTGGGCTGATAACGCCTCAAACCGTGCATCTTGGCGCCTCACAGTTTGGCGGGCAGCAGCCTCCTTTGAAGAAGACCGCAGAGCCCACCTCACTGACAAAAGGCAAAGGAGGAAAAACCCAACACCCAACCCCAACCAACCAATTTTCCCTTGCAACCGCTGCAATCGTGTCTGCCTGTCCCGCATCGGACTGGTCAGCCACAAACGAGCCTGCAGCTGACGTGGACTTTTTACCCCCTCCATAAATCTTCGTCCGCGAAGCCAAGCCAAAGAAGAAAAAAGTCATGCTTGACTAACCTTCTGGAATTTTTCGTGGATGGGACAAAGAGGGTGGACTTGGGAGAGCCAGTGGATGTGGTGTATTTGGACTTCCAGAAGGCCTTTGATAAGGTACCGCACGGGAGACTAGTGGGCAAGATCAGGGAGCATGGAATTGGAGGTAAGGTGCTGACATGGATAGGAAATTGGTTAAGAAATAGGAAACAAAGGGTTGGAGTAAGCGGGTCTTTTTCAGGATGGCAGGATGTGATGAGTGGATTGCCGCAGGAATCGGTATTGGGTCCTCAGTTGTTTGTAAATTATGTAAATGATTTGGATGAGGGGATTATTATTAACATGAGCAAATTTGCAGATGACACTAAACGGGGTGGCGGTGTGGGGTGTGAGGAGGATGTCAGGAAAATGCAGAGGGACTTGGACAGGTTGGGGGTGTGGGCTGCTGAATGGAAGATGACGTTCAATGTGAGCAAATGTGAGGTTATCCATTTCGGGGGCAATAATAGGAAAGCTGAGTATTATTTAAATGGAGACAAGCTAGGGAGTGGGGAGGAGCAAATGGATCTGGGTGTACTTGTTCACCGGTCACTGAAGGCTAACATGCACGTTCAGAAAGCTGTGAAATGGGCAAATGGCATGTTGGCTTTCATAAAGAGGGGATTGGAGTATAGGAACAGAGACGCCCTTCTGCAGTTGTACAGGGCCCTGGTGAGACCCCACCTGGAGTATTGCACCCAGTACTGGTCTCCAATTTTGAGGAAGGACATACTAGCAATAGAGGATGTGCAGCGCAGATTTACAAGGTTAGTTCCAGCGATGGCGGGGTTGACATATGCTGAAAGGCTAGAAAAACTAGACTTGTATCCGATGGAGTTTAGAAGAATGAGGGGGGACATGATTGAGGTATACAAAATTATCAGGGGGATGGACAGGGTGAAGTCGGATTACATGTTCCCAGTGATGGGGAAGACGAGGACTAGAGGGCATAGTTTAAGAATACAGGGTAGGCCCTTTAGGACGGACATGAGAAAACATTGTTTTACTCAGAGAAGTGTGAATCTGTGGAATGCTCTGCCATAGAGGGTGGTAGAGGCAGATTCGCTGATTATGTTCAAAAGAGAGTTAGATAAGACTCTTGTGGGCAAAGGAGTTCAGGGTTATGGGGATAAGGCTGGAAAGGGGTACTGATAGTAGTGATCAGCCATGATCTGTGAAATGGCGGTCACTGAAGGCTCGACAGGCAGAAGGGCCTACTCCTGCTCCTATTGTCTATTGAACCATTCTTCCAAGATCCCTCTGTTCCTCAATGCCCTCCCCTTCACTGCATACGTCTTGGTTATTCTTACCAAAATAAAGCCCCTCACACTTACCTATATTAAACTCCATCTGCCATCTTTCCAAACAGTCCAAATCCTTTTGTACTCCATGAAAACCCTCCTCACTCTCCACAACTCTTGAAAATAAGCCAAATGTATCACGTTATGTTAAGCTTCTCTTTGAAAATTTTAATTTCACATGCATTAAATGCGTACGTAAATTTCTCATTCAAAGATAATGAAAAATTAATACATAGTATTTTTTTTAATTCCCCCTGCCCAACAACCCAATAGAAAAGATAGATAACGTCTGGAAAGTATTTATAAAAAAATTACTAAAAAACTATCAAATAAAATCTAACAAATTTTCTTGATTTTAGGAGTCAGAAGGTTCAGGTTGGGCGATTACAACTTAATTCCTACAGTTTATAAATAGGATTCCCAAATCTTTCCAAAAATTTCAAATTTGTTACAGAAATTACATGTAATTATTTCAAGTGTCAAGGGACTTGGGGGGTTCTCGTTCAGGAAAACATAGTGAGTGGGTAACCACCAGGTTGGATCGGCAGGAAAAGAAAGCAAATTCTATGTTGGCCTTTGTTTCTAGGGTAGGGAGGTGTTGATAGGGCATGGGAGAGACCTCATTTGGAGAACTGCGAAGTTTATCTTAAAAAGGATGTGCTGTTGTTGGAGAGAGAGCAGAGATTTACCAGGATGATATATCTCCACTCTTCATTGGAGTATAGAAGAAGGAGAGGAGATTTCAGAAACCTTTCCAATGCTGAAAGGATTGGACAGTAGATGTGAATAATGTTTCCCTTGGATAAAAAGACATTGTCTTAGAATTGGAAGGTACCTATTTAAAGCAGATGAGAAATTTATTTCACCAGAAGGTCATGGAATTTGTTGCTGGATTGTTAAGAGAGTTTAAGTGGTGGGGGGGGGGGGGGGGCGGAATTAATAAATGGTTAATGAGTCAGGGTATCAAGGGATCAGGGGAAAAAGCCATAACTTGGAATGAGAGGCGAGAACTGTTTAGATCAGGGGATAGCAGACACAGTGGCATGAATGGCCAACTTCTGTTCCTTGTGATTTGACACCATTTTAACTAATGTACCTTTTAGAATTTTAACATCCATCCATATGTCCTCTGTATTTTGGATGTGAAACAACGGCTGTGCAGGAGAAGCCAGTGAGTTGGTGAGACCAATTGCTCTTCAGACTGGAGGCCTGTGATGAGAGATGTGCCTCAGGGATAGGTGCTGGAACAATAATGTGGTGAATTGGATTAGCAAGTTGGCAGATGACACCAAGAACGGAGGAGTTGTGGACAGCCAGGAAATCTTGCAGAAGGATCTGGACCAGCTGGAGAAAGGGCAGATGGAATTTAATGCAGACAAGTGTGAGGTGTCACATTTTGAAGGGCAAACCAAGAAAAGATAGACACGGTGAACGGTCGGGCACTGAGGAGTGAGGTTGAACAGAGGGACATGGTAAACGGGTGTCATTCCATGCAAGTGCTGTCACAGGTGGATTTGGGCGGGAATTGAAGATACCCAAGTTAACTAAAATTGAAAATTGTAAATGGGGCAAAAAAAGGGATCTATTTCAGAAATGTTTGTGACAACAGAAAATGGCTAAACCAACTTTAGATTAAATGGGAGATTCTTCTTTTGAATTAACCCAAGAAGAACGGACTACTTACTATGTGTGAAGATGGTGGATTAAATTGATGAATGTGCGATATAATTGGGTGAATTATAATTTTTTTTTACATCAGTTGTATTTAACTCCAGGAAAAAAAGATAAGGATTTAGTCATTCAGACTAATGTTTTCATTGTGGGATTCAAATTAATACTTTTTTTTGTCTATCTGGTTGTGTGATAAAGTTAAGCCTTTGAGGATTTATTTGAAACTACTTTAAAGAAACTCTTTTTATGTTCGATCCACTGCTTTTTCTAATGCGGTATATTACAACTTGAACAACGGGATTAAGAATGGATAAACCTCAAATTGAGTTTATTCAGTTAGTATTAGCAGTGGCCAGTAAATGCATTGCGATGACGTGGAAAATTAGGTTTGGTGTTTTCATTCTGCCGCAACGAATTGATATGATTTTTCTCTCCCTCAGTCGAGGGAGTTTGGGGGGGGTTAATTATGGGGAGGGGGGATGGAATATAGTTTTTTTTGGGAGGTTGGTTTATTTTGTTTACTATGTATTTTATATGTTCATAAATAAAGTTTAAAAAAAGATACACAACCAGTGTTTCAGGCTTGTGCCTTTTAACAGGGCTACGAGTATCTGTACTCTATAAAGGTTCACTGCTTGATCAGATGAGCTTCTCCAGCATTTGTGTCCTTACAGAATTTGGTTGAGTTACTATATGTGGACATCAGGTCATTTTTTCACCCTTAAATTGTCCATCCACACAGACAGGAACTTCTTTTTCCCACAACTAGCCTCATTTGGTGAAGTGTGTGGAATATTAGCTGTAGAATATCTTCTTCTGGGAATTATGTTGAAGAAACCACTTTGGCAGAAAGCTGGGAAAGAGAGTTAAAAAGCACATTCCAGACAGGGATCAATTCTCACCTCCTCTACTGAGCCATACATATCCAAATGCCTGCCTGATCTTCAAAACAATGGTGCAAATTGTTAGACCTGATCCAAAGGCTGCAATAAGCCCCCAGCACCACTCAGACCCTGAATGGCATTGTTTCTGCTTTGAAGTGAAGAATTTAAGACTGCTATGAAATTAAGACATTTGGGTAAATTGGAAACCAGAAATCAGGCAGGCAGAGAATGATTACTAACGTGAACTGTGAGCAACTCTTCCAGACTCCTGTTGATTTTTTTGTGTTCCCTAACCCTAACTGGTACATGAGATTAGATGACCAACAAGAAGTCCTTTCCTTGTCTTTAGGAAGAGGATATGCAAAATGTAAAATACAGTGGCAGATAGAACAGTAACAGGTCATAACAAGCCCTGACCATCTGAAACAGGTCATGGGAATATAAATTTATTCAGTAATGTAGAAATGACTGCAAAAGCTGAGAAATTAGGAATTCATAAACTGAGGCAAAGATGGGATGGAGATTTGAACATAGAAAATGGACTGATCGTTATAAATGAGATAGACTGGTTCAATACAATTTTATTCACCAGACACCTCAAAAGAAAATACATGGAATCGGATTTGTTTCAAATGTTAACAAGTCATTTGTACTTTTCTGCATTTGACTTGGCAATGTCCTAAAGTTGGGCAGCTTGGTTGAAATAAGTATTTTTTTTAAAATTCCCACAGGATCCATGAGAAAGAAATGTTAAGGAATTAAATTTAAATTAGAACTGAATATTTACCAGGTGTAAATTGCTGCAAATTGTACAGCTAGAAAGTGCGTGGCCATATCTTGCAAACTGGCTGAGGTTCGGAACTGTTCACCACAAGAAAATAATGTATCGTTCACGAGATGAACATTCTATCTTTGGAGCCCACATTTCCTAAAGGTGGGTTGAAGTGAAGTTTTGAAATATTCACAATATTATGGTTAAATAAAACATCTGTTGAAGATCTCTGGTCCCTCATATGGGATGTGGAGAGGGTGGGTCTGGGTAGATCTCAATTTGTATTAATCAACCACATGTATCGGGATTTGAATTATATTCTTGTAAAATTAACAAGAATATAACTAACTCTTAAAAATTAATTAAAAAAAAACCCTGACCCACACAAATGCCCCTGTTCACCTTGCCATTTTGTAAAAGGTGATGGGGGGAAAATCCTGACACAAGGGACAGATTTGAACCTGGGTCACTGTCATTTTCTGTTAAACATGCCAAGATCAAAATTCGACTGACTGTCCTGTAACATAGTGCAATATTACACACACGTAAGGTAAGATGGTTACATCAGTAAAAATTAAATGAAATGCTTCTTACAGTCAAGAGCAAAAGAATTCCCTGCAGCCTCCAAACCAGCCCTTGCCCACAAATAACACCCCCCGCCCCCCTCCCCACCCCAATTCTGGGATCAAACCATCAGCAGCCTACACTTTGTTGGAATCTAGGGGTTAAAACATTATGAAAGAAATGATTAATTAATAAGTTGATATGTACTGCATGGTTCAGGGAAAAAGAGGAATGTGATTAAGTGGCAATCACAGCATGGAGCGAAGTTGGCTGAGCAAAATTGTCTGCTCCCAAATACAGGGAGAGGAAATTCATAAAACGATTTAGGAAGAAAGCTCCAACTGAAGGAGGTGGTGAGTAGCACAGGAGACACAGGCCAGACCAGAACAAAGAATGGCCTGCAAGAAACCAAGGAAATGGAAAACCAGTCTAGGAGGAAGATTAAGGCATGAGGAGGTGTTAAAGAGAACAGCAGAAATTGGCCAGACAGGAACAGAATGGTGATTAGAAATATCTAGTGATGAATTAATTTCTGATCAAAACAACAGGATAGTCTGGCCTGGAGGATTAAGATGGGAGCGCTACACCCCAGATATCTGCAAAACAGGAGATGACTTGTGATAACCCTTATGCAAAAAGATCTAGCAAAGGAAGCCAACTTTTGTTCTGTATGATAAGGTTGATCTATATAAACTGAGCCAACTGGACAATAGGGGTCAGTCTTGGGGAATAGCTCACTGTGCAGGTGACCTATGAACTAACGACTGACCCAGAGCTCTGTTAAGTTTTATTCTTGTGCTGGGTAATAAATTGACTGTTGAACCGAATACCTTCTCCTATCACTTCATTCAAAGAACACGCTGGACTCAGACCACATACAGACTAAATTAAGAGTAAGGGAAAGCCAGAGTCCGACAACTTCAGAGCCAAACCTCAGGCACAAACATCCCAAAACCATCATCCCAAGACAAGAGCTAAAGTTGCAGGCACCGTAAACCACACACATTAAAACAACACATTTCTCTGGCTCAATACCCACGAACCACATGGAACACCAGTTTGCAAACTACCCACAAACAGGGGCTTCCACAAACACCGGATTCCTTTCACCCCAACAACTCAAAGAACCACCCCAGAAAAAGCAGCCACAGTAAAACCAGGCTTCCTACCTTCCACTGATGGCAGCATCACCTCATCTCTGCCTGAAAGCTGCAAGTGACGAGAGTGGGGAAACTCTCCTGTTTGAAACCCTGAGCTGGAATCAGGAGGACAATTAATTCAGGTGTGAAATATCTCAGTAAATTGTGGCTGGCCCTTTAAACAAGGCCCATCTCCGCCCTTCAAGAGAGCTGCAATTAAGGGAATAGCACCTTTTTAATTTGGAGTGGGAGTTAAAACAGTTTTCTCACCTGTGGCATTGAGATGTTTGAGGAGATGATACCTCTCGATAGGGGAGTGTTAGAGCTTTATGAGAGATTTGTTTGTTTGTGGGGCTTGTCTTATGAATTTTGGTTTGGAAGCCTTTTGTGGTCTATGACAGCTGAAAACTAAGCAAACTAGGGTTTTCTTTGATCCTGATGGTTGTGCAGCAGTTCAAACTTCTCAAATGCAGAATTTGAGCTGTTTGCTCTCCCAGTGCCCTAGAGCATTGGTTTGGGAATATTTATGCCACAGGTGGTGTTATGGTCCTGTTAAGTCCATGACTCTGGATCAAATCTGGCCCCGTCTGCAAGGGATTTGTGTGTTCACCCACTCTTCAGTGGAGGTGGCAGGTTAACAGGTGTTTGTGGGGGGGAAAATCGCAGGTGAATGAGGGGGAATGCACGGAGCTGGTGGGGTGAATAGGAGTGTGAGGCAGTTGTTGGCGAAGGAGAGTGTGTTGCAGGGATGTGTAGCTGAGGACTCACCATCCAATCTCAGACCAGAGTGAAACAGGATTCTTATCGTGCTCACAAATTCCTTCGTCACTCCTCAAACGATGATCAGTATTCTGACTCAAGCGTTTTCTGGCCTTGTGACGACAAGCGGGCCTAACGTTCCAATGGCAAATGAGGCAGGGAGGATGTTTCCTGTAATAGAGGTAGTAAAAGTTCCATTAGAGAGGAATACGTTGCCTTTAACTGATAACATGCGGTGGGGTCTCGGTACATTTGGTGATGTCTGGGATCTCTCTATCAATATAAAAAATGAAAATCAAGGCTGGGTCTCTCTGTGGGGGGGGGGGGGGGTATCTAATATTTGCTTATGTCATAATCTAATTCATCCCAACTGGCAGTGCGGGCTTTGTTCCCCAAGGCATCCGTATTGGCTGTCCATGGACCATCTCTGTCCCAATGCAGTCCTCAGTGTCTCTTGCATTTAAATCAATGATGGCATCAGCACCTTTTGGCCAATTTTAGCTGTGTTTACTCAGTCAATCTGGCCAGTTTAGTTTTTCATTCAGTACTGGTGTCTGGGGTTAATGGGAGTAGTGGATGATTGATAATTCCTGAAATAATTCTTCATTCATCTTATTTTTTTTAAATTATTTAATTTCACATATGCATTAAAAACTAATTTTTTATTTGAAATAACATCAAATGAATGCATAGTGATTAAAAAAAATTAACCCCTTGTCTTGGGATGATGGTTTTGAGATGTTCGTGCCTGAGGTTTGTCTCTGAAGTGGACGCTGCTGATGGGTTGATCCCAGAATGGGGGGGGGGGGGGTGTTTGTGGGCAAGGGCTGGATTGGAGGAATTCTCTTGCTCTTGACTGCAAGAACCATTTCATTTAATTTTTCCTGATGTAAAGAAAAAAAGAAAAAAACATCTGGATAGTATTTATAAAAATTTACCAAACCTTTCAAATAAAATCTAACATCTTAAATTTCTTGATTTTAGGAGTCGGAAGGTTCATGTTGAGCTTCCAAGTTACTGCCACACATTTTACCCCAAGAACAATTACAGCACAGAAACAGGTCATTTGGCCCTTCTCGTCTGCTCTGAACTAAATACTCTCCTCTAGTACCACCTCTCTGCATTCCCCACCCCTCCAATTTTCTCTTAAATGACAAAATGGACCCTGCTTTCACTATTTCTCCCGGAAGCTCACTCCACTCAGCCACCATTGAGTCAAGAAGTTCCCCCTCACGTTACTTCAAAACTTTTGCCTCTTAACTCAAGACCTCTTGTTTCAATCTCTCCCACTTGCAATGGAATTGCCTATCCACATCAACTCTATCCATCCTTCTTGTAATTTTAAATACTCTACCAAATCCCCTCTCGGCTTTCGAGTTGACAGGAATGCACTCATGGATGGTTGGATGAATTCTCTTGGGGAACAGTTCATAGTGGCTCAAAAGTGCTTGATTAGATGCAAGGAGAGCTGCCACTGAATGTTGCATGTATTTGGTTCTGGGTTTCGAAGGTACCTCAGCTCTCTCTCTTTTGTACTCGGTCCAAAAGACATTGCTGATCTTATTTGGAATTAGACCAGTTTCAATGAAGCAATGCTGAAGATTTTTGCTGGGGGGGGGGGATAAGCATTGCATTAAATTAAGCTGCGGCTGGTCATCCTTAAGTGTTGATCTGCAGTCCAAGTCTGGTGAGCTTTCTGGGATGGGCTAACGTTCCAGGCAACTCCTTCTTCACACAACAGGATTCAACATTTAATAGGACGGGGGGTGGGGGAATAATCTTGGGTTAAGTTCCATTTGTGTTTTAGTTCATAAAGCCCATTGGATTTTGACTTCTATCGGGAGCACAGTGGGATATGAACAACATTTCTTGTTGTTTTCAGAGTATATCTTTCCCCTGGTTTATAATTCTTTGTGTGAATCATTTTTTTACTCCTGTCCAAGTTAGTAACAGGAAACACTGTGGGAGTGGGACGCTGTTTCATCGCTGGTAAAGTCCAATAACTGGTGAAACATTGACATGATTGAAGCTCTCTGGAAGGCAGGTTTCCAATTACTGCAGGTAACTTTCAGTTCAAGATCTTTCACCCCATCTTCCTCACTCGTGCACAGTGTCACGGCCGTCAATGACGGAGGGAGGAAAGTTGGTTTAAAAATGAGCAAATTGTTTACGTCAGAGCCAAGTCTGAAACCACCTTTTATTGAACCAAGCGAGATGCAGGACTAGTCACGGTGGCTGCTGGGAAGCACATGCAGATAGCCTTGCCCACAAGGAATCTTTTGAGTCCTCATTCTCAACATAGGGTGGCAGTGTCCTAGGGTCTCCTTCTTTCGCCTCGTCTTCCTTAATCATCTGAAGCCTGATTTCTTTCCCCTCTCATTCAGCCTGCATTATTTTCTGCATCCTCTCCCTGTTACTCCCTTGCTTTATGTTCCCTTCATTTTCTCCCTCATCATTAATTTTAGCAAAGATGACTGGCTTGGTTTAGTCTGTAACATGTTTGAGTTTCAAGTGGAACATTTAACGTGGGATCAGTGCTGTTTTGAAATATTAGCAGAATAGAGGGCGACACCAGTCACTAATGGATAGAAGAGAAAAAGATCCCCCTCTCTCTGGTAAGGTCGTGGGCAAGAGACCTAAGAGAGGAACAAGTCTGAATAAACATCTTTCCTGATTAACTGTGTCCGGTGCATTGATTGAGTGGTGCTGTTGCAGCAGACCCCACTCTTATCCATAATTGATTGGAAACTAATCTATGGTCACTGGACCCAAAATGTTCACATACACGTTTTACCTCTCTAACTATTACAGCATCGAAATAGGCCAACTTGGCCCTTCGAGTCCACGCCGAACACTTTGTCCTACCTCATCCCATTGACCTACACTCACCCCTTGACCCTCCATTCTTTTCCTGTCCAAATACATATCCCACTTCTCCTTAAGTGCTAATATTGAGCCTGCCTCCTCCACTTCATCTGCAAGTCCATTCCACACACCCACCACTCTGAGTGAAAGTCCCCCCTCACATTTCCTCTAAACTTCTGCCCCTTTCTCTCAACCCACCTCAAATCTATACCCCAATAATTTTAAATACCTCAACCCAATCCAACCTCAACCTTTTATGCTCCGCAGAATAAAAATCTTGCTTAACCTTTCCCTATAACTTAGACCTGTGGTTTTCAAAATGCTCCCAAACTCAAATTCCACTTGAAGCAATCCCTACACCAGAAGTGCTCTGTGATTAGTCAGGGATTGATTCAGGTGCAATGAAAGGAACCACCTACATCCTACAGGATGGAGCGCCAGAATAGCGTACATAGTTGAAGAAATTAAATTCCAAGACTTTGCTCTGCAAAGTGTTTCAACTTCAAAAGTACAGCCCCTCATGCCCAATCCCGGGAATTTACTGGGACAGGGTCCAGTGGAAAAGGGACACTGTCCAAATGCCAGTGTCAAATGATGTCATTTCACGCCACCTCTAACCCTACTCATATCCTCGGCGTTTGCCGATGTCGGCCTGATGGTAAAACCAGTGGAACAGAGACAGCAGAGAATCACCTGTTTCCAGTCGAAGGCAGAACACTCCGCTCCCCGGGGATGAGTTGTGTTCAGTGGAAAAGCAATCTTGTGTCCCAGTGAAAATGGCACCAAGGGCTTCCTAACCTGAGACACTGCATGGCCAATGAACTGGGATTCCCGTGGAAAAAGGGTTTCAGACAGCTTTGTAAAATCTGCATGCAGTGCTTCAACCGAAATGAAGGCCAATGGGATGATGAGCTTCATTAAACTTTTCTACGTGGTCGTGCGTGAAAGTGAGGCCATTTTGGCAAGAAAGCGCAGAAAAATTAACCACGATCACAGGAGTGGCCTCCACGTGATACCTGGAGCAATATCTTCATGGAAACAAGCGACAACTTGACCAAATATCTAATCTCATTTATAAAAATAGCACTGGCCTTCGCGAAAAGATGTATCACGATCAACTGGATGTCCGATAGCACGCTGGGCTGTGGAAATGAACTGCTGTTACCTACGGGAAAAAAAAATCACATAAACGTGACCCTTTGGTAAAGGTCTGTCAACTGTACTTGGACCACATAGGGGCCCAGACACTAATATAAATGAACAATAAAAGGGGATGAATGTAACCATTATATAGACCAAAACCAAGTTTCCCCAACTGGACTCATCTACTTGTAATCTCTGAAAATGTGGATATGAAAACAAACTGCAATAGAGAGAGAAAAAATTCAAAGTGCAAAAGGAAGAGTCTTTAAATGGGTCCCTGAATGTGTGTTGAGTCTGGTGGTGAAGGGGAAGCAGCTGTTCCTGAACCCGGCTATACCTCTTTCCTGATGGGAGCAGTGAGAACAGAGCGGGTGATGTGGATCCTTGATTGCTGCTGCTCTCTGACAGCAGCGTTCCCTGCAAATGTTCTCAATGGTGGAGGGTTTTTACCTAAGATATCCTGGGTGGTGTCTTAACTTTTGCAGAGCTTTTTGCTCAGGGGTATTGGTGTCACAAGACAACTGATCAAACCTACTACAAACTGAACCTTTCACCCCTCACACCCGTAAACCCACTATTTTTCTTGCATCAATGTGCCTGTCTAAATGTTAAAGGTCCCTATTATTCCAGACTACACCATCCTGCCCGGCCATGCACTCCAGGCACCCGCAGCCTTCTGCACGTTCTCTTTCTACAAGTCCTTCAGCAGCCTTGTGTTTCCTCAGCACTGCCTGCTCCTCCACCAAGCTCTGCCTCAAATCCATTCACTCTATGAGCTTCCTGCATCACTCCAGAGAAAAGCCCAAGGTTTCTCTCTGGATATTGCATTTACTTCATTCTGATGGGCTGAATTCCTGCAGCTTCCCAATCAAACATCTGCAATCGCCTTTAAATTGTGCCCCTCTGCACAGATTTGTGCCACCTGCTTTTAAGCAGGTTAAATCCTATGGGCATTCTGACAGTATCCTTCCACTCTCTCTCTCTCTCTCTCTCTACCAGTGGATCTAAATCCTTCTGCCCAAATTGTTGCTTGGTCTGGGCTTCTGTCCTTTTGCCTGGATTCTCATCCTCTGCTATTTCAGTCTGAACCTTGCCGTCAGCCCGAGGAATAAAACCGAGGGGATATGGATTGGAATTCTTTCTGGCTAGAGCATCTCAAACACTGCTCTCATCCTCGTGTGTGCACAGCTAGAGACAAGAACAAATCTTGTCCTTAGTCACTGTGAAATCCATCTCCAGGATGCTGGCACTTTATTCCTGTGTGTTTTTTTTTGAACCTTGCTTAGTGCTAGTTTTTCCTTTTGATTTGAACATAACAATATATGTGAACGCACTTTCCAAATGGTTTTACAATGTAAACAATATTTTAAAGAAAAATCTGAAGACTTCACCATCTGAGATGCAGATTCTAATCTGTGGCTTCGGCGGGTCCGCGCCAAGGGGTATTTGGATTATTTTAAAGAGGACCGTCTTCCAATGTCTGCAGTGGAACTGGGAGAAAGAGGGTTGGGCTGTCGGTGTCATAGTTAATGACGTCTCATTACAGAACTGAAAGCTTACAATCTGTGGTGAACTGATATACTCGTCCCACTGACCAGCACCCCTTCCTGCTCATTCCCATCCATGGGGCCGGGACTCCCTCACCCTCACGGGTCCCCCTCACACTCGCAGTTCTCCGATCCCCTCAACCACACGGATCCACTAAACCACGCGGGTTCCCACCCCCACCTTCAGCCTCGCAGGTGCCCTCAGCCTTCTGGGTCCACGTCCCGGTCCTCCCCTCCGCCCTCTGGGTCCCCGTACCTCCTCAACCTTCTGGGTCCCCGTCCCCTTCCCCCCACAGCCTTCTGGGTCCCCACTTCCCCCTCAGCCTTCTGGGTCCCCGTCAGCCATCTGGGTCCCTGTCCTCTCTCAGCTTTTTGGGTCCCCGTCCCCCCTAACCTTTCTGGGTCCTGATCACCCTCACCCTTCTGGGTCCTGATCACCCTCACCCTTCTGGGTCCTGATCACCCTCACCCTTCTGGGTCCTGATCACCCTCACCCTTCTGGGTCCAGATCACCCTCACCCTTCTGGGTCCTGATCACCCTCACCCTTCTGGGTCCTGATTACCCTCACCCTTCTGGGTCCTGATCACCCTCACCCTTCTGTGTCCTGATCACCATTACCCTTCTGGGTCCTCATTCCCCTCACCCTTCTGGTTCCACGAGTACCTCAGCCTTGCGTGTCCCTCAACCTTCTGGATACCCGTCCCCCTCAGCCTCGCAGGATCCCCGCCCCCCACAGCCTTGCATGTCCCTCACTCCTCTTGCAGATATCCCATGCTGAAAGGCTAGAAAAACTGAACTTATATCCGATGGAGTTTAGAAGGATGAGGGGGGACATGATTGAGGTATACAAAATTATCAGGGGGATGGACAGGGTGAAGTCGGATTACTTGTTCCCAGTGATGGGGGAGACGAGGACTAGAGGGCATAGTTTAAGAATACAGGGTAGGCCCTTTAGGACGGAGATGAGAAAACATTTTTTTACCCAGAGTAGTGTGAATCTGTGGAATGCTCTGCCACAGAGGGTGGAAGAGGCAGATTCGCTGATTATGTTCAAAAGAGCGTTAGATAAGACTCTAGTGGGCAAAGGAGTAAAGGGTTATGGGGATAAGGCTGGAATGGGGTACTGATAGTAGTGATCAGCCATGATCTGTAAAATGGCGGTCACTGAAGGCTCGACAGGCCGAAGGGCCTACTCCTGCTCCTATTGTCTATTGAACCATTCCTCCAAGGTCCCTCTGTTCCTCAATGCCCTCCCCTTCACTGCATACGTCTTGGTTATTCTTACCAAAATAAAGTACCTCACACTTACCTACATTAAACTCCATCTGCCATCTTTCCAAACAGTCCAAATCCTTTTGTAGTCCATGAAAACCCTCCTCACTCTCCACAACTTGAAAATAAGCAAAATGTATTACGTTATGTTAAGCTTTTTTTTGAACATTTTAATAAAATTTAATAGAATATTTCAGGCCAATGGGACGCCAGGCATCATTAATCTTTCCATGTACGGCGTGGTCGTGCGTGAAAGTGTGGCCATTTTGGCCAAAAAAGCGCAGTAAAACGAACCGCGGTCACAGGAGTGGCCTCCACAGTCGACCCGCAGCAATATCTTTGAGATAATTTCATGGAAACAAACGACAACTTAAGCAAATATTACGTGTGTGTCTGTGTGTGTCTCTGTGTGTGTCTGTGTGTGTGTATATGTCTCTCTGTGTCTGTGTGTGTGTGTGTCTGTCTGTCTGGGTATGTGTGTGTCGCTCTCTCTCGGTGTCTCTAATATATGCTTATTCATTACCCACCATTATCCATCCCTACTGGTGGTGCGGGCTTTGTTCCCCAAGGCGTCCGTATTGGCTGCCCATAGACCATCTCTGCCCCAACGCATTCCTCGGTGTCACCTGCATTAAAATCAAGATGGCATCAGCACCTTTTTGGACACTTTTAGCTGTGTTTCCTCAGTTCTTCTGGCCAGTTTTGTGTTTCGTTCACACATTCCTGCTTCCTGGGGTTGACGGCACTCGTGGAAGATCGCCAGTTCCTGAAACAATTCTTCATTCATCTTATTTGTAACATTTTTACATTTAATTTAACATATGCATTAAAAAACTTAAATTTCTTATTTGAAAATAAGATAAAATTAATGCATAGTGATTTCAAAAGTAACCCCTCCCACAGCTACCCAATAGAAAACAATAAAGAGAGAAAACATCTAGATAGTATTTATAAAAATTGACCAAAACTCTCAAATAAAATCTTGGTTTTCTTGGTTTTAGGAGTCAGAAAGTTCGTGTTGGGTGGTTAACACTTAATTCCGACAATTGGTAAATACACATCCCAAATCTTCAAAAGAGAAATTCAAATTTGTTCCGTGAATTCGATGTAATTATTTCAAGTGGGAATCAACGGCCTATTTCAGTGTGGCCATCGACCCATTCCCAAATACGCATCGGACTTCCAAGTTACTGCCACACATTTTAACCCTATAACAATTACAGCACAGAAACAGGTCACTTGGCCCTTCTTGTCTGCACTGAACTAAATACTCTCCTCTCGTACCACCTCTCTGCATTCCCCTCCCCTCCAATTTTCCCTGAAATGACAAAATGGACCCTACCGCCACTATTTCTCCCGGAAGCTCACTCCACTCAGCCACCACTCTGAGTAAAGAAGTTCCCCCTCATGTTACTTCCAAACTTTTACCTCCTGTTTCAATCTCTGCTCCCGCAATGAAAAAAGTCTATCCACATCAACTCGTTCTATCCTCCTAGTAATTTTAAAGACCTCGATCAAATCCCCTCTCAACCATCTACAATCCAAAGAATAAAGACTTCATTTGCTCAATCTTTCTTTGTAATCTAGTTGCTGATATCCAGGTAACATTGACGTAAATCTTCTCTCCACCCTCTCTACTTTGTTGATAGCTTTCCTCTCATTTGGTGACCAGAAGTGTACACAGTATCTCAACAGGGCCTCACCAATATCTTGTCTAGTCTCAACCTCACTGCCCAACTCCCGTATTCTATGCTATGGTTGATCAAGGCCAGCTATTTGAACAGATTCTTTTCGAGGTACTCTCTGATTACCCTCCAATAATTAACCTATCACTGTCAGGCTCACCTGGTTGGCTTTTGAAGCCGTTTTTCAACAAAGGAACATTAGATTACATCCATTCCTCTGGCACCTCACCCGTGGATAAACAGGTTTTAAACATTTCTGTCAGAGCCCTTGCAATTTCTACTCTTCTTTCCCTCAAGGCCAAGGGAATATCATGTCAGACGTCCATCCACCAACAGACAAAAATCAGCCATCACAAGGTGAAGGCAGGACAGTAGTCCCACCTCTCCAGCACGAGTCACCCCAGGATCAAGTCAGCACTGACTGCAAGAAGTTTCTACATCCTCTCGGTGTCTGTGTGGATTTCCTCCCACACTCCACAGCTCAAGGGGGCCGTAAGTTCATTGGCGATTTGGGAAGCTCAAGACCATGGGGTGGAAGTGCACATTCTGGACCTGGGGGCATCAATTCAATTCAACAGCACAGATGAACTTTTGGGCACGACCTGATCTTTTTCTGGTTTCAAACTCATTATTTTTGAAAATTGTATGTGCACCTCTAATGCAACACGACTGCTGCAAAACAGGCTTCTTGATACATATCCATGACAAGAACTCGGGAGAATCTGATTTGGTTACTAGACTTTTGAACAGAACAGTGTCTGGACATTTTATCCCTAAACTGAAACTTTATAGACATACAGTACAAAAAGAGGGCAAAACAAGCTTGTGTCTCACCAATACCACAATTCACGGACACTTTTTAAGTTCTCAAGGGTGGCAGAAAACACAAACAACAGACAAACTCCTTCCACACTGTCACTTTGAGAGCTTTGGACTCACCATGCTATAAATATTGCCAAGCCATCACTCTCTCTCCAAATCAATGACCCAAAGTCCTGGCTGAGCGATAGATTTGAGACATTTTACCCGCTATGTAGCAATCAGGCACAAGGAAAAGTGCTGCTTCCATTGTAAAGTATTTAGGAATCTCAGACCACAAACAACCTTCACCCCGAAAAACAAGCAATTCTCCACAATAAAACTAGGTTTCCTTCCTGTCTGCAAGCATCTGCTCTCTTGAGTCTGAATGGCACAACTGGGGAAACCGTTTCAAACCCATGACCTGAAACAGCATATTCTCTTCCCCTAATTGGAGCTGTCTTGAATTGGCCACCACTGCCCGAGCAAGAATGAACTGGGAGATCTCACACTTGCTCCTTCACAGGTGAGACCTCCCTGTTCATTGGAGCTCCATATTATCCATCTTGCTCTATTTTGTTAACCTTAATCAAGTCTCCTCTCATTCTCCAACACTCCCATGAAAAATAAAAATCATGTATCCTGTAGTTCGCGAGTCCGGACACCAGGTGGTGGTATTATACCTCTCTCTCTCTCTCTCTCTCCCTAGCTTCATGCATGCAGTACTCGGTGTGAACAGGCGGTGGCAGCACTTTACAGCCCTTGCAATCTGCAGCTTGAACAGGAGATGTCGGAGTTACGGAGACATGGCTGCGGGAAGGGCAGGATTGGGAAATCAATGTTCCTGGGTACACGTCCTATAGAAAAGACAGAAAGTTGGGAAGAGGAGGTGGGTTAGCTCTGTTGGTAAGAAATGAAATTCAGGCGTTTGAAAGGAAAGACACTGAAAGAGGTGGGTCGAGTCTGTTTGGATAGAATTAAGAAATTGTAAAGGCATGAGGACCATAATGGGGGTCATTTACAGGCCTCCGAAAAGTAGCTCAGATATAGAAGTATAAATCAGGAATTAAGAGTGGCATGTCAAAGTGGTAGCAATACGGTAGTTATGGGGGACTTCAACATGAAAGTGGACTGGGATAATCAGACGGGGGCAGGAACACAAGAGAGTGAGTTTATTGAATGTCTACGAGATACTTTCTTCCATTGATTTAATTATAATTTGGTTACTTTGTTCTTTCTGTTAATTTTTTTCCCCAGTTTTATCCATATTTGAATCCAAATTCAGGTTGAAATCCCCTCCTATTAATATGTTCCCTTGCGTATCTGCTACCTTCAAAAAGATATCTTCCATCAACTTTTGATCTTCTTCGTTAGGTGAATATACATTGAGTAGATTCCAAAACTCTGAATATATCTGACATTTTATCATTACATATCTCCCTGCTGGATTTATTATTTCCTCTTCTATTTTAAATGGCACATTTTTACTAATTAATATAGCTACTCCTCTTGCTTTTGAATTATACGATGCTGGTGTTACATGTCCTACCCAATACGAGATACTTTCTTGGAGCAGCAAGTGGAAGAACCTACCAGGGGGAAGTCGATTCTGGACTTGGTGCTGTGCAGCGACGCAGAGTTAATAAGTGACCTCGATGTAGGGGAGCCATTAGGGAATAGTGACCATGGTATGGTTATTTTTGAGCTGCAATTAGAAAGGGAAAGAGAAAGGAAGTCGGAAGCATCTGTACTGCAGTTAAATAAAGGGGATTATGCAGCTATGAGGGAGGAGCTAGCCAAAATAAAATGGAAAGATACACTAGCTGGGAGGACAACTGGGGAAAATGGCAGGTATTTTTGGACATTTTTTACAGGATTCAAGACAAATTTATTCCAAAGTGGAGGAAAGGCTCTAGGAGATGCAAATGGCAGCCATGGCTAACTAATGAAATCAAGTGCACTATCAAATCCAAAGGGAGTAAGTATAAGATAGCGAAGCAGAGTGGTAAGTTAGAGGATTGGGAAACCTTCAAAGAGCATCAGAGGGTAACTAAGAAATTCATGAGAGGGGAAAATGAAGTACGAGAGGAAATTAGCAAATAATATAATGGAGGATAGCAAAAGCTTTTTTCAATATGTGAAGAGGAAGAAATTGGTTCTGTCTACAATTGGTCCATTAAGAATGGAAAAGGGTGGAATTATTACCGGAAACAAGGAGTTGGCTGAGGAATTTAACAAATACTTTGCATCTGTCTTCACCAAGGAGGATATAGGTTATGGACAGTTAGGGGGTAGTGGTCATGCGGTATCAAGAGACTTGGGGAACTTTCCTGGGGAAGTAGGGGATCTAATGGATATCCGGATCTAGAAGCAGGAGGTTGTGAGTAAATTGTTGGGACTGAGGGCTGATAAAACCCCAGGGCCTGATGGGCTGCATCCCAGGGTGCTTAAAGAAGTTGCTATGGAAATTGTGGAGGCACTGGTCGACATTTTCCAAAGTTCCATAGATTCGGGGGAGGTCCCTGAGGATTGGAGAGTGGCTGATGTGGTGCCGATTTTTAAGAAGGGAGGGAGGGAGAAAACGGGAAATTATAGACCGGTCAGCCTGATGTCAGTGGTGGGGAAGATACTGGAATCTATCATAAAAGGAGTAATAGCAGAACACTTAGGCAGAAATAATAGTATAAGGGCTAGTCAGCATGGATTCCTTAAGGGTAAGTCATGCTTGACTAACCTTCTGGAATTTTTCGAGGATGGGACAAAGAGGGTGGACTTGGGAGAGCCAGTGGATGTGGTGTATTTGGACTTCCAGAAGGCCTTTGATAAGGTACCGCACGGGAGACTAGTGGGCAAGATCAGGGAGCATGGAATTGGAGGTAAGGTGCTGACATGGATAGGAAATTGGTTAAGAAATAGGAAACAAAGGGTTGGAGTAAGCGGGTCTTTTTCAGGATGGCAGGATGTGATGAGTGGATTGCCGCAGGAATCGGTATTGGGTCCTCAGTTGTTTGTAATTTATGTAAATGATTTGGATGAGGGGATTATTAATAACATGAGCAAATTTGCAGATGACACTAAATGGGGTGGCGGTGTGGGGTGTGAGGAGGATGTCAGGAAAATGCAGAGGGACTTGGACAGGTTGGGGGTGTGGGCTGCTGAATGGAAGATGACGTTCAATGTGAGCAAATGTGAGGTTATCCATTTCGGGGGCAATAATAGGAAAGCTGAGTATTATTTAAATGGAGACAAGCTAGGGAGTGGGGAGGAGCAAATGGATCTGGGTGTACTTGTTCACCGGTCACTGAAGGCTAACATGCACGTTCAGAAAGCTGTGAAATGGGCAAATGGCATGTTGGCTTTCATAAAGAGGGGATTGGAGTATAGGAACAGAGACGCCCTTCTGCAGTTGTACAGGGCCCTGGTGAGACCCCACCTGGAGTATTGCACCCAGTACTGGTCTCCAATTTTGAGGAAGGACATACTAGCAATAGAGGATGTGCAGCGCAGATTTACAAGGTTAGTTCCAGCGATGGCGGGGTTGACATATGCTGAAAGGCTAGAAAAACTAGACTTGTATCCGATGGAGTTTAGAAGAATGAGGGGGGACATGATTGAGGTATACAAAATTATCAGGGGGATGGACAGGGTGAAGTCGGATTACATGTTCCCAGTGATGGGGAAGACGAGGACTAGAGGGCATAGTTTAAGAATACAGGGTAGGCCCTTTAGGACGGAGATGAGAAAACATTGTTTTACTCAGAGAAGTGTGAATCTGTGGAATGCTCTGCCATAGAGGGTGGTAGAGGCAGATTCGCTGATTATGTTCAAAAGAGAGTTAGATAAGACTCTTGTGGGCAAAGGAGTTCAGGGTTATGGGGATAAGGCTGGAAAGGGGTACTGATAGTAGTGATCAGCCATGATCTGTGAAATGGCGGTCACTGAAGGCTCGACAGGCAGAAGGGCCTACTCCTGCTCCTATTGTCTATTGAACCATTCTTCCAAGATCCCTCTGTTCCTCAATGCCCTCCCCTTCACTGCATACGTCTTGGTTATTCTTACCAAAATAAAGCCCCTCACACTTACCTATATTAAACTCCATCTGCCATCTTTCCAAACAGTCCAAATCCTTTTGTACTCCATGAAAACCCTCCTCACTCTCCACAACTCTTGAAAATAAGCCAAATGTATTACGTTATGTTAAGCTTCTCTTTGAAAATTTTAATTTCACATGCATTAAATGCGTACGTAAATTTCTCATTCAAAGATAATGAAAAATTAATACATAGTATTTTTTTTAATTCCCCCTGCCCAACAACCCAATAGAAAAGATAGATAACGTCTGGAAAGTATTTATAAAAAAATTACTAAAAAACTATCAAATAAAATCTAACAAATTTTCTTGATTTTAGGAGTCAGAAGGTTCAGGTTGGGCGATTACAACTTAATTCCTACAGTTTATAAATAGGATTCCCAAATCTTTCCAAAAATTTCAAATTTGTTACAGAAATTACATGTAATTATTTCAAGTGTCAAGGGACTTGGGGGGTTCTCGTTCAGGAAAACATAGTGAGTGGGTAACCACCAGGTTGGATCGGCAGGAAAAGAAAGCAAATTCTATGTTGGCCTTTGTTTCTAGGGTAGGGAGGTGTTGATAGGGCATGGGAGAGACCTCATTTGGAGAACTGCGAAGTTTATCTTAAAAAGGATGTGCTGTTGTTGGAGAGAGAGCAGAGATTTACCAGGATGATATATCTCCACTCTTCATTGGAGTATAGAAGAAGGAGAGGAGATTTCAGAAACCTTTCCAATGCTGAAAGGATTGGACAGTAGATGTGAATAATGTTTCCCTTGGATAAAAAGACATTGTCTTAGAATTGGAAGGTACCTATTTAAAGCAGATGAGAAATTTATTTCACCAGAAGGTCATGGAATTTGTTGCTGGATTGTTAAGAGAGTTTAAGTGGTGGGGGGGGGGGGGGGGGCGGAATTAATAAATGGTTAATGAGTCAGGGTATCAAGGGATCAGGGGAAAAAGCCATAACTTGGAATGAGAGGCGAGAACTGTTTAGATCAGGGGATAGCAGACACAGTGGCATGAATGGCCAACTTCTGTTCCTTGTGATTTGACACCATTTTAACTAATGTACCTTTTAGAATTTTAACATCCATCCATATGTCCTCTGTATTTTGGATGTGAAACAACGGCTGTGCAGGAGAAGCCAGTGAGTTGGTGAGACCAATTGCTCTTCAGACTGGAGGCCTGTGATGAGAGATGTGCCTCAGGGATAGGTGCTGGAACAATAATGTGGTGAATTGGATTAGCAAGTTGGCAGATGACACCAAGAACGGAGGAGTTGTGGACAGCCAGGAAATCTTGCAGAAGGATCTGGACCAGCTGGAGAAAGGGCAGATGGAATTTAATGCAGACAAGTGTGAGGTGTCACATTTTGAAGGGCAAACCAAGAAAAGATAGACACGGTGAACGGTCGGGCACTGAGGAGTGAGGTTGAACAGAGGGACATGGTAAACGGGTGTCATTCCATGCAAGTGCTGTCACAGGTGGATTTGGGCGGGAATTGAAGATACCCAAGTTAACTAAAATTGAAAATTGTAAATGGGGCAAAAAAAGGGATCTATTTCAGAAATGTTTGTGACAACAGAAAATGGCTAAACCAACTTTAGATTAAATGGGAGATTCTTCTTTTGAATTAACCCAAGAAGAACGGACTACTTACTATGTGTGAAGATGGTGGATTAAATTGATGAATGTGCGATATAATTGGGTGAATTATAATTTTTTTTTACATCAGTTGTATTTAACTCCAGGAAAAAAAGATAAGGATTTAGTCATTCAGACTAATGTTTTCATTGTGGGATTCAAATTAATACTTTTTTTTGTCTATCTGGTTGTGTGATAAAGTTAAGCCTTTGAGGATTTATTTGAAACTACTTTAAAGAAACTCTTTTTATGTTCGATCCACTGCTTTTTCTAATGCGGTATATTACAACTTGAACAACGGGATTAAGAATGGATAAACCTCAAATTGAGTTTATTCAGTTAGTATTAGCAGTGGCCAGTAAATGCATTGCGATGACGTGGAAAATTAGGTTTGGTGTTTTCATTCTGCCGCAACGAATTGATATGATTTTTCTCTCCCTCAGTCGAGGGAGTTTGGGGGGGGTTAATTATGGGGAGGGGGGATGGAATATAGTTTTTTTTGGGAGGTTGGTTTATTTTGTTTACTATGTATTTTATATGTTCATAAATAAAGTTTAAAAAAAGATACACAACCAGTGTTTCAGGCTTGTGCCTTTTAACAGGGCTACGAGTATCTGTACTCTATAAAGGTTCACTGCTTGATCAGATGAGCTTCTCCAGCATTTGTGTCCTTACAGAATTTGGTTGAGTTACTATATGTGGACATCAGGTCATTTTTTCACCCTTAAATTGTCCATCCACACAGACAGGAACTTCTTTTTCCCACAACTAGCCTCATTTGGTGAAGTGTGTGGAATATTAGCTGTAGAATATCTTCTTCTGGGAATTATGATGAAGAAACCACTTTGGCAGAAAGCTGGGAAAGAGAGTTAAAAAGCACATTCCAGACAGGGATCAATTCTCACCTCCTCTACTGAGCCATACATATCCAAATGCCTGCCTGATCTTCAAAACAATGGTGCAAATTGTTAGACCTGATCCAAAGGCTGCAATAAGCCCCCAGCACCACTCAGACCCTGAATGGCATTGTTTCTGCTTTGAAGTGAAGAATTTAAGACTGCTATGAAATTAAGACATTTGGGTAAATTGGAAACCAGAAATCAGGCAGGCAGAGAATGATTACTAACGTGAACTGTGAGCAACTCTTCCAGACTCCTGTTGATTTTTTTGTGTTCCCTAACCCTAACTGGTACATGAGATTAGATGACCAACAAGAAGTCCTTTCCTTGTCTTTAGGAAGAGGATATGCAAAATGTAAAATACAGTGGCAGATAGAACAGTAACAGGTCATAACAAGCCCTGACCATCTGAAACAGGTCATGGGAATATAAATTTATTCAGTAATGTAGAAATGACTGCAAAAGCTGAGAAATTAGGAATTCATAAACTGAGGCAAAGATGGGATGGAGATTTGAACATAGAAAATGGACTGATCGTTATAAATGAGATAGACTGGTTCAATACAATTTTATTCACCAGACACCTCAAAAGAAAATACATGGAATCGGATTTGTTTCAAATGTTAACAAGTCATTTGTACTTTTCTGCATTTGACTTGGCAATGTCCTAAAGTTGGGCAGCTTGGTTGAAATAAGTATTTTTTTTAAAATTCCCACAGGATCCATGAGAAAGAAATGTTAAGGAATTAAATTTAAATTAGAACTGAATATTTACCAGGTGTAAATTGCTGCAAATTGTACAGCTAGAAAGTGCGTGGCCATATCTTGCAAACTGGCTGAGGTTCGGAACTGTTCACCACAAGAAAATAATGTATCGTTCACGAGATGAACATTCTATCTTTGGAGCCCACATTTCCTAAAGGTGGGTTGAAGTGAAGTTTTGAAATATTCACAATATTATGGTTAAATAAAACATCTGTTGAAGATCTCTGGTCCCTCATTTGGGATGTGGAGAGGGTGGGTCTGGGTAGATCTCAATTTGTATTAATCAACCACATGTATTGGGATTTGAATTATATTCTTGTAAAATTAACAAGAATATAACTAACTCTTAAAAATTAATTTAAAAAAAACCCTGACCCACACAAATGCCCCTGTTCACCTTGCCATTTTGTAAAAGGTGATGGGGGGAAAATCCTGACACAAGGGACAGATTTGAACCTGGGTCACTGTCATTTTCTGTTAAACATGCCAAGATCAAAATTCGACTGACTGTCCTGTAACATAGTGCAATATTACACACACGTAAGGTAAGATGGTTACATCAGTAAAAATTAAATGAAATGCTTCTTACAGTCAAGAGCAAAAGAATTCCCTGCAGCCTCCAAACCAGCCCTTGCCCACAAATAACACCCCCCGCCCCCCTCCCCACCCCAATTCTGGGATCAAACCATCAGCAGCCTACACTTTGTTGGAATCTAGGGGTTAAAACATTATGAAAGAAATGATTAATTAATAAGTTGATATGTACTGCATGGTTCAGGGAAAAAGAGGAATGTGATTAAGTGGCATTCACAGCATGGAGCGAAGTTGGCTGAGCAAAATTGTCTGCTCCCAAATACAGGGAGAGGAAATTCATAAAACGATTTAGGAAGAAAGCTCCAACTGAAGGAGGTGGTGAGTAGCACAGGAGACACAGGCCAGACCAGAACAAAGAATGGCCTGCAAGAAACCAAGGAAATGGAAAACCAGTCTAGGAGGAAGATTAAGGCATGAGGAGGTGTTAAAGAGAACAGCAGAAATTGGCCAGACAGGAACAGAATGGTGATTAGAAATATCTGGTGATGAATTAATTTCTGATCAAAACAACAGGATAGTCTGGCCTGGAGGATTAAGATGGGAGCGCTACACCCCAGATACCTGCAAAACAGGAGATGACTTGTGATAACCCTTATGCAAAAAGATCTAGCAAAGGAAGCCAACTTTTGTTCTGTATGATAAGGTTGATCTATATAAACTGAGCCAACTGGACAATAGGGGTCAGTCTTGGGGAATAGCTCACTGTGCAGGTGACCTATGAACTAACGACTGACCCAGAGCTCTGTTAAGTTTTATTCTTGTGCTGGGTAATAAATTGACTGTTGAACCGAATACCTTCTCCTATCACTTCATTCAAAGAACACGCTGGACTCAGACCACATACAGACTAAATTAAGAGTAAGGGAAAGCCAGAGTCCGACAACTTCAGAGCCAAACCTCAGGCACAAACATCCCAAAACCATCATCCCAAGACAAGAGCTAAAGTTGCAGGCACCGTAAACCACACACATTAAAACAACACATTTCTCTGGCTCAATACCCACGAACCACATGGAACACCAGTTTGCAAACTACCCACAAACAGGGGCTTCCACAAACACCGGATTCCTTTCACCCCAACAACTCAAAGAACCACCCCAGAAAAAGCAGCCACAGTAAAACCAGGCTTCCTACCTTCCACTGATGGCAGCATCACCTCATCTCTGCCTGAAAGCTGCAAGTGACGAGAGTGGGGAAACTCTCCTGTTTGAAACCCTGAGCTGGAATCAGGAGGACAATTAATTCAGGTGTGAAATATCTCAGTAAATTGTGGCTGGCCCTTTAAACAAGGCCCATCTCCGCCCTTCAAGAGAGCTGCAATTAAGGGAATAGCACCTTTTTAATTTGGAGTGGGAGTTAAAACAGTTTTCTCACCTGTGGCATTGAGATGTTTGAGGAGATGATACCTCTCGATAGGGGAGTGTTAGAGCTTTATGAGAGATTTGTTTGTTTGTGGGGCTTGTCTTATGAATTTTGGTTTGGAAGCCTTTTGTGGTCTATGACAGCTGAAAACTAAGCAAACTAGGGTTTTCTTTGATCCTGATGGTTGTGCAGCAGTTCAAACTTCTCAAATGCAGAATTTGAGCTGTTTGCTCTCCCAGTGCCCTAGAGCATTGGTTTGGGAATATTTATGCCACAGGTGGTGTTATGGTCCTGTTAAGTCCATGACTCTGGATCAAATCTGGCCCCGTCTGCAAGGGATTTGTGTGTTCACCCACTCTTCAGTGGAGGTGGCAGGTTAACAGGTGTTTGTGGGGGGGAAAATCGCAGGTGAATGAGGGGGAATGCACGGAGCTGGTGGGGTGAATAGGAGTGTGAGGCAGTTGTTGGCGAAGGAGAGTGTGTTGCAGGGATGTGTAGCTGAGGACTCACCATCCAATCTCAGACCAGAGTGAAACAGGATTCTTATCGTGCTCACAAATTCCTTCGTCACTCCTCAAACGATGATCAGTATTCTGACTCAAGCGTTTTCTGGCCTTGTGACGACAAGCGGGCCTAACGTTCCAATGGCAAATGAGGCAGGGAGGATGTTTCCTGTAATAGAGGTAGTAAAAGTTCCATTAGAGAGGAATACGTTGCCTTTAACTGATAACATGCGGTGGGGTCTCGGTACATTTGGTGATGTCTGGGATCTCTCTATCAATATAAAAAATGAAAATCAAGGCTGGGTCTCTCTGTGGGGGGGGGGGGGGGGGTATCTAATATTTGCTTATGTCATAATCTAATTCATCCCAACTGGCAGTGCGGGCTTTGTTCCCCAAGGCATCCGTATTGGCTGTCCATGGACCATCTCTGTCCCAATGCAGTCCTCAGTGTCTCTTGCATTTAAATCAATGATGGCATCAGCACCTTTTGGCCAATTTTAGCTGTGTTTACTCAGTCAATCTGGCCAGTTTAGTTTTTCATTCAGTACTGGTGTCTGGGGTTAATGGGAGTAGTGGATGATTGATAATTCCTGAAATAATTCTTCATTCATCTTATTTTTTTTAAATTATTTAATTTCACATATGCATTAAAAACTAATTTTTTATTTGAAATAACATCAAATGAATGCATAGTGATTAAAAAAAATTAACCCCTTGTCTTGGGATGATGGTTTTGAGATGTTCGTGCCTGAGGTTTGTCTCTGAAGTGGACGCTGCTGATGGGTTGATCCCAGAATGGGGGGGGGGGGGGTGTTTGTGGGCAAGGGCTGGATTGGAGGAATTCTCTTGCTCTTGACTGCAAGAACCATTTCATTTAATTTTTCCTGATGTAAAGAAAAAAAGAAAAAAACATCTGGATAGTATTTATAAAAATTTACCAAACCTTTCAAATAAAATCTAACATCTTAAATTTCTTGATTTTAGGAGTCGGAAGGTTCATGTTGAGCTTCCAAGTTACTGCCACACATTTTACCCCAAGAACAATTACAGCACAGAAACAGGTCATTTGGCCCTTCTCGTCTGCTCTGAACTAAATACTCTCCTCTAGTACCACCTCTCTGCATTCCCCACCCCTCCAATTTTCTCTTAAATGACAAAATGGACCCTGCTTTCACTATTTCTCCCGGAAGCTCACTCCACTCAGCCACCATTGAGTCAAGAAGTTCCCCCTCACGTTACTTCAAAACTTTTGCCTCTTAACTCAAGACCTCTTGTTTCAATCTCTCCCACTTGCAATGGAATTGCCTATCCACATCAACTCTATCCATCCTTCTTGTAATTTTAAATACTCTACCAAATCCCCTCTCGGCTTTCGAGTTGACAGGAATGCACTCATGGATGGTTGGATGAATTCTCTTGGGGAACAGTTCATAGTGGCTCAAAAGTGCTTGATTAGATGCAAGGAGAGCTGCCACTGAATGTTGCATGTATTTGGTTCTGGGTTTCGAAGGTACCTCAGCTCTCTCTCTTTTGTACTCGGTCCAAAAGACATTGCTGATCTTATTTGGAATTAGACCAGTTTCAATGAAGCAATGCTGAAGATTTTTGCTGGGGGGGGGGATAAGCATTGCATTAAATTAAGCTGCGGCTGGTCATCCTTAAGTGTTGATCTGCAGTCCAAGTCTGGTGAGCTTTCTGGGATGGGCTAACGTTCCAGGCAACTCCTTCTTCACACAACAGGATTCAACATTTAATAGGACGGGGGGTGGGGGAATAATCTTGGGCTAAGTTCCATTTGTGTTTTAGTTCATAAAGCCCATTGGATTTTAACTTCTATCGGGAGCACAGTGGGCTATGAACAACATTTCTTGTTGTTTTCAGAGTATATCTTTCCCCTGGTTTATAATTCTTTGTGTGAATCATTTTTTTACTCCTGTCCAAGTTAGTAACAGGAAACACTGTGGGAGTGGGACGCTGTTTCATCGCTGGTAAAGTCCAATAACTGGTGAAACATTGACATGATTGAAGCTCTCTGGAAGGCAGGTTTCCAATTACTGCAGGTAACTTTCAGTTCAAGATCTTTCACCCCATCTTCCTCACTCGTGCACAGTGTCACGGCCGTCAATGACGGAGGGAGGAAAGTTGGTTTAAAAATGAGCAAATTGTTTACGTCAGAGCCAAGTCTGAAACCACCTTTTATTGAACCAAGCGAGATGCAGGACTAGTCACGGTGGCTGCTGGGAAGCACATGCAGATAGCCTTGCCCACAAGGAATCTTTTGAGTCCTCATTCTCAACATAGGGTGG
Source organism: Narcine bancroftii (assembly GCF_036971445.1). Lineage (NCBI taxonomy): Eukaryota > Metazoa > Chordata > Chondrichthyes > Torpediniformes > Narcinidae > Narcine > Narcine bancroftii. The sequence goes on along the minus strand of NC_091477.1, from coordinate 125,014,940 downwards.
CAGTGTCCTAGGGTCTCCTTCTTTCGCCTCGTCTTCCTTAATCATCTGAAGCCTGATTTCTTTCCCCTCTCATTCAGCCTGCATTATTTTCTGCATCCTCTCCCTGTTACTCCCTTGCTTTATGTTCCCTTCATTTTCTCCCTCATCATTAATTTTAGCAAAGATGACTGGCTTGGTTTAGTCTGTAACATGTTTGAGTTTCAAGTGGAACATTTAACGTGGGATCAGTGCTGTTTTGAAATATTAGCAGAATAGAGGGCGACACCAGTCACTAATGGATAGAAGAGAAAAAGATCCCCCTCTCTCTGGTAAGGTCGTGGGCAAGAGACCTAAGAGAGGAACAAGTCTGAATAAACATCTTTCCTGATTAACTGTGTCCGGTGCATTGATTGAGTGGTGCTGTTGCAGCAGACCCCACTCTTATCCATAATTGATTGGAAACTAATCTATGGTCACTGGACCCAAAATGTTCACATACACGTTTTACCTCTCTAACTATTACAGCATCGAAATAGGCCAACTTGGCCCTTCGAGTCCACGCCGAACACTTTGTCCTACCTCATCCCATTGACCTACACTCACCCCTTGACCCTCCATTCTTTTCCTGTCCAAATACATATCCCACTTCTCCTTAAGTGCTAATATTGAGCCTGCCTCCTCCACTTCATCTGCAAGTCTATTCCACACACCCACCACTCTGAGTGAAAGTCCCCCCTCACATTTCCTCTAAACTTCTGCCCCTTTCTCTCAACCCACCTCAAATCTATACCCCAATAATTTTAAATACCTCAACCCAATCCAACCTCAACCTTTTATGCTCCGCAGAATAAAAATCTTGCTTAACCTTTCCCTATAACTTAGACCTGTGGTTTTCAAAATGCTCCCAAACTCAAATTCCACTTGAAGCAATCCCTACACCAGAAGTGCTCTGTGATTAGTCAGGGATTGATTCAGGTGCAATGAAAGGAACCACCTACATCCTACAGGATGGAGCGCCAGAATAGCGTACATAGTTGAAGAAATTAAATTCCAAGACTTTGCTCTGCAAAGTGTTTCAACTTCAAAAGTACAGCCCCTCATGCCCAATCCCGGGAATTTACTGGGACAGGGTCCAGTGGAAAAGGGACACTGTCCAAATGCCAGTGTCAAATGATGTCATTTCACGCCACCTCTAACCCTACTCATATCCTCGGCGTTTGCCGATGTCGGCCTGGTGGTAAAACCAGTGGAACAGAGACAGCAGAGAATCACCTGTTTCCAGTCGAAGGCAGAACACTCCGCTCCCCGGGGATGAGTTGTGTTCAGTGGAAAAGCAATCTTGTGTCCCAGTGGAAATGGCACCAAGGGCTTCCTAACCTGAGACACTGCATGGCCAATGAACTGGGATTCCCGTGGAAAAAGGGTTTCAGACAGCTTTGTAAAATCTGCATGCAGTGCTTCAACCGAAATGAAGGCCAATGGGATGATGAGCTTCATTAAACTTTTCTACGTGGTCGTGCGTGAAAGTGAGGCCATTTTGGCAAGAAAGCGCAGAAAAATTAACCACGATCACAGGAGTGGCCTCCACGTGATACCTGGAGCAATATCTTCATGGAAACAAGCGACAACTTGACCAAATATCTAATCTCATTTATAAAAATAGCACTGGCCTTCGCGAAAAGATGTATCGCGATCAACTGGATGTCCGATAGCACGCTGGGCTGTGGAAATGAACTGCTGTTACCTACGGGAAAAAAAAATCACATAAACGTGACCCTTTGGTAAAGGTCTGTCAACTGTACTTGGACCACATAGGGGCCCAGACACTAATATAAATGAACAATAAAAGGGGATGAATGTAACCATTATATAGACCAAAACCAAGTTTCCCCAACTGGACTCATCTACTTGTAATCTCTGAAAATGTGGATATGAAAACAAACTGCAATAGAGAGAGAAAAAATTCAAAGTGCAAAAGGAAGAGTCTTTAAATGGGTCCCTGAATGTGTGTTGAGTCTGGTGGTGAAGGGGAAGCAGCTGTTCCTGAACCCGGCTATACCTCTTTCCTGATGGGAGCAGTGAGAACAGAGCGGGTGATGTGGATCCTTGATTGCTGCTGCTCTCTGACAGCAGCGTTCCCTGCAAATGTTCTCAATGGTGGAGGGTTTTTACCTAAGATATCCTGGGTGGTGTCTTAACTTTTGCAGAGCTTTTTGCTCAGGGGTATTGGTGTCACAAGACAACTGATCAAACCTACTACAAACTGAACCTTTCACCCCTCACACCCGTAAACCCACTATTTTTCTTGCATCAATGTGCCTGTCTAAATGTTAAAGGTCCCTATTATTCCAGACTACACCATCCTGCCCGGCCATGCACTCCAGGCACCCGCAGCCTTCTGCACGTTCTCTTTCTACAAGTCCTTCAGCAGCCTTGTGTTTCCTCAGCACTGCCTGCTCCTCCACCAAGCTCTGCCTCAAATCCATTCACTCTATGAGCTTCCTGCATCACTCCAGAGAAAAGCCCAAGGTTTCTCTCTGGATATTGCATTTACTTCATTCTGATGGGCTGAATTCCTGCAGCTTCCCAATCAAACATCTGCAATCGCCTTTAAATTGTGCCCCTCTGCACAGATTTGTGCCACCTGCTTTTAAGCAGGTTAAATCCTATGGGCATTCTGACAGTATCCTTCCACTCTCTCTCTCTCTCTCTCTCTACCAGTGGATCTAAATCCTTCTGCCCAAATTGTTGCTTGGTCTGGGCTTCTGTCCTTTTGCCTGGATTCTCATCCTCTGCTATTTCAGTCTGAACCTTGCCGTCAGCCCGAGGAATAAAACCGAGGGGATATGGATTGGAATTCTTTCTGGCTAGAGCATCTCAAACACTGCTCTCATCCTCGTGTGTGCACAGCTAGAGACAAGAACAAATCTTGTCCTTAGTCACTGTGAAATCCATCTCCAGGATGCTGGCACTTTATTCCTGTGTGTTTTTTTTTGAACCTTGCTTAGTGCTAGTTTTTCCTTTTGATTTGAACATAACAATATATGTGAACGCACTTTCCAAATGGTTTTACAATGTAAACAATATTTTAAAGAAAAATCTGAAGACTTCACCATCTGAGATGCAGATTCTAATCTGTGGCTTCGGCGGGTCCGCGCCAAGGGGTATTTGGATTATTTTAAAGAGGACCGTCTTCCAATGTCTGCAGTGGAACTGGGAGAAAGAGGGTTGGGCTGTCGGTGTCATAGTTAATGACGTCTCATTACAGAACTGAAAGCTTACAATCTGTGGTGAACTGATATACTCGTCCCACTGACCAGCACCCCTTCCTGCTCATTCCCATCCATGGGGCCGGGACTCCCTCACCCTCACGGGTCCCCCTCACACTCGCAGTTCTCCGATCCCCTCAACCACACGGATCCCCTAAACCACGCGGGTTCCCACCCCCACCTTCAGCCTCGCAGGTGCCCTCAGCCTTCTGGGTCCACGTCCCGGTCCTCCCCTCCGCCATCTGGGTCCCCGTACCTCCTCAACCTTCTGGGTCCCCGTCCCCTTCCCCCCTCAGCCTTCTGGGTCCCCACTTCCCCCTCAGCCTTCTGGGTCCCCGTCAGCCATCTGGGTCCCTGTCCTCTCTCAGCTTTTTGGGTCCCCGTCCCCCCTAACCTTTCTGGGTCCTGATCACCCTCACCCTTCTGGGTCCTGATCACCCTCACCCTTCTGGGTCCTGATCACCCTCACCCTTCTGGGTCCTGATCACCCTCACCCTTCTGGGTCCAGATCACCCTCACCCTTCTGGGTCCTGATCACCCTCACCCTTCTGGGTCCTGATCACCCTCACCCTTCTGGGTCCTGATCACCCTCACCCTTCTGTGTCCTGATCACCATTACCCTTCTGGGTCCTCATTCCCCTCACCCTTCTGGTTCCACGAGTACCTCAGCCTTGCGTGTCCCTCAACCTTCTGGATACCCGTCCCCCTCAGCCTCGCAGGATCCCCGCCCCCCACAGCCTTGCATGTCCCTCACTCCTCTTGCAGATATCCCATGCTGAAAGGCTAGAAAAACTGAACTTATATCCGATGGAGTTTAGAAGGATGAGGGGGGACATGATTGAGGTATACAAAATTATCAGGGGGATGGACAGGGTGAAGTCGGATTACTTGTTCCCAGTGATGGGGGAGACGAGGACTAGAGGGCATAGTTTAAGAATACAGGGTAGGCCCTTTAGGACGGAGATGAGAAAACATTTTTTTACCCAGAGAAGTGTGAATCTGTGGAATGCTCTGCCACAGAGGGTGGAAGAGGCAGATTCGCTGATTATGTTCAAAAGAGCGTTAGATAAGACTCTAGTGGGCAAAGGAGTAAAGGGTTATGGGGATAAGGCTGGAATGGGGTACTGATAGTAGTGATCAGCCATGATCTGTAAAATGGCGGTCACTGAAGGCTCGACAGGCCGAAGGGCCTACTCCTGCTCCTATTGTCTATTGAACCATTCCTCCAAGGTCCCTCTGTTCCTCAATGCCCTCCCCTTCACTGCATACGTCTTGGTTATTCTTACCAAAATAAAGTACCTCACACTTACCTACATTAAACTCCATCTGCCATCTTTCCAAACAGTCCAAATCCTTTTGTAGTCCATGAAAACCCTCCTCACTCTCCACAACTTGAAAATAAGCAAAATGTATTACGTTATGTTAAGCTTTTTTTTGAACATTTTAATAAAATTTAATAGAATATTTCAGGCCAATGGGACGCCAGGCATCATTAATCTTTCCATGTACGGCGTGGTCGTGCGTGAAAGTGTGGCCATTTTGGCCAAAAAAGCGCAGTAAAACGAACCGCGGTCACAGGAGTGGCCTCCACAGTCGACCCGCAGCAATATCTTTGAGATAATTTCATGGAAACAAACGACAACTTAAGCAAATATTACGTGTGTGTCTGTGTGTGTCTCTGTGTGTGTCTGTGTGTGTGTATATGTCTCTCTGTGTCTGTGTGTGTGTGTCTGTCTGTCTGGGTATGTGTGTGTCGCTCTCTCTCGGTGTCTCTAATATATGCTTATTCATTACCCACCATTATCCATCCCTACTGGTGGTGCGGGCTTTGTTCCCCAAGGCGTCCGTATTGGCTGCCCATAGACCATCTCTGCCCCAACGCATTCCTCGGTGTCACCTGCATTAAAATCAAGATGGCATCAGCACCTTTTTGGACACTTTTAGCTGTGTTTCCTCAGTTCTTCTGGCCAGTTTTGTGTTTCGTTCACACATTCCTGCTTCCTGGGGTTGACGGCACTCGTGGAAGATCGCCAGTTCCTGAAACAATTCTTCATTCATCTTATTTGTAACATTTTTACATTTAATTTAACATATGCATTAAAAAACTTAAATTTCTTATTTGAAAATAAGATAAAATTAATGCATAGTGATTTCAAAAGTAACCCCTCCCACAGCTACCCAATAGAAAACAATAAAGAGAGAAAACATCTAGATAGTATTTATAAAAATTGACCAAAACTCTCAAATAAAATCTTGGTTTTCTTGGTTTTAGGAGTCAGAAAGTTCGTGTTGGGTGGTTAACACTTAATTCCGACAATTGGTAAATACACATCCCAAATCTTCAAAAGAGAAATTCAAATTTGTTCCGTGAATTCGATGTAATTATTTCAAGTGGGAATCAACGGCCTATTTCAGTGTGGCCATCGACCCATTCCCAAATACGCATCGGACTTCCAAGTTACTGCCACACATTTTAACCCTATAACAATTACAGCACAGAAACAGGTCACTTGGCCCTTCTTGTCTGCACTGAACTAAATACTCTCCTCTCGTACCACCTCTCTGCATTCCCCTCCCCTCCAATTTTCCCTGAAATGACAAAATGGACCCTGCCGCCACTATTTCTCCCGGAAGCTCACTCCACTCAGCCACCACTCTGAGTAAAGAAGTTCCCCCTCATGTTACTTCCAAACTTTTACCTCCTGTTTCAATCTCTGCTCCCGCAATGAAAAAAGTCTATCCACATCAACTCGTTCTATCCTCCTAGTAATTTTAAAGACCTCGATCAAATCCCCTCTCAACCATCTACAATCCAAAGAATAAAGACTTCATTTGCTCAATCTTTCTTTGTAATCTAGTTGCTGATATCCAGGTAACATTGACGTAAATCTTCTCTCCACCCTCTCTACTTTGTTGATAGCTTTCCTCTCATTTGGTGACCAGAAGTGTACACAGTATCTCAACAGGGCCTCACCAATATCTTGTCTAGTCTCAACCTCACTGCCCAACTCCCGTATTCTATGCTATGGTTGATCAAGGCCAGCTATTTGAACAGATTCTTTTCGAGGTACTCTCTGATTACCCTCCAATAATTAACCTATCACTGTCAGGCTCACCTGGTTGGCTTTTGAAGCCGTTTTTCAACAAAGGAACATTAGATTACATCCATTCCTCTGGCACCTCACCCGTGGATAAACAGGTTTTAAACATTTCTGTCAGAGCCCTTGCAATTTCTACTCTTCTTTCCCTCAAGGCCAAGGGAATATCATGTCAGACGTCCATCCACCAACAGACAAAAATCAGCCATCACAAGGTGAAGGCAGGACAGTAGTCCCACCTCTCCAGCACGAGTCACCCCAGGATCAAGTCAGCACTGACTGCAAGAAGTTTCTACATCCTCTCGGTGTCTGTGTGGATTTCCTCCCACACTCCACAGCTCAAGGGGGCCGTAAGTTCATTGGCGATTTGGGAAGCTCAAGACCATGGGGTGGAAGTGCACATTCTGGACCTGGGGGCATCAATTCAATTCAACAGCACAGATGAACCTTTGGGCACGACCTGATCTTTTTCTGGTTTCAAACTCATTATTTTTGAAAATTGTATGTGCACCTCTAATGCAACACGACTGCTGCAAAACAGGCTTCTTGATACATATCCATGACAAGAACTCGGGAGAATCTGATTTGGTTACTAGACTTTTGAACAGAACAGTGTCTGGACATTTTATCCCTAAACTGAAACTTTATAGACATACAGTACAAAAAGAGGGCAAAACAAGCTTGTGTCTCACCAATACCACAATTCACGGACACTTTTTAAGTTCTCAAGGGTGGCAGAAAACACAAACAACAGACAAACTCCTTCCACACTGTCACTTTGAGAGCTTTGGACTCACCATGCTATAAATATTGCCAAGCCATCACTCTCTCTCCAAATCAATGACCCAAAGTCCTGGCTGAGCGATAGATTTGAGACATTTTACCCGCTATGTAGCAATCAGGCACAAGGAAAAGTGCTGCTTCCATTGTAAAGTATTTAGGAATCTCAGACCACAAACAACCTTCACCCCGAAAAACAAGCAATTCTCCACAATAAAACTAGGTTTCCTTCCTGTCTGCAAGCATCTGCTCTCTTGAGTCTGAATGGCACAACTGGGGAAACCGTTTCAAACCCATGACCTGAAACAGCATATTCTCTTCCCCTAATTGGAGCTGTCTTGAATTGGCCACCACTGCCCGAGCAAGAATGAACTGGGAGATCTCACACTTGCTCCTTCACAGGTGAGACCTCCCTGTTCATTGGAGCTCCATATTATCCATCTTGCTCTATTTTGTTAACCTTAATCAAGTCTCCTCTCATTCTCCAACACTCCCATGAAAAATAAAAATCATGTATCCTGTAGTTCGCGAGTCCGGACACCAGGTGGTGGTATTATACCTAGATCTCTCTCTCTCTCTCTCCCTAGCTTCATGCATGCAGTACTCGGTGTGAACAGGCGGTGGCAGCACTTTACAGCCCTTGCAATCTGCAGCTTGAACAGGAGATGTCGGAGTTACGGAGACATGGCTGCGGGAAGGGCAGGATTGGGAAATCAATGTTCCTGGGTACACGTCCTATAGAAAAGACAGAAAGTTGGGAAGAGGGGGTGGGTTAGCTCTGTTGGTAAGAAATGAAATTCAGGCGTTTGAAAGGAAAGACACTGAAAGAGGTGGGTCGAGTCTGTTTGGATAGAATTAAGAAATTGTAAAGGCATGAGGACCATAATGGGGGTCATTTACAGGCCTCCGAAAAGTAGCTCAGATATAGAAGTATAAATCAGGAATTAAGAGTGGCATGTCAAAGTGGTAGCAATACGGTAGTTATGGGGGACTTCAACATGAAAGTGGACTGGGATAATCAGACGGGGGCAGGAACACAAGAGAGTGAGTTTATTGAATGTCTACGAGATACTTTCTTCCATTGATTTAATTATAATTTGGTTACTTTGTTCTTTCTGTTAATTTTTTTCCCCAGTTTTATCCATATTTGAATCCAAATTCAGGTTGAAATCCCCTCCTATTAATATGTTCCCTTGCGTATCTGCTACCTTCAAAAAGATATCTTCCATCAACTTTTGATCTTCTTCGTTAGGTGAATATACATTGAGTAGATTCCAAAACTCTGAATATATCTGACATTTTATCATTACATATCTCCCTGCTGGATTTATTATTTCCTCTTCTATTTTAAATGGCACATTTTTACTAATTAATATAGCTACTCCTCTTGCTTTTGAATTATACGATGCTGGTGTTACATGTCCTACCCAATACGAGATACTTTCTTGGAGCAGCAAGTGGAAGAACCTACCAGGGGGAAGTCGATTCTGGACTTGGTGCTGTGCAGCGACGCAGAGTTAATAAGTGACCTCGATGTAGGGGAGCCATTAGGGAATAGTGACCATGGTATGGTTATTTTTGAGCTGCAATTAGAAAGGGAAAAAGAAAGGAAGTCGGAAGCATCTGTACTGCAGTTAAATAAAGGGGATTATGCAGCTATGAGGGAGGAGCTAGCCAAAATAAAATGGAAAGATACACTAGCTGGGAGGACAACTGGGGAAAATGGCAGGTATTTTTGGACATTTTTTACAGGATTCAAGACAAATTTATTCCAAAGTGGAGGAAAGGCTCTAGGAGATGCAAATGGCAGCCATGGCTAACTAATGAAATCAAGTGCACTATCAAATCCAAAGGGAGTAAGTATAAGATAGCGAAGCAGAGTGGTAAGTTAGAGGATTGGGAAACCTTCAAAGAGCATCAGAGGGTAACTAAGAAATTCATGAGAGGGGAAAATGAAGTACGAGAGGAAATTAGCAAATAATATAATGGAGGATAGCAAAAGCTTTTTTCAATATGTGAAGAGGAAGAAATTGGTTCTGTCTACAATTGGTCCATTAAGAATGGAAAAGGGTGGAATTATTACCGGAAACAAGGAGTTGGCTGAGGAATTTAACAAATACTTTGCATCTGTCTTCACCAAGGAGGATATAGGTTATGGACAGTTAGGGGGTAGTGGTCATGCGGTATCAAGAGACTTGGGGAACTTTCCTGGGGAAGTAGGGGATCTAATGGATATCCGGATCTAGAAGCAGGAGGTTGTGAGTAAATTGTTGGGACTGAGGGCTGATAAAACCCCAGGGCCTGATGGGCTGCATCCCAGGGTGCTTAAAGAAGTTGCTATGGAAATTGTGGAGGCACTGGTCGACATTTTCCAAAGTTCCATAGATTCGGGGGAGGTCCCTGAGGATTGGAGAGTGGCTGATGTGGTGCCGATTTTTAAGAAGGGAGGGAGGGAGAAAACGGGAAATTATAGACCGGTCAGCCTGATGTCAGTGGTGGGGAAGATACTGGAATCTATCATAAAAGGAGTAATAGCAGAACACTTAGGCAGAAATAATAGTATAAGGGCTAGTCAGCATGGATTCCTTAAGGGTAAGTCATGCTTGGTGCCTGCCACATTGACCACCGCCAGTGGGCTGATAACGCCTCAAACCGTGCATCTTGGCGCCTCACAGTTTGGCGGGCAGCAGCCTCCTTTGAAGAAGACCGCAGAGCCCACCTCACTGACAAAAGGCAAAGGAGGAAAAACCCAACACCCAACCCCAACCAACCAATTTTCCCTTGCAACCGCTGCAATCGTGTCTGCCTGTCCCGCATCGGACTGGTCAGCCACAAACGAGCCTGCAGCTGACGTGGACTTTTTACCCCCTCCATAAATCTTCGTCCGCGAAGCCAAGCCAAAGAAGAAAAAAGTCATGCTTGACTAACCTTCTGGAATTTTTCGAGGATGGGACAAAGAGGGTGGACTTGGGAGAGCCAGTGGATGTGGTGTATTTGGACTTCCAGAAGGCCTTTGATAAGGTACCGCACGGGAGACTAGTGGGCAAGATCAGGGAGCATGGAATTGGAGGTAAGGTGCTGACATGGATAGGAAATTGGTTAAGAAATAGGAAACAAAGGGTTGGAGTAAGCGGGTCTTTTTCAGGATGGCAGGATGTGATGAGTGGATTGCCGCAGGAATCGGTATTGGGTCCTCAGTTGTTTGTAAATTATGTAAATGATTTGGATGAGGGGATTATTATTAACATGAGCAAATTTGCAGATGACACTAAACGGGGTGGCGGTGTGGGGTGTGAGGAGGATGTCAGGAAAATGCAGAGGGACTTGGACAGGTTGGGGGTGTGGGCTGCTGAATGGAAGATGACGTTCAATGTGAGCAAATGTGAGGTTATCCATTTCGGGGGCAATAATAGGAAAGCTGAGTATTATTTAAATGGAGACAAGCTAGGGAGTGGGGAGGAGCAAATGGATCTGGGTGTACTTGTTCACCGGTCACTGAAGGCTAACATGCACGTTCAGAAAGCTGTGAAATGGGCAAATGGCATGTTGGCTTTCATAAAGAGGGGATTGGAGTATAGGAACAGAGACGCCCTTCTGCAGTTGTACAGGGCCCTGGTGAGACCCCACCTGGAGTATTGCACCCAGTACTGGTCTCCAATTTTGAGGAAGGACATACTAGCAATAGAGGATGTGCAGCGCAGATTTACAAGGTTAGTTCCAGCGATGGCGGGGTTGACATATGCTGAAAGGCTAGAAAAACTAGACTTGTATCCGATGGAGTTTAGAAGAATGAGGGGGGACATGATTGAGGTATACAAAATTATCAGGGGGATGGACAGGGTGAAGTCGGATTACATGTTCCCAGTGATGGGGAAGACGAGGACTAGAGGGCATAGTTTAAGAATACAGGGTAGGCCCTTTAGGACGGAGATGAGAAAACATTGTTTTACTCAGAGAAGTGTGAATCTGTGGAATGCTCTGCCATAGAGGGTGGTAGAGGCAGATTCGCTGATTATGTTCAAAAGAGAGTTAGATAAGACTCTTGTGGGCAAAGGAGTTCAGGGTTATGGGGATAAGGCTGGAAAGGGGTACTGATAGTAGTGATCAGCCATGATCTGTGAAATGGCGGTCACTGAAGGCTCGACAGGCAGAAGGGCCTACTCCTGCTCCTATTGTCTATTGAACCATTCTTCCAAGATCCCTCTGTTCCTCAATGCCCTCCCCTTCACTGCATACGTCTTGGTTATTCTTACCAAAATAAAGCCCCTCACACTTACCTATATTAAACTCCATCTGCCATCTTTCCAAACAGTCCAAATCCTTTTGTACTCCATGAAAACCCTCCTCACTCTCCACAACTCTTGAAAATAAGCCAAATGTATCACGTTATGTTAAGCTTCTCTTTGAAAATTTTAATTTCACATGCATTAAATGCGTACGTAAATTTCTCATTCAAAGATAATGAAAAATTAATACATAGTATTTTTTTTAATTCCCCCTGCCCAACAACCCAATAGAAAAGATAGATAACGTCTGGAAAGTATTTATAAAAAAATTACTAAAAAACTATCAAATAAAATCTAACAAATTTTCTTGATTTTAGGAGTCAGAAGGTTCAGGTTGGGCGATTACAACTTAATTCCTACAGTTTATAAATAGGATTCCCAAATCTTTCCAAAAATTTCAAATTTGTTACAGAAATTACATGTAATTATTTCAAGTGTCAAGGGACTTGGGGGGTTCTCGTTCAGGAAAACATAGTGAGTGGGTAACCACCAGGTTGGATCGGCAGGAAAAGAAAGCAAATTCTATGTTGGCCTTTGTTTCTAGGGTAGGGAGGTGTTGATAGGGCATGGGAGAGACCTCATTTGGAGAACTGCGAAGTTTATCTTAAAAAGGATGTGCTGTTGTTGGAGAGAGAGCAGAGATTTACCAGGATGATATATCTCCACTCTTCATTGGAGTATAGAAGAAGGAGAGGAGATTTCAGAAACCTTTCCAATGCTGAAAGGATTGGACAGTAGATGTGAATAATGTTTCCCTTGGATAAAAAGACATTGTCTTAGAATTGGAAGGTACCTATTTAAAGCAGATGAGAAATTTATTTCACCAGAAGGTCATGGAATTTGTTGCTGGATTGTTAAGAGAGTTTAAGTGGTGGGGGGGGGGGGGGGGGCGGAATTAATAAATGGTTAATGAGTCAGGGTATCAAGGGATCAGGGGAAAAAGCCATAACTTGGAATGAGAGGCGAGAACTGTTTAGATCAGGGGATAGCAGACACAGTGGCATGAATGGCCAACTTCTGTTCCTTGTGATTTGACACCATTTTAACTAATGTACCTTTTAGAATTTTAACATCCATCCATATGTCCTCTGTATTTTGGATGTGAAACAACGGCTGTGCAGGAGAAGCCAGTGAGTTGGTGAGACCAATTGCTCTTCAGACTGGAGGCCTGTGATGAGAGATGTGCCTCAGGGATAGGTGCTGGAACAATAATGTGGTGAATTGGATTAGCAAGTTGGCAGATGACACCAAGAACGGAGGAGTTGTGGACAGCCAGGAAATCTTGCAGAAGGATCTGGACCAGCTGGAGAAAGGGCAGATGGAATTTAATGCAGACAAGTGTGAGGTGTCACATTTTGAAGGGCAAACCAAGAAAAGATAGACACGGTGAACGGTCGGGCACTGAGGAGTGAGGTTGAACAGAGGGACATGGTAAACGGGTGTCATTCCATGCAAGTGCTGTCACAGGTGGATTTGGGCGGGAATTGAAGATACCCAAGTTAACTAAAATTGAAAATTGTAAATGGGGCAAAAAAAGGGATCTATTTCAGAAATGTTTGTGACAACAGAAAATGGCTAAACCAACTTTAGATTAAATGGGAGATTCTTCTTTTGAATTAACCCAAGAAGAACGGACTACTTACTATGTGTGAAGATGGTGGATTAAATTGATGAATGTGCGATATAATTGGGTGAATTATAATTTTTTTTTACATCAGTTGTATTTAACTCCAGGAAAAAAAGATAAGGATTTAGTCATTCAGACTAATGTTTTCATTGTGGGATTCAAATTAATACTTTTTTTTGTCTATCTGGTTGTGTGATAAAGTTAAGCCTTTGAGGATTTATTTGAAACTACTTTAAAGAAACTCTTTTTATGTTCGATCCACTGCTTTTTCTAATGCGGTATATTACAACTTGAACAACGGGATTAAGAATGGATAAACCTCAAATTGAGTTTATTCAGTTAGTATTAGCAGTGGCCAGTAAATGCATTGCGATGACGTGGAAAATTAGGTTTGGTGTTTTCATTCTGCCGCAACGAATTGATATGATTTTTCTCTCCCTCAGTCGAGGGAGTTTGGGGGGGGTTAATTATGGGGAGGGGGGATGGAATATAGTTTTTTTTGGGAGGTTGGTTTATTTTGTTTACTATGTATTTTATATGTTCATAAATAAAGTTTAAAAAAAGATACACAACCAGTGTTTCAGGCTTGTGCCTTTTAACAGGGCTACGAGTATCTGTACTCTATAAAGGTTCACTGCTTGATCAGATGAGCTTCTCCAGCATTTGTGTCCTTACAGAATTTGGTTGAGTTACTATATGTGGACATCAGGTCATTTTTTCACCCTTAAATTGTCCATCCACACAGACAGGAACTTCTTTTTCCCACAACTAGCCTCATTTGGTGAAGTGTGTGGAATATTAGCTGTAGAATATCTTCTTCTGGGAATTATGATGAAGAAACCACTTTGGCAGAAAGCTGGGAAAGAGAGTTAAAAAGCACATTCCAGACAGGGATCAATTCTCACCTCCTCTACTGAGCCATACATATCCAAATGCCTGCCTGATCTTCAAAACAATGGTGCAAATTGTTAGACCTGATCCAAAGGCTGCAATAAGCCCCCAGCACCACTCAGACCCTGAATGGCATTGTTTCTGCTTTGAAGTGAAGAATTTAAGACTGCTATGAAATTAAGACATTTGGGTAAATTGGAAACCAGAAATCAGGCAGGCAGAGAATGATTACTAACGTGAACTGTGAGCAACTCTTCCAGACTCCTGTTGATTTTTTTGTGTTCCCTAACCCTAACTGGTACATGAGATTAGATGACCAACAAGAAGTCCTTTCCTTGTCTTTAGGAAGAGGATATGCAAAATGTAAAATACAGTGGCAGATAGAACAGTAACAGGTCATAACAAGCCCTGACCATCTGAAACAGGTCATGGGAATATAAATTTATTCAGTAATGTAGAAATGACTGCAAAAGCTGAGAAATTAGGAATTCATAAACTGAGGCAAAGATGGGATGGAGATTTGAACATAGAAAATGGACTGATCGTTATAAATGAGATAGACTGGTTCAATACAATTTTATTCACCAGACACCTCAAAAGAAAATACATGGAATCGGATTTGTTTCAAATGTTAACAAGTCATTTGTACTTTTCTGCATTTGACTTGGCAATGTCCTAAAGTTGGGCAGCTTGGTTGAAATAAGTATTTTTTTTAAAATTCCCACAGGATCCATGAGAAAGAAATGTTAAGGAATTAAATTTAAATTAGAACTGAATATTTACCAGGTGTAAATTGCTGCAAATTGTACAGCTAGAAAGTGCGTGGCCATATCTTGCAAACTGGCTGAGGTTCGGAACTGTTCACCACAAGAAAATAATGTATCGTTCACGAGATGAACATTCTATCTTTGGAGCCCACATTTCCTAAAGGTGGGTTGAAGTGAAGTTTTGAAATATTCACAATATTATGGTTAAATAAAACATCTGTTGAAGATCTCTGGTCCCTCATTTGGGATGTGGAGAGGGTGGGTCTGGGTAGATCTCAATTTGTATTAATCAACCACATGTATCGGGATTTGAATTATATTCTTGTAAAATTAACAAGAATATAACTAACTCTTAAAAATTAATTAAAAAAAAACCCTGACCCACACAAATGCCCCTGTTCACCTTGCCATTTTGTAAAAGGTGATGGGGGGAAAATCCTGACACAAGGGACAGATTTGAACCTGGGTCACTGTCATTTTCTGTTAAACATGCCAAGATCAAAATTCGACTGACTGTCCTGTAACATAGTGCAATATTACACACACGTAAGGTAAGATGGTTACATCAGTAAAAATTAAATGAAATGCTTCTTACAGTCAAGAGCAAAAGAATTCCCTGCAGCCTCCAAACCAGCCCTTGCCCACAAATAACACCCCCCGCCCCCCTCCCCACCCCAATTCTGGGATCAAACCATCAGCAGCCTACACTTTGTTGGAATCTAGGGGTTAAAACATTATGAAAGAAATGATTAATTAATAAGTTGATATGTACTGCATGGTTCAGGGAAAAAGAGGAATGTGATTAAGTGGCAATCACAGCATGGAGCGAAGTTGGCTGAGCAAAATTGTCTGCTCCCAAATACAGGGAGAGGAAATTCATAAAACGATTTAGGAAGAAAGCTCCAACTGAAGGAGGTGGTGAGTAGCACAGGAGACACAGGCCAGACCAGAACAAAGAATGGCCTGCAAGAAACCAAGGAAATGGAAAACCAGTCTAGGAGGAAGATTAAGGCATGAGGAGGTGTTAAAGAGAACAGCAGAAATTGGCCAGACAGGAACAGAATGGTGATTAGAAATATCTGGTGATGAATTAATTTCTGATCAAAACAACAGGATAGTCTGGCCTGGAGGATTAAGATGGGAGCGCTACACCCCAGATATCTGCAAAACAGGAGATGACTTGTGATAACCCTTATGCAAAAAGATCTAGGAAAGGAAGCCAACTTTTGTTCTGTATGATAAGGTTGATCTATATAAACTGAGCCAACTGGACAATAGGGGTCAGTCTTGGGGAATAGCTCACTGTGCAGGTGACCTATGAACTAACGACTGACCCAGAGCTCTGTTAAGTTTTATTCTTGTGCTGGGTAATAAATTGACTGTTGAACCGAATACCTTCTCCTATCACTTCATTCAAAGAACACGCTGGACTCAGACCACATACAGACTAAATTAAGAGTAAGGGAAAGCCAGAGTCCGACAACTTCAGAGCCAAACCTCAGGCACAAACATCCCAAAACCATCATCCCAAGACAAGAGCTAAAGTTGCAGGCACCGTAAACCACACACATTAAAACAACACATTTCTCTGGCTCAATACCCACGAACCACATGGAACACCAGTTTGCAAACTACCCACAAACAGGGGCTTCCACAAACACCGGATTCCTTTCACCCCAACAACTCAAAGAACCACCCCAGAAAAAGCAGCCACAGTAAAACCAGGCTTCCTACCTTCCACTGATGGCAGCATCACCTCATCTCTGCCTGAAAGCTGCAAGTGACGAGAGTGGGGAAACTCTCCTGTTTGAAACCCTGAGCTGGAATCAGGAGGACAATTAATTCAGGTGTGAAATATCTCAGTAAATTGTGGCTGGCCCTTTAAACAAAGCCCATCTCCGCCCTTCAAGAGAGCTGCAATTAAGGGAATAGCACCTTTTTAATTTGGAGTGGGAGTTAAAACAGTTTTCTCACCTGTGGCATTGAGATGTTTGAGGAGATGATACCTCTCGATAGGGGAGTGTTAGAGCTTTATGAGAGATTTGTTTGTTTGTGGGGCTTGTCTTATGAATTTTGGTTTGGAAGCCTTTTGTGGTCTATGACAGCTGAAAACTAAGCAAACTAGGGTTTTCTTTGATCCTGATGGTTGTGCAGCAGTTCAAACTTCTCAAATGCAGAATTTGAGCTGTTTGCTCTCCCAGTGCCCTAGAGCATTGGTTTGGGAATATTTATGCCACAGGTGGTGTTATGGTCCTGTTAAGTCCATGACTCTGGATCAAATCTGGCCCCGTCTGCAAGGGATTTGTGTGTTCACCCACTCTTCAGTGGAGGTGGCAGGTTAACAGGTGTTTGTGGGGGGGAAAATCGCAGGTGAATGAGGGGGAATGCACGGAGCTGGTGGGGTGAATAGGAGTGTGAGGCAGTTGTTGGCGAAGGAGAGTGTGTTGCAGGGATGTGTAGCTGAGGACTCACCATCCAATCTCAGACCAGAGTGAAACAGGATTCTTATCGTGCTCACAAATTCCTTCGTCACTCCTCAAACGATGATCAGTATTCTGACTCAAGCGTTTTCTGGCCTTGTGACGACAAGCGGGCCTAACGTTCCAATGGCAAATGAGGCAGGGAGGATGTTTCCTGTAATAGAGGTAGTAAAAGTTCCATTAGAGAGGAATACGTTGCCTTTAACTGATAACATGCGGTGGGGTCTCGGTACATTTGGTGATGTCTGGGATCTCTCTATCAATATAAAAAATGAAAATCAAGGCTGGGTCTCTCTGTGGGGGGGGGGGGGGGGGGTATCTAATATTTGCTTATGTCATAATCTAATTCATCCCAACTGGCAGTGCGGGCTTTGTTCCCCAAGGCATCCGTATTGGCTGTCCATGGACCATCTCTGTCCCAATGCAGTCCTCAGTGTCTCTTGCATTTAAATCAATGATGGCATCAGCACCTTTTGGCCAATTTTAGCTGTGTTTACTCAGTCAATCTGGCCAGTTTAGTTTTTCATTCAGTACTGGTGTCTGGGGTTAATGGGAGTAGTGGATGATTGATAATTCCTGAAATAATTCTTCATTCATCTTATTTTTTTTAAATTATTTAATTTCACATATGCATTAAAAACTAATTTTTTATTTGAAATAACATCAAATGAATGCATAGTGATTAAAAAAAATTAACCCCTTGTCTTGGGATGATGGTTTTGGGATGTTCGTGCCTGAGGTTTGTCTCTGAAGTGGACGCTGCTGATGGGTTGATCCCAGAATGGGGGGGGGGGGGGGGGGTGTTTGTGGGCAAGGGCTGGATTGGAGGAATTCTCTTGCTCTTGACTGCAAGAACCATTTCATTTAATTTTTCCTGATGTAAAGAAAAAAAGAAAAAAACATCTGGATAGTATTTATAAAAATTTACCAAACCTTTCAAATAAAATCTAACATCTTAAATTTCTTGATTTTAGGAGTCGGAAGGTTCATGTTGAGCTTCCAAGTTACTGCCACACATTTTACCCCAAGAACAATTACAGCACAGAAACAGGTCATTTGGCCCTTCTCGTCTGCTCTGAACTAAATACTCTCCTCTAGTACCACCTCTCTGCATTCCCCACCCCTCCAATTTTCTCTTAAATGACAAAATGGACCCTGCTTTCACTATTTGTCCCGGAAGCTCACTCCACTCAGCCACCATTGAGTCAAGAAGTTCCCCCTCACGTTACTTCAAAACTTTTGCCTCTTAACTCAAGACCTCTTGTTTCAATCTCTCCCACTTGCAATGGAATTGCCTATCCACATCAACTCTATCCATCCTTCTTGTAATTTTAAATACTCTACCAAATCCCCTCTCGGCTTTCGAGTTGACAGGAATGCACTCATGGATGGTTGGATGAATTCTCTTGGGGAACAGTTCATAGTGGCTCAAAAGTGCTTGATTAGATGCAAGGAGAGCTGCCACTGAATGTTGCATGTATTTGGTTCTGGGTTTCGAAGGTACCTCAGCTCTCTCTCTTTTGTACTCGGTCCAAAAGACATTGCTGATCTTATTTGGAATTAGACCAGTTTCAATGAAGCAATGCTGAAGATTTTTGCTGGGGGGGGGAATAAGCATTGCATTAAATTAAGCTGCGGCTGGTCATCCTTAAGTGTTGATCTGCAGTCCAAGTCTGGTGAGCTTTCTGGGATGGGCTAACGTTCCAGGCAACTCCTTCTTCACACAACAGGATTCAACATTTAATAGGACGGGAGGTGGGGGAATAATCTTGGGTTAAGTTCCATTTGTGTTTTAGTTCATAAAGCCCATTGGATTTTGACTTCTATCGGGAGCACAGTGGGATATGAACAACATTTCTTGTTGTTTTCAGAGTATATCTTTCCCCTGGTTTATAATTCTTTGTGTGAATCATTTTTTTACTCCTGTCCAAGTTAGTAACAGGAAACACTGTGGGAGTGGGACGCTGTTTCATCGCTGGTAAAGTCCAACAACTGGTGAAACATTGACATGATTGAAGCTCTCTGGAAGGCAGCTTTCCAATTACTGCAGGTAACTTTCAGTTCAAGATCTTTCACCCCATCTTCCTCACTCGTGCACAGTGTCACGGCCGTCAATGACGGAGGGAGGAAAGTTGGTTTGAAAATGAGCAAATTGTTTACGTCAGAGCCAAGTCTGAAACCACCTTTTATTGAATCAAGTGAGATGCAGGACTGGTCACGGTGGCTGCTGGGAAGCACATGCAGATAGCCTTGCCCACAAGGAATCTTTTGAGTCCTCATTCTCAACATAGGGTGGCAGTGTCCTAGGGTCTCCTTCTTTCGCCTCGTCTTCCTTAATCATCTGAAGCCTGATTTCTTTCCCCTCTCATTCAGCCTGCATTATTTTCTGCATCCTCTCCCTGTTACTCCATTGCTTTCTATTCCCTTCATTTTCTCCCTCATCATTAATTTTAGCAAAGATGACTGGCTTGGTTTAGTCTGTAACATGTTTGAGTTTCAAGTGGAACATTTAACGTGGGCTCAGTGCTGTTTTGAAATATTAGCAGAACAGAGGATGACACCAGTCACTAATGGATAGAAGAGAAAAAGATCCCCCTCTCTCTGGTAAGGTCGTGGGCAAGAGACCTAAGAGAGGAACAAGTCTGAATAAACATCTTTCCTGATTAACTGTGTCCGGTGCATTGATTGAGTGGTGCTGTTGCAGCAGACCCCACTCTTATCCATAATTGATTGGAAACTAATCTATGGTCACTGGACCCAAAATGTTCACATACACGTTTTACCTCTCCAACTATTACAGCATCGAAATAGGCCAACTTTGCCCTTCGAGTCCACGCCGAACACTTTGTCCTACCTAATCCCATTGACCTACACTCGCCCCTTGACCCTCCATTCCTTTCCTGTCCAAATACATATCCAACTTCTCCTTAAGAGCTAATATTGAGCCTGCCTCCTCCACTTCATCTGCAAGTCCATTCCACACACCCACCACTCTGAGTGAAAGTCCCCCCCTCACATTTCCTCGAAACTTCTGCCCCTTTCTCTCAACCCACGTCAAATCTATACCCCAATAATTTTAAATACCTCAACCCAATCCAACCTCAACCTTTTATGCTCCGCAGAATAAAAATTTTGCTTAACCTTTCCCTATAACTTAGACCTGTGGTTTTCAAAATGCTCTCAAACTCAAATTCCACTTGAAGCAATCCCTACACCAGAAGTGCTCTGTGATTAGTCAGGAATTGATTCAGGTGCTATGAAAGGAACCATCTACATCCTACAGGATGGAGCGCCAGAATAGCGTACATAGTTGAAGAAATTAAATTCCAAGACTTTGCTCTGCAAAGTGTTTCAACTTCAAAAGTACAGCCCCTCATGGCCAATCCCGGGAATTTACTGGGACAGGGTCCAGTGGAAAAGGGACACTGTCCAAATGCCAGTGTCAAACGATGTCATTTCACGCCACCTCTAACCCTACTCATATCCGCGGCGTTTGCCGACGTCGGCCTGATGGTAAAACCAGTGGAAGAGAGACAGCAGAAAATCACCTGTTTCCAGTCGAAGGCAGAACACTCCGCTCCCCGGGGATGAGTTGTGTTCAGTGGAAAAGCAATCTTGTGTCCCAGTGGAAATGGGACCAAGGGCTTCCTAACCTGAGACACTGCATGGCCAATGAACTGGGATTCCCGTGGAAAAAGGGTTTCAGACTGCTTTGTAAAATCTGCATGCAGTGCTTCAACCGAAATGAAGGCCAATGGGATGATGAGCTTCATTAAACTTTTCTACGTGGTCGTGCGTGAAAGTGAGGCCATTTTGGCAAGAAAGCGCAGAAAAATTAACCACGATCACAGGAGTGACCTCCACGTGAGACCTGGAGCAATATCTTCATGGAAACAAGCGACAACTTGACCAAATATCTAATCTCATTTATAAAAATAGCACTGGCCTTCGCGAAAAGATGTATCACGATCAACTGGATGTCCGATAGCACGCTGGGCTGTGGAAATGAACTGCTGTTACCTACGGGAAAAAAAAATCACATAAACGTGACCCTTTGGTAAAGGTCTGTCAGCTGTACCTGGACCACATAGGGGCCCAGACACTAATATAAATGAACAATAAAAGGGGATGAATGTAACCATTATATAGACCAAAACCAAGTTTCCCCAACTGGACTCATCTACTTGTAATCTCTGAAAATGTGGATATGAAAACAAACTGCAATAGAGAGAGAAAAAATTCAAAGTGCAAAAGGGAGAGTCTTTAAATGAGTCCCTGAATGTGTGTTGAGTCTCGTGGTGAAGGGGTAGCAGCTGTTCCTGAACCTGGCTATACCTCTTTCCTGATGGGAGCAGTGAGAACAGAGCGGGTGATGTGGATCCTTGATTGCTGCTGCTCTCTGACAGCAGCGTTCCCTGCAAATGTTCCCAAATGTGGCGGGTTTTTACATGAGATGTCCTGGGCGGTGTCCATACTTTTGTAGAGATTTTTGCTCAGGGGTATTGGTGTCACAAGACAACTGATCAAACCTACTACAAACTGAACCTTTCACCCCTCACACCCGTAAACCCACTATTTTTCTTGCATCAATGTGCCTGTCTAAATGTTAAAGGTCCCTATTATTCCAGACTACACCATCCTGCCCGGCCATGCACTCCAGGCACCCGCAGCCTTCTGCACGTTCTCTTTCTACAAGTCCTTCAGCAGCCTTGTGTTTCCTCAGCACTGCCTGCTCCTCCACCAAGCTCTGCCTCAAATCCATTCACTCTATGAGCTTCCTGCATCACTCCAGAGAAAAGCCCAAGGTTTCTCTCTGGATATTGCATTTACTTCATTCTGATGGGCTGAATTCCTGCAGCTTCCCAATCAAACATCTGCAATCGCCTTTAAATTGTGCCCCTCTGCACAGATTTGTGCCACCTGCTTTTAAGCAGGTTAAATCCTATGGGCATTCTGACAGTATCCTTCCACTCTCTCTCTCTCTCTCTCTCTACCAGTGGATCTAAATCCTTCTGCCCAAATTGTTGCTTGGTCTGGGCTTCTGTCCTTTTGCCTGGATTCTCATCCTCTGCTATTTCAGTCTGAACCTTGCCGTCAGCCCGAGGAATAAAACCGAGGGGATATGGATTGGAATTCTTTCTGGCTAGAGCATCTCAAACACTGCTCTCATCCTCGTGTGTGCACAGCTAGAGACAAGAACAAATCTTGTCCTTAGTCACTGTGAAATCCATCTCCAGGATGCTGGCACTTTATTCCTGTGTGTTTTTTTTTGAACCTTGCTTAGTGCTAGTTTTTCCTTTTGATTTGAACATAACAATATATGTGAACGCACTTTCCAAATGGTTTTACAATGTAAACAATATTTTAAAGAAAAATCTGAAGACTTCACCATCTGAGATGCAGATTCTAATCTGTGGCTTCGGCGGGTCCGCGCCAAGGGGTATTTGGATTATTTTAAAGAGGACCGTCTTCCAATGTCTGCAGTGGAACTGGGAGAAAGAGGGTTGGGCTGTCGGTGTCATAGTTAATGACGTCTCATTACAGAACTGAAAGCTTACAATCTGTGGTGAACTGATATACTCGTCCCACTGACCAGCACCCCTTCCTGCTCATTCCCATCCATGGGGCCGGGACTCCCTCACCCTCACGGGTCCCCCTCACACTCGCAGTTCTCCGATCCCCTCAACCACACGGATCCCCTAAACCACGCGGGTTCCCACCCCCACCTTCAGCCTCGCAGGTGCCCTCAGCCTTCTGGGTCCACGTCCCGGTCCCCCCCTCCGCCCTCTGGGTCCCCGTACCTCCTCAACCTTCTGGGTCCCCGTCCCCTTCCCCCCTCAGCCTTCTGGGTCCCCACTTCCCCCTCAGCCTTCTGGGTCCCCGTCAGCCATCTGGGTCCCTGTCCTCTCTCAGCTTTTTGGGTCCCCGTCCCCCCTAACCTTTCTGGGTCCTGATCACCCTCACCCTTCTGGGTCCTGATCACCCTCACCCTTCTGGGTCCTGATCACCCTCACCCTTCTGGGTCCAGATCACCCTCACCCTTCTGGGTCCTGATCACCCTCACCCTTCTGGGTCCTGATCACCCTCACCCTTCTGGGTCCTGATCACCCTCACCCTTCTGTGTCCTGATCACCATTACCCTTCTGGGTCCTCATTCCCCTCACCCTTCTGGTTCCACGAGTACCTCAGCCTTGCGTGTCCCTCAACCTTCTGGATACCCGTCCCCCTCAGCCTCGCAGGATCCCCGCCCCCCACAGCCTTGCATGTCCCTCACTCCTCTTGCAGATATCCCACACCCCTCTGGCGGGTCCCCCTCACCCTTCTGGGTCCTCTACCCCCCTCACCCTTCTGGGTCCCCGAACCCCTTACCCTTCTGGGTCCCCGACCCCCTCACCCTTCTGGGTCCCCGACCCCCTCACCCTTCTGGGTCCCCGACCCCCTCTCCCTTCTGGGTCCCCGACCCCCTCACCCTTCTGGGTCCCCGTCCCTCTCCCCCCTCTGCCTCGCGGGCCCCGAGCCCCCTCATCCTCGCGGGCCCCGAGCCCCCTCAGCCTCGCGGATCCCCCTCCCCCCCACAGCCTCACGGACCCCGACCCCCCCCCCCTTTAAGCCTCGCGGGTCCCCGACTACCACACACCCTAACGCCACCCCGACCCAAACTTCCTCACGGTACCCCGGCCCCACCTCACAACCATCCCCCTGCCCGTTCCCCTCCGAGCTCCGGCCGCTCCAGACCCAAAGGGCGACCCGTGGAAACTCCGTCCTCCCTGGTCTCGCTCCCAAAATGCCCCGATTCCCGCCCGTGAGGAACCGACACGAACCTCTCTCCCCCTCCCGCTCGCGACCAACTCCTCCAAAGGCGGGAAAGATCAACAACATGGCAGCCACCAGGGGTCGCTCTCGCGAGAGCTTGATCCACCCCTCCTCGGGATCTCCTCTCCACCACCCCGAGCCCCTGGATGGAGCCCCAGGGCTCGAGGTCCAGCCCTTTGGAGCCCCCTCTCTCCTGAGAACCTCGTCCCACTGGGGAAGGGTCCGAGAGCTGGCTCGGGCCTCCAGTCCATCTCCCCTTCAGGCTGCACATTTCCACACCAGGATCTGCCCCACATTCCCCCCCAAGATTCCAGTCCATCCCACCTCCACCACCTTGGCCCAAAGCTCATTCCACGTTCCCACCCCCCTCTGAGGGAAGAAAATCCCCCTTCAATCTCAATCCATGTCCTCCTCTTTGAATCTCTCCCACTCTCCTTGGAAACAGCCTGTCCCCATGGACACGATCCGTCCCCCCTCACAATTTTCAAATCTTCCTCAATCTTCGACGCTCCAGGGAATAAAGTCCCAGCCTGTCCAACCTTCCCCTGGAACTCAAACCCCGAAAGCCAGACCACCTTCTTGTCACTCTCCTCGACGCGCTGTCTCATTCCTATCCTTCCTCTCCTCTGGCCACCCAAACGGCACACAATGTTCCCAAGTTGGCCTCACCCATGCCTCGTCCAACTTCCTCGTGGCCTCCCACCTCCTGCACTCAATCCTCTCACTTCTGAAGGCCAAAATACCAGAAGCTTTCTTCACTCCCCCCCACCCCCCCCATCTCTACAAGGGACTCCACTTTTGGGCAGTTCTGTACCACAGTTCCTCAATCCCTTTGTTTGACAACACTCCTCAATGGTCTGCCATTTAACATTCAAACTCTTACGTTTTAAGAATCAATTGCAGAGATCCATGGATGTGGGAAGTCAGGAGGGTTAGGGACTGGGTGCAGGTCGATGAAACTGGCAGAATGATATTTCACCATGGACGAGAAGGGCCGAAGGGTCCCTTTTCTTTGCTGTGGGGTTTCTAGGGTAGAGTTCACACCATTCTCAGGAAGGAGGATGAGCAGACAGATGTCATGGTCCACGGGTAGGAAAGGTGATGAGATCCTGCCAGGAGAGATGAGGGAGTTAAGTGCACAACCAAGGGGTCTCTCTCTGTCAGTCTGTGTGTGTCTCTATCTCTCTGTGTGTCTCTCTCTCTCTGTCTGTGTCTCTCTGTCTGTGTCTCTGTCTGTCTGTCTCTCTCTCTGTCTGTGTCTCTCTCTCTGTCTGTGTCTCTCTCTCTGTCTGTGTCTCTCTCTCTATCTGTGTCTCTCTCTCTATCTGTGTCTCTCTTTGTGTGTCTCTGTGTCTGTGTGTCTCTCTCTGTCTGTGTGTCTCTCTCTGTCTGTGTGTGTCTGTCTGTGTGTGTCTCTGTGTGTGTATGTCTGTGACTCTCTCTAATTGTCTCTCTCTGTCTGTGTCTCTCTCTCTGTCTCTCTCTCGCTGTCAGTGTCTCTTTCTCTGTCTGTATGTGTCTCTCTGTGTGTCTGTGTCTGTATATCTGTCTCTCTTTGTCTATATATCTGTCTCTCTGTGTCTGTGTGTGAGTGTGTCTGTCTGTCTGGGTATGTGTGTGTGTCTCTCTCTGTCTGTGTCTCTGTATCTGTGTCTGTCTCTGTGTCTGTCTCTGTGTGTGTGTGTCTGTCTCTGTCTGTGTGTCTCTCTCTGTCTGTGTGTCTCTCTCTGTCTGTGTGTCTCTCTCTGTCTGTGTGTCTCTCTCTCGCTGTCAGTCTCTCTCTCTCTGTCTGTATGTGTCTCTCTGTGTGTCTGTGTCGGTATATCTGTCTCTCTGTGTCTATATATCTGTCTCTCTGTGTCTCTGTGTGAGTGTGTCTGTCTGTCTGGGTATGTGTGTGTGTCTCTCTGTCTGTGTCTCTGTATCTGTCTCTGTGTCTGTCTCAGTGTGTGTGTGTCTCTCTGTGTCTGTGTCTCTCTCTGTGTCTGTGTGTGTGTGTGTCTGTGTGTGTGTGTGTTTCTCTGTCTGTGTCTCTCTGTCTGTGTCTCTCTGTCTGTTTCTCTGTGTCCATGTCTCTCTCTCTATCTCTCTCTCTCTCTGTCTGTGTCTCTCTCTGTGTGGGTCTGTGTGTGTGTGTCTCTCTCTCTCTCTGTGTGTCTCTCTCTCTGTCTGTTTGTGTGTCTTTCTCTCTCTGTGTGTGTCACTGTCTGTGTGTGTCTCTCTTTCTGTCTCTCCCTCTGTGTCTCAATGTGTGACTCTCTCTGTGTCTGTATGTGTGTGTGTCTCTCTCTCTCTCTGTCTGTGTGTGTGTGTGTGTGTCTCTCTGTGTCGTGTGTGTGTGTTGTCTCTCTGTGTCGTGTGTGTGTGTGTCTCTCTCTGTCTCTATGTGTGTCTCTCTGTCTCTGTGTATCTCTCTCTCCATCTGTGTGTGTCTCTCTATCTGTCTGTGTGTGTCTGTGTGTGTATCCGTCTGTGTGTGTCTCTCTGTCTCTCTCTCGCTGTCAGAGTCTCTCTCTGTCTCTTCCTGTGTGTGTCTGTGTGTGTGTGTGTGTGTGTCTGTGTGTGTGTGTCTGTCTGTCTGGGTATGTGTGTCGCTCTCTATCAGTGTCTCTAATATTTGCTTATTCATTACCCACCATTATCCATCCCGACTGGTGGTGCGGGCTTTGTTCCCCAAGGCGTCCGTATTGGCTGTCCATGGACCATCTCTGCCCCAACGCATTCCTCGGTGTCACCTGCATTAAAATCAAGGTGGCATCAGCACCTTTTTGGGCACTTTTAGCCGTATTTCCTCAGTTGTTCTGGCCAGTTTTGTGTTTCGTTCACACATTCCTGCTGCCTGGGGTTCACGGCACTCGTGGAAAATCGCCAGTTCCTGAAACAATTCTTCATTTATCTTATTTGTAACATTTTTACATTTAATTTAACATATGCATTAAAAAACTTAAATTTCTTATTTGAAAATAAGATAAAATTAATGCATAGTGATTTAAAAAGTAACCCCTCTCACAGCTGCCCAATAGAAAACAATAAAGAGAGGAAACATCTAGATAGCATTCATAAAAATTGAGCAAAACTCTCAAATAAAATCTTGCTTTTCTTGGTTTTAGGAGTCAGAAAGTTCGTGTTGGGTGATTACAACTTAATTCCTACAATTGGTAAATACACATCCCAAATCTTCAAAAGAGAAATTCAAATTTGTTCCGTGAATTCAATGTAATTATTTCAAGTGGGATACAACGGCCTATTTCAGTGTGGCTATCGACCCATTCCCAAATACGCATCGGACTTCCAAGTTACTGCCACACATTTTAACCCGAAAACAATTACAGCACAGAAACAGGTCATTTGGCCCTTCTTGTCTGCACTGAACGAAATACTCTCCTCTTGTACCACCTCTCTGCATTCCCCTCCCCTCCAATTTTCCCTGAAATGACAAAATGGACCCTGCCGCCACTACTTTTCCCGGAAGCTCACTCCACTCAGCCACCACTCTGAGTAAAGAAGTTCCCCCTCATGTTACTTCCAAACTTTTACCTCCTGTTTCAATCCCTGCTCCCCGCAATGAAAAAAGTCTATCCACATCAACTCGTTCTATCCTCCTAGTAATTTTAAAGACTTCGATCAAATCCCCTCTCAACCATCTACAATCCAAAGAATAAAGACTTCATTTGCTCAATCTTTCTTTGTAATCTAGTTGCTGATATCCAGGTAACATTGACGTAAATCTTCTCTGCACCCTCTCTACTTTATTGATAGCTTTCCTCTCATTTGGTGACCAGAACTGCACACAGTACTCACAAAAGAGCCTCACCAATATCTTGTCTAGTCTCAACCTCACTGCCCGACTCCTGTATTCTATGTGATGGTTGATCAACGCCAGCTATTTGAACAGATTCTTTTCGAGGTACTCTCTGATTACCCTCCAATAATTAACCTATCACTGTCAGGCTCACTTGGTTGGCTTTTGAAGCCGTTTTTCAACAAAGGAACATTAGATTACATCCATTCCTCTGGCACCTCACCCGTGGATAAACAGGTTTTAAATATTTCTGTCAGAGCCCTGGCAATTTCTACACTTCTTTCCCTCAAGGCCAAGGGAATATCATGTCAGACGTCCATCCACCATCAGACAAAAATTAGCCGACACAAGATGAAGGCAGGACAGTAGTCCCACCTCTCCAGCACGAGTCATGGATCAAGTGAGCACTGACTGCAAGAAGTTTCTACATCCTCTTGGTGTCTGTGTGGATTTCCTCCCACACTCCACAGCTCAAGGGGGCCGTAAGTTCATTGGCGAATTGGGAAGCTCAAGACCATGGGGTGGAAGTGCACATTCTGGACCTGGGGGCATCAATTCAATTCAACTGCACGGATGAACCTTTGGGCACGACCTGATCTTTTTCTGGTTTCAAACTCATTATTTTTGAAAATTGTATGTGCACCTCTAATGCAACACGACTGCTGCAAAACAGGCTTCTTGATACATATCCATGACAAGAACTCGGGAGAATCTGATTTAGTTACTAGACTTTTGAACAGAACAGTGTCTGGACATTTTATCCCTAAACTGAAACTTTATAGACATACAGAACAAAAAGAGGGCAAAACAAGCTTGTGTCTCACCAATACCACAATTCACGGACACTTTTTAAGTTCTCAAGGGTGGCAGAAAACACAAACAACAGACAAACTCCTTCCACACTGTCACTTTGAGAGCTTTGGACTCACCATGCTATAAATATTGCCAAGCCATCACTCTCTCTCCAAATCAATGACCCAAAGTCCTGGCTGAGCGATAGATTTGAGACATTTTACCCGCTATGTAGCAATCGGGCACAAGGAAAATTGCTGCTTCCATTGTGAAGTATTTAGGAATCTCAGACCACAAACAACCTTCACCCCGAAAAACAAGCAATTCTCCACAATAAAACTAGGTTTCCTTCCTGTCTGCAAGCATCTGCTCTCTTGAGTCTGAATGGCACAACTGGGGAAACCGTTTCAAATCCATGACCTGAAACAGCATATTCTCTTCCCCTAATTGGAGCTGTCTTGCAATTGGCCACCACTGCCCGAGCAAGAATGAACTGGGAGATCTCACACTTGCTCCTTCACAGGTGAGACCTCCCTGTTCATTGGAGCTCCATATTATCCATCTTGCTCAATTTTGTTAACCTTAATCAAGTCTCCTCTCATTCTCCAACACTCCCATGAAAAATAAAAATCATGTATCCTGTAGTTCGCGAGTCTGGACACCAGGTGGTGGTATTATACCTAGATCTCTCTCTCTCTCTCTCCCCCTCTCGCTTCATGCATGCAGTACTCGGTGTGAACAGGCGGTGGCAGCACTTTACAGCTCTTGCAATCTGCAGCTTGGACAGGAGATGTCGGAGTTACAGAGACATGGCTGCGGGAACGGCAGGATTGGGAAATCAATGTTCCCGGGTACACGTCCTATAGAAAAGACAGAAAGTTGGGAAGAGGAGGTGGGGTAGCTCTGTTGGTAAGAAATAAAATTCAGGCATTTGAAAGGAAAGACATTGAAACAGGTGGGTAGAGTCTGTTTTGATAGAATTAAGAAATTGTAAAGGCATGAGGACCATAATGGGGGTCATTTACAGGCCTCCGAAAAGTAGCTCAGATATTAAAGTATAAATCAGGAATTAAGAGTGGCATGTCAAAGTGGTAGCAATACGGTAGTTATGGGGGACTTCAACATGAAAGTGGACTGGGATAATCAGACGGGGGCAGGAACACAAGAGAGTGAGTTTATTGAATGTCTACGAGATACTTTCATCCATTGATTTAATTATAAATTTGGTTACTTTGTTCTTTATGTTAATTTTTTTCCCCAGTTTTATCCATATTTGAATCCAAATTCAGGTTGAAATCCCCTCCTATTAATATGTTCCCTTGCGTATCTGCTACCTTCAAAAAGATATCTTGCATAAACTTTTGATCTTCTTCGTTAGGTGAATATACATTGAGTAGATTCCAAAACTCCGAATATATCTGACATTTTATCATTACATATCTCCCTGCTGGATCTATTATTTCCTCTTCTATTTTAAATGGCACATTTTTACTAATTAATATAGCTACTCCTCTTGCTTTTGAATTATACGATGCTGCTGTTACGTGTCCTACCCAATACGAGATACTTTCTTGGAGCAGCTAGTGGAGGAACCTACCAGGGGGAAGTCGATTCTGGACTTGGTGCTGTGCAGCGACGCAGAGTTAATAAGTGACCTCGATGTAGGGGAGCCATTAGGGAATAGTGACCATGGTATGGTTATTTTTGAGCGGCAATTAGAAAGGGAAAAAGAAAGGAAGTCGGAAGCATCTGTACTGCAGTTAAATAAAGGGGATTATGCAGCTATGATGGAGGAGCTAGCCAAAATAAAATGGAAAGATACACTAGCTGGGAGGACAACTCGGGAAAAATGGCAGGTGCTTTTGGACATTTTCCACAGGATTCAGGACAAATTTATTCCAAAGTGGCGGAAAGGCTCTAGGAGATGCAAATGGCAGTCGTGGCTAACTAATGAAATCAAGTGCAATATCAAATCCAAAGGGAGTAAGTATAAGATAGAGAAGTGGAAGACTAGTGGGCAAGATCAGGGAGCAAGGAATTGGAGGTAAGGTGCTGACATGGATAGGAAATTGGTTAAGAAATAGGAAACAAAGGGTTGGAGTAAGCCGGTCCTTTTCAGGATGGCAGGATGTGACGAGTAGAGTGCCGCAGGGATCGGTATTGGGTCCTCAGTTGTTTGTAATTTCTGTAAATGATTTGGATGAGGGGATTAATAACATGAGCAAATTTGCAGATGACACTAAACTGCGTGGCGGTGTGGGGTGTGAGGGTGATATCAGGAAAATGCAGAGGGACTTGGACAGGTTGGGGGTGTGGGCTGCTGAATGGAAGATGACGTTCAATGTGAGCAAATGTGAGGTTATCCATTTTGGGGACAATAATAGGAAAGCTGAGTATTCTCTAAATGGAGTGGGGAGGAGCAAATGGATCTGGGTGTACTTGTTCACCGGTCACTGAAGGCTAACATGCAGGTTCAGAAAGCTGTGAAGAAGGCAAATAGCATGTTGGCTTTCATAAAGAGGGGATTGGAGCATAGGAACAGAGACGCCCTTCTGCAGTTGTGCAGGGCCCTGGTGAGACCCCACCTGGAGTATTGCGTCCAGTACTGGTCTCCAATTTTGAGGAAGGACATACTAGCTATAGTGGGTGTGCAGCGCAGATTTACAAGGTTAGTTCCAGCGATGGCGGGGTTGACATATGCTGAAAGGCTAGAAAAACTGAACTTATATCCGATGGAGTTTAGAAGGATGAGGGGGGACATGATTGAGGTATACAAAATTATCAGGGGGATGGACAGGGTGAAGTCGGATTACTTGTTCCCAGTGATGGGGGAGACGAGGACTAGAGGGCATAGTTTAAGAATACAGGGTAGGCCCTTTAGGACGGAGATGAGAAAACATTTTTTTACCCAGAGAAGTGTGAATCTGTGGAATGCTCTGCCACAGAGGGTGGAAGAGGCAGATTCGCTGATTATGTTCAAAAGAGCGTTAGATAAGACTCTAGTGGGCAAAGGAGTAAAGGGTTATGGGGATAAGGCTGGAATGGGGTACTGATAGTAGTGATCAGCCATGATCTGTAAAATGGCGGTCACTGAAGGCTCGACAGGCCGAAGGGCCTACTCCTGCTCCTATTGTCTATTGAACCATTCCTCCAAGGTCCCTCTGTTCCTCAATGCCCTCCCCTTCACTGCATACGTCTTGGTTATTCTTACCAAAATAAAGTACCTCACACTTACCTACATTAAACTCCATCTGCCATCTTTCCAAACAGTCCAAATCCTTTTGTAGTCCATGAAAACCCTCCTCACTCTCCACAACTTGAAAATAAGCAAAATGTATTACGTTATGTTAAGCTTTTTTTTGAACATTTTAATAAAATTTAATAGAATATTTCAGGCCAATGGGACGCCAGGCATCATTAATCTTTCCATGTACGGCGTGGTCGTGCGTGAAAGTGTGGCCATTTTGGCCAAAAAAGCGCAGTAAAACGAACCGCGATCACAGGAGTGGCCTCCACAGTCGACCCGCAGCGATATCTTTGAGATAATTTCATGGAAACAAACGACAACTTAAGCAAATATTACGTGTGTGTCTGTGTGTGTCTCTGTGTGTGTCTGTGTGTGTGTATATGTCTCTCTGTGTCTGTGTGTGTGTGTCTGTCTGTCTGGGTATGTGTGTGTCGCTCTCTCTCGGTGTCTCTAATATATGCTTATTCATTACCCACCATTATCCATCCCTACTGGTGGTGCGGGCTTTGTTCCCCAAGGCGTCCGTATTGGCTGCCCATAGACCATCTCTGCCCCAACGCATTCCTCGGTGTCACCTGCATTAAAATCAAGATGGCATCAGCACCTTTTTGGACACTTTTAGCTGTGTTTCCTCAGTTCTTCTGGCCAGTTTTGTGTTTCGTTCACACATTCCTGCTTCCTGGGGTTGACGGCACTCGTGGAAGATCGCCAGTTCCTGAAACAATTCTTCATTCATCTTATTTGTAACATTTTTACATTTAATTTAACATATGCATTAAAAAACTTAAATTTCTTATTTGAAAATAAGATAAAATTAATGCATAGTGATTTCAAAAGTAACCCCTCCCACAGCTACCCAATAGAAAACAATAAAGAGAGAAAACATCTAGATAGTATTTATAAAAATTGACCAAAACTCTCAAATAAAATCTTGGTTTTCTTGGTTTTAGGAGTCAGAAAGTTCGTGTTGGGTGGTTAACACTTAATTCCGACAATTGGTAAATACACATCCCAAATCTTCAAAAGAGAAATTCAAATTTGTTCCGTGAATTCGATGTAATTATTTCAAGTGGGAATCAACGGCCTATTTCAGTGTGGCCATCGACCCATTCCCAAATACGCATCGGACTTCCAAGTTACTGCCACACATTTTAACCCTATAACAATTACAGCACAGAAACAGGTCACTTGGCCCTTCTTGTCTGCACTGAACTAAATACTCTCCTCTCGTACCACCTCTCTGCATTCCCCTCCCCTCCAATTTTCCCTGAAATGACAAAATGGACCCTGCCGCCACTATTTCTCCCGGAAGCTCACTCCACTCAGCCACCACTCTGAGTAAAGAAGTTCCCCCTCATGTTACTTCCAAACTTTTACCTCCTGTTTCAATCTCTGCTCCCGCAATGAAAAAAGTCTATCCACATCAACTCGTTCTATCCTCCTAGTAATTTTAAAGACCTCGATCAAATCCCCTCTCAACCATCTACAATCCAAAGAATAAAGACTTCATTTGCTCAATCTTTCTTTGTAATCTAGTTGCTGATATCCAGGTAACATTGACGTAAATCTTCTCTCCACCCTCTCTACTTTGTTGATAGCTTTCCTCTCATTTGGTGACCAGAAGTGTACACAGTATCTCAACAGGGCCTCACCAATATCTTGTCTAGTCTCAACCTCACTGCCCAACTCCCGTATTCTATGCTATGGTTGATCAAGGCCAGCTATTTGAACAGATTCTTTTCGAGGTACTCTCTGATTACCCTCCAATAATTAACCTATCACTGTCAGGCTCACCTGGTTGGCTTTTGAAGCCGTTTTTCAACAAAGGAACATTAGATTACATCCATTCCTCTGGCACCTCACCCGTGGATAAACAGGTTTTAAACATTTCTGTCAGAGCCCTTGCAATTTCTACTCTTCTTTCCCTCAAGGCCAAGGGAATATCATGTCAGACGTCCATCCACCAACAGACAAAAATCAGCCATCACAAGGTGAAGGCAGGACAGTAGTCCCACCTCTCCAGCACGAGTCACCCCAGGATCAAGTCAGCACTGACTGCAAGAAGTTTCTACATCCTCTCGGTGTCTGTGTGGATTTCCTCCCACACTCCACAGCTCAAGGGGGCCGTAAGTTCATTGGCGATTTGGGAAGCTCAAGACCATGGGGTGGAAGTGCACATTCTGGACCTGGGGGCATCAATTCAATTCAACAGCACAGATGAACCTTTGGGCACGACCTGATCTTTTTCTGGTTTCAAACTCATTATTTTTGAAAATTGTATGTGCACCTCTAATGCAACACGACTGCTGCAAAACAGGCTTCTTGATACATATCCATGACAAGAACTCGGGAGAATCTGATTTGGTTACTAGACTTTTGAACAGAACAGTGTCTGGACATTTTATCCCTAAACTGAAACTTTATAGACATACAGTACAAAAAGAGGGCAAAACAAGCTTGTGTCTCACCAATACCACAATTCACGGACACTTTTTAAGTTCTCAAGGGTGGCAGAAAACACAAACAACAGACAAACTCCTTCCACACTGTCACTTTGAGAGCTTTGGACTCACCATGCTATAAATATTGCCAAGCCATCACTCTCTCTCCAAATCAATGACCCAAAGTCCTGGCTGAGCGATAGATTTGAGACATTTTACCCGCTATGTAGCAATCAGGCACAAGGAAAAGTGCTGCTTCCATTGTAAAGTATTTAGGAATCTCAGACCACAAACAACCTTCACCCCGAAAAACAAGCAATTCTCCACAATAAAACTAGGTTTCCTTCCTGTCTGCAAGCATCTGCTCTCTTGAGTCTGAATGGCACAACTGGGGAAACCGTTTCAAACCCATGACCTGAAACAGCATATTCTCTTCCCCTAATTGGAGCTGTCTTGAATTGGCCACCACTGCCCGAGCAAGAATGAACTGGGAGATCTCACACTTGCTCCTTCACAGGTGAGACCTCCCTGTTCATTGGAGCTCCATATTATCCATCTTGCTCTATTTTGTTAACCTTAATCAAGTCTCCTCTCATTCTCCAACACTCCCATGAAAAATAAAAATCATGTATCCTGTAGTTCGCGAGTCCGGACACCAGGTGGTGGTATTATACCTAGATCTCTCTCTCTCTCTCTCCCTAGCTTCATGCATGCAGTACTCGGTGTGAACAGGCGGTGGCAGCACTTTACAGCCCTTGCAATCTGCAGCTTGAACAGGAGATGTCGGAGTTACGGAGACATGGCTGCGGGAAGGGCAGGATTGGGAAATCAATGTTCCTGGGTACACGTCCTATAGAAAAGACAGAAAGTTGGGAAGAGGGGGTGGGTTAGCTCTGTTGGTAAGAAATGAAATTCAGGCGTTTGAAAGGAAAGACACTGAAAGAGGTGGGTCGAGTCTGTTTGGATAGAATTAAGAAATTGTAAAGGCATGAGGACCATAATGGGGGTCATTTACAGGCCTCCGAAAAGTAGCTCAGATATAGAAGTATAAATCAGGAATTAAGAGTGGCATGTCAAAGTGGTAGCAATACGGTAGTTATGGGGGACTTCAACATGAAAGTGGACTGGGATAATCAGACGGGGGCAGGAACACAAGAGAGTGAGTTTATTGAATGTCTACGAGATACTTTCTTCCATTGATTTAATTATAATTTGGTTACTTTGTTCTTTCTGTTAATTTTTTTCCCCAGTTTTATCCATATTTGAATCCAAATTCAGGTTGAAATCCCCTCCTATTAATATGTTCCCTTGCGTATCTGCTACCTTCAAAAAGATATCTTCCATCAACTTTTGATCTTCTTCGTTAGGTGAATATACATTGAGTAGATTCCAAAACTCTGAATATATCTGACATTTTATCATTACATATCTCCCTGCTGGATTTATTATTTCCTCTTCTATTTTAAATGGCACATTTTTACTAATTAATATAGCTACTCCTCTTGCTTTTGAATTATACGATGCTGGTGTTACATGTCCTACCCAATACGAGATACTTTCTTGGAGCAGCAAGTGGAAGAACCTACCAGGGGGAAGTCGATTCTGGACTTGGTGCTGTGCAGCGACGCAGAGTTAATAAGTGACCTCGATGTAGGGGAGCCATTAGGGAATAGTGACCATGGTATGGTTATTTTTGAGCTGCAATTAGAAAGGGAAAGAGAAAGGAAGTCGGAAGCATCTGTACTGCAGTTAAATAAAGGGGATTATGCAGCTATGAGGGAGGAGCTAGCCAAAATAAAATGGAAAGATACACTAGCTGGGAGGACAACTGGGGAAAATGGCAGGTATTTTTGGACATTTTTTACAGGATTCAAGACAAATTTATTCCAAAGTGGAGGAAAGGCTCTAGGAGATGCAAATGGCAGCCATGGCTAACTAATGAAATCAAGTGCACTATCAAATCCAAAGGGAGTAAGTATAAGATAGCGAAGCAGAGTGGTAAGTTAGAGGATTGGGAAACCTTCAAAGAGCATCAGAGGGTAACTAAGAAATTCATGAGAGGGGAAAATGAAGTACGAGAGGAAATTAGCAAATAATATAATGGAGGATAGCAAAAGCTTTTTTCAATATGTGAAGAGGAAGAAATTGGTTCTGTCTACAATTGGTCCATTAAGAATGGAAAAGGGTGGAATTATTACCGGAAACAAGGAGTTGGCTGAGGAATTTAACAAATACTTTGCATCTGTCTTCACCAAGGAGGATATAGGTTATGGACAGTTAGGGGGTAGTGGTCATGCGGTATCAAGAGACTTGGGGAACTTTCCTGGGGAAGTAGGGGATCTAATGGATATCCGGATCTAGAAGCAGGAGGTTGTGAGTAAATTGTTGGGACTGAGGGCTGATAAAACCCCAGGGCCTGATGGGCTGCATCCCAGGGTGCTTAAAGAAGTTGCTATGGAAATTGTGGAGGCACTGGTCGACATTTTCCAAAGTTCCATAGATTCGGGGGAGGTCCCTGAGGATTGGAGAGTGGCTGATGTGGTGCCGATTTTTAAGAAGGGAGGGAGGGAGAAAACGGGAAATTATAGACCGGTCAGCCTGATGTCAGTGGTGGGGAAGATACTGGAATCTATCATAAAAGGAGTAATAGCAGAACACTTAGGCAGAAATAATAGTATAAGGGCTAGTCAGCATGGATTCCTTAAGGGTAAGTCATGCTTGACTAACCTTCTGGAATTTTTCGAGGATGGGACAAAGAGGGTGGACTTGGGAGAGCCAGTGGATGTGGTGTATTTGGACTTCCAGAAGGCCTTTGATAAGGTACCGCACGGGAGACTAGTGGGCAAGATCAGGGAGCATGGAATTGGAGGTAAGGTGCTGACATGGATAGGAAATTGGTTAAGAAATAGGAAACAAAGGGTTGGAGTAAGCGGGTCTTTTTCAGGATGGCAGGATGTGATGAGTGGATTGCCGCAGGAATCGGTATTGGGTCCTCAGTTGTTTGTAATTTATGTAAATGATTTGGATGAGGGGATTATTAATAACATGAGCAAATTTGCAGATGACACTAAATGGGGTGGCGGTGTGGGGTGTGAGGAGGATGTCAGGAAAATGCAGAGGGACTTGGACAGGTTGGGGGTGTGGGCTGCTGAATGGAAGATGACGTTCAATGTGAGCAAATGTGAGGTTATCCATTTCGGGGGCAATAATAGGAAAGCTGAGTATTATTTAAATGGAGACAAGCTAGGGAGTGGGGAGGAGCAAATGGATCTGGGTGTACTTGTTCACCGGTCACTGAAGGCTAACATGCACGTTCAGAAAGCTGTGAAATGGGCAAATGGCATGTTGGCTTTCATAAAGAGGGGATTGGAGTATAGGAACAGAGACGCCCTTCTGCAGTTGTACAGGGCCCTGGTGAGACCCCACCTGGAGTATTGCACCCAGTACTGGTCTCCAATTTTGAGGAAGGACATACTAGCAATAGAGGATGTGCAGCGCAGATTTACAAGGTTAGTTCCAGCGATGGCGGGGTTGACATATGCTGAAAGGCTAGAAAAACTAGACTTGTATCCGATGGAGTTTAGAAGAATGAGGGGGGACATGATTGAGGTATACAAAATTATCAGGGGGATGGACAGGGTGAAGTCGGATTACATGTTCCCAGTGATGGGGAAGACGAGGACTAGAGGGCATAGTTTAAGAATACAGGGTAGGCCCTTTAGGACGGAGATGAGAAAACATTGTTTTACTCAGAGAAGTGTGAATCTGTGGAATGCTCTGCCATAGAGGGTGGTAGAGGCAGATTCGCTGATTATGTTCAAAAGAGAGTTAGATAAGACTCTTGTGGGCAAAGGAGTTCAGGGTTATGGGGATAAGGCTGGAAAGGGGTACTGATAGTAGTGATCAGCCATGATCTGTGAAATGGCGGTCACTGAAGGCTCGACAGGCAGAAGGGCCTACTCCTGCTCCTATTGTCTATTGAACCATTCTTCCAAGATCCCTCTGTTCCTCAATGCCCTCCCCTTCACTGCATACGTCTTGGTTATTCTTACCAAAATAAAGCCCCTCACACTTACCTATATTAAACTCCATCTGCCATCTTTCCAAACAGTCCAAATCCTTTTGTACTCCATGAAAACCCTCCTCACTCTCCACAACTCTTGAAAATAAGCCAAATGTATTACGTTATGTTAAGCTTCTCTTTGAAAATTTTAATTTCACATGCATTAAATGCGTACGTAAATTTCTCATTCAAAGATAATGAAAAATTAATACATAGTATTTTTTTTAATTCCCCCTGCCCAACAACCCAATAGAAAAGATAGATAACGTCTGGAAAGTATTTATAAAAAAATTACTAAAAAACTATCAAATAAAATCTAACAAATTTTCTTGATTTTAGGAGTCAGAAGGTTCAGGTTGGGCGATTACAACTTAATTCCTACAGTTTATAAATAGGATTCCCAAATCTTTCCAAAAATTTCAAATTTGTTACAGAAATTACATGTAATTATTTCAAGTGTCAAGGGACTTGGGGGGGGGGGTTCTCGTTCAGGAAAACATAGTGAGTGGGTAACCACCAGGTTGGATCGGCAGGAAAAGAAAGCAAATTCTATGTTGGCCTTTGTTTCTAGGGTAGGGAGGTGTTGATAGGGCATGGGAGAGACCTCATTTGGAGAACTGCGAAGTTTATCTTAAAAAGGATGTGCTGTTGTTGGAGAGAGAGCAGAGATTTACCAGGATGATATATCTCCACTCTTCATTGGAGTATAGAAGAAGGAGAGGAGATTTCAGAAACCTTTCCAATGCTGAAAGGATTGGACAGTAGATGTGAATAATGTTTCCCTTGGATAAAAAGACATTGTCTTAGAATTGGAAGGTACCTATTTAAAGCAGATGAGAAATTTATTTCACCAGAAGGTCATGGAATTTGTTGCTGGATTGTTAAGAGAGTTTAAGTGGTGGGGGGGGGGGGGGGCGGAATTAATAAATGGTTAATGAGTCAGGGTATCAAGGGATCAGGGGAAAAAGCCATAACTTGGAATGAGAGGCGAGAACTGTTTAGATCAGGGGATAGCAGACACAGTGGCATGAATGGCCAACTTCTGTTCCTTGTGATTTGACACCATTTTAACTAATGTACCTTTTAGAATTTTAACATCCATCCATATGTCCTCTGTATTTTGGATGTGAAACAACGGCTGTGCAGGAGAAGCCAGTGAGTTGGTGAGACCAATTGCTCTTCAGACTGGAGGCCTGTGATGAGAGATGTGCCTCAGGGATAGGTGCTGGAACAATAATGTGGTGAATTGGATTAGCAAGTTGGCAGATGACACCAAGAACGGAGGAGTTGTGGACAGCCAGGAAATCTTGCAGAAGGATCTGGACCAGCTGGAGAAAGGGCAGATGGAATTTAATGCAGACAAGTGTGAGGTGTCACATTTTGAAGGGCAAACCAAGAAAAGATAGACACGGTGAACGGTCGGGCACTGAGGAGTGAGGTTGAACAGAGGGACATGGTAAACGGGTGTCATTCCATGCAAGTGCTGTCACAGGTGGATTTGGGCGGGAATTGAAGATACCCAAGTTAACTAAAATTGAAAATTGTAAATGGGGCAAAAAAAGGGATCTATTTCAGAAATGTTTGTGACAACAGAAAATGGCTAAACCAACTTTAGATTAAATGGGAGATTCTTCTTTTGAATTAACCCAAGAAGAACGGACTACTTACTATGTGTGAAGATGGTGGATTAAATTGATGAATGTGCGATATAATTGGGTGAATTATAATTTTTTTTTACATCAGTTGTATTTAACTCCAGGAAAAAAAGATAAGGATTTAGTCATTCAGACTAATGTTTTCATTGTGGGATTCAAATTAATACTTTTTTTTGTCTATCTGGTTGTGTGATAAAGTTAAGCCTTTGAGGATTTATTTGAAACTACTTTAAAGAAACTCTTTTTATGTTCGATCCACTGCTTTTTCTAATGCGGTATATTACAACTTGAACAACGGGATTAAGAATGGATAAACCTCAAATTGAGTTTATTCAGTTAGTATTAGCAGTGGCCAGTAAATGCATTGCGATGACGTGGAAAATTAGGTTTGGTGTTTTCATTCTGCCGCAACGAATTGATATGATTTTTCTCTCCCTCAGTCGAGGGAGTTTGGGGGGGGTTAATTATGGGGAGGGGGGATGGAATATAGTTTTTTTTGGGAGGTTGGTTTATTTTGTTTACTATGTATTTTATATGTTCATAAATAAAGTTTAAAAAAAGATACACAACCAGTGTTTCAGGCTTGTGCCTTTTAACAGGGCTACGAGTATCTGTACTCTATAAAGGTTCACTGCTTGATCAGATGAGCTTCTCCAGCATTTGTGTCCTTACAGAATTTGGTTGAGTTACTATATGTGGACATCAGGTCATTTTTTCACCCTTAAATTGTCCATCCACACAGACAGGAACTTCTTTTTCCCACAACTAGCCTCATTTGGTGAAGTGTGTGGAATATTAGCTGTAGAATATCTTCTTCTGGGAATTATGTTGAAGAAACCACTTTGGCAGAAAGCTGGGAAAGAGAGTTAAAAAGCACATTCCAGACAGGGATCAATTCTCACCTCCTCTACTGAGCCATACATATCCAAATGCCTGCCTGATCTTCAAAACAATGGTGCAAATTGTTAGACCTGATCCAAAGGCTGCAATAAGCCCCCAGCACCACTCAGACCCTGAATGGCATTGTTTCTGCTTTGAAGTGAAGAATTTAAGACTGCTATGAAATTAAGACATTTGGGTAAATTGGAAACCAGAAATCAGGCAGGCAGAGAATGATTACTAACGTGAACTGTGAGCAACTCTTCCAGACTCCTGTTGATT
Source organism: Narcine bancroftii (assembly GCF_036971445.1). Taxonomy (NCBI): domain Eukaryota; kingdom Metazoa; phylum Chordata; class Chondrichthyes; order Torpediniformes; family Narcinidae; genus Narcine; species Narcine bancroftii. The sequence goes on along the minus strand of NC_091477.1, from coordinate 124,973,789 downwards.
TTTTTGTGTTCCCTAACCCTAACTGGTACATGAGATTAGATGACCAACAAGAAGTCCTTTCCTTGTCTTTAGGAAGAGGATATGCAAAATGTAAAATACAGTGGCAGATAGAACAGTAACAGGTCATAACAAGCCCTGACCATCTGAAACAGGTCATGGGAATATAAATTTATTCAGTAATGTAGAAATGACTGCAAAAGCTGAGAAATTAGGAATTCATAAACTGAGGCAAAGATGGGATGGAGATTTGAACATAGAAAATGGACTGATCGTTATAAATGAGATAGACTGGTTCAATACAATTTTATTCACCAGACACCTCAAAAGAAAATACATGGAATCGGATTTGTTTCAAATGTTAACAAGTCATTTGTACTTTTCTGCATTTGACTTGGCAATGTCCTAAAGTTGGGCAGCTTGGTTGAAATAAGTATTTTTTTAAAATTCCCACAGGATCCATGAGAAAGAAATGTTAAGGAATTAAATTTAAATTAGAACTGAATATTTACCAGGTGTAAATTGCTGCAAATTGTACAGCTAGAAAGTGCGTGGCCATATCTTGCAAACTGGCTGAGGTTCGGAACTGTTCACCACAAGAAAATAATGTATCGTTCACGAGATGAACATTCTATCTTTGGAGCCCACATTTCCTAAAGGTGGGTTGAAGTGAAGTTTTGAAATATTCACAATATTATGGTTAAATAAAACATCTGTTGAAGATCTCTGGTCCCTCATTTGGGATGTGGAGAGGGTGGGTCTGGGTAGATCTCAATTTGTATTAATCAACCACATGTATCGGGATTTGAATTATATTCTTGTAAAATTAACAAGAATATAACTAACTCTTAAAAATTAATTAAAAAAAAACCCTGACCCACACAAATGCCCCTGTTCACCTTGCCATTTTGTAAAAGGTGATGGGGGGAAAATCCTGACACAAGGGACAGATTTGAACCTGGGTCACTGTCATTTTCTGTTAAACATGCCAAGATCAAAATTCGACTGACTGTCCTGTAACATAGTGCAATATTACACACACGTAAGGTAAGATGGTTACATCAGTAAAAATTAAATGAAATGCTTCTTACAGTCAAGAGCAAAAGAATTCCCTGCAGCCTCCAAACCAGCCCTTGCCCACAAATAACACCCCCCGCCCCCCTCCCCACCCCAATTCTGGGATCAAACCATCAGCAGCCTACACTTTGTTGGAATCTAGGGGTTAAAACATTATGAAAGAAATGATTAATTAATAAGTTGATATGTACTGCATGGTTCAGGGAAAAAGAGGAATGTGATTAAGTGGCATTCACAGCATGGAGCGAAGTTGGCTGAGCAAAATTGTCTGCTCCCAAATACAGGGAGAGGAAATTCATAAAACGATTTAGGAAGAAAGCTCCAACTGAAGGAGGTGGTGAGTAGCACAGGAGACACAGGCCAGACCAGAACAAAGAATGGCCTGCAAGAAACCAAGGAAATGGAAAACCAGTCTAGGAGGAAGATTAAGGCATGAGGAGGTGTTAAAGAGAACAGCAGAAATTGGCCAGACAGGAACAGAATGGTGATTAGAAATATCTGGTGATGAATTAATTTCTGATCAAAACAACAGGATAGTCTGGCCTGGAGGATTAAGATGGGAGCGCTACACCCCAGATATCTGCAAAACAGGAGATGACTTGTGATAACCCTTATGCAAAAAGATCTAGCAAAGGAAGCCAACTTTTGTTCTGTATGATAAGGTTGATCTATATAAACTGAGCCAACTGGACAATAGGGGTCAGTCTTGGGGAATAGCTCACTGTGCAGGTGACCTATGAACTAACGACTGACCCAGAGCTCTGTTAAGTTTTATTCTTGTGCTGGGTAATAAATTGACTGTTGAACCGAATACCTTCTCCTATCACTTCATTCAAAGAACACGCTGGACTCAGACCACATACAGACTAAATTAAGAGTAAGGGAAAGCCAGAGTCCGACAACTTCAGAGCCAAACCTCAGGCACAAACATCCCAAAACCATCATCCCAAGACAAGAGCTAAAGTTGCAGGCACCGTAAACCACACACATTAAAACAACACATTTCTCTGGCTCAATACCCACGAACCACATGGAACACCAGTTTGCAAACTACCCACAAACAGGGGCTTCCACAAACACCGGATTCCTTTCACCCCAACAACTCAAAGAACCACCCCAGAAAAAGCAGCCACAGTAAAACCAGGCTTCCTACCTTCCACTGATGGCAGCATCACCTCATCTCTGCCTGAAAGCTGCAAGTGACGAGAGTGGGGAAACTCTCCTGTTTGAAACCCTGAGCTGGAATCAGGAGGACAATTAATTCAGGTGTGAAATATCTCAGTAAATTGTGGCTGGCCCTTTAAACAAGGCCCATCTCCGCCCTTCAAGAGAGCTGCAATTAAGGGAATAGCACCTTTTTAATTTGGAGTGGGAGTTAAAACAGTTTTCTCACCTGTGGCATTGAGATGTTTGAGGAGATGATACCTCTCGATAGGGGAGTGTTAGAGCTTTATGAGAGATTTGTTTGTTTGTGGGGCTTGTCTTATGAATTTTGGTTTGGAAGCCTTTTGTGGTCTATGACAGCTGAAAACTAAGCAAACTAGGGTTTTCTTTGATCCTGATGGTTGTGCAGCAGTTCAAACTTCTCAAATGCAGAATTTGAGCTGTTTGCTCTCCCAGTGCCCTAGAGCATTGGTTTGGGAATATTTATGCCACAGGTGGTGTTATGGTCCTGTTAAGTCCATGACTCTGGATCAAATCTGGCCCCGTCTGCAAGGGATTTGTGTGTTCACCCACTCTTCAGTGGAGGTGGCAGGTTAACAGGTGTTTGTGGGGGGGAAAATCGCAGGTGAATGAGGGGGAATGCACGGAGCTGGTGGGGTGAATAGGAGTGTGAGGCAGTTGTTGGCGAAGGAGAGTGTGTTGCAGGGATGTGTAGCTGAGGACTCACCATCCAATCTCAGACCAGAGTGAAACAGGATTCTTATCGTGCTCACAAATTCCTTCGTCACTCCTCAAACGATGATCAGTATTCTGACTCAAGCGTTTTCTGGCCTTGTGACGACAAGCGGGCCTAACGTTCCAATGGCAAATGAGGCAGGGAGGATGTTTCCTGTAATAGAGGTAGTAAAAGTTCCATTAGAGAGGAATACGTTGCCTTTAACTGATAACATGCGGTGGGGTCTCGGTACATTTGGTGATGTCTGGGATCTCTCTATCAATATAAAAAATGAAAATCAAGGCTGGGTCTCTCTGTGGGGGGGGGGGGGGGGTATCTAATATTTGCTTATGTCATAATCTAATTCATCCCAACTGGCAGTGCGGGCTTTGTTCCCCAAGGCATCCGTATTGGCTGTCCATGGACCATCTCTGTCCCAATGCAGTCCTCAGTGTCTCTTGCATTTAAATCAATGATGGCATCAGCACCTTTTGGCCAATTTTAGCTGTGTTTACTCAGTCAATCTGGCCAGTTTAGTTTTTCATTCAGTACTGGTGTCTGGGGTTAATGGGAGTAGTGGATGATTGATAATTCCTGAAATAATTCTTCATTCATCTTATTTTTTTTAAATTATTTAATTTCACATATGCATTAAAAACTAATTTTTTATTTGAAATAACATCAAATGAATGCATAGTGATTAAAAAAAATTAACCCCTTGTCTTGGGATGATGGTTTTGAGATGTTCGTGCCTGAGGTTTGTCTCTGAAGTGGACGCTGCTGATGGGTTGATCCCAGAATGGGGGGGGGGGGGTGTTTGTGGGCAAGGGCTGGATTGGAGGAATTCTCTTGCTCTTGACTGCAAGAACCATTTCATTTAATTTTTCCTGATGTAAAGAAAAAAAGAAAAAAACATCTGGATAGTATTTATAAAAATTTACCAAACCTTTCAAATAAAATCTAACATCTTAAATTTCTTGATTTTAGGAGTCGGAAGGTTCATGTTGAGCTTCCAAGTTACTGCCACACATTTTACCCCAAGAACAATTACAGCACAGAAACAGGTCATTTGGCCCTTCTCGTCTGCTCTGAACTAAATACTCTCCTCTAGTACCACCTCTCTGCATTCCCCACCCCTCCAATTTTCTCTTAAATGACAAAATGGACCCTGCTTTCACTATTTCTCCCGGAAGCTCACTCCACTCAGCCACCATTGAGTCAAGAAGTTCCCCCTCACGTTACTTCAAAACTTTTGCCTCTTAACTCAAGACCTCTTGTTTCAATCTCTCCCACTTGCAATGGAATTGCCTATCCACATCAACTCTATCCATCCTTCTTGTAATTTTAAATACTCTACCAAATCCCCTCTCGGCTTTCGAGTTGACAGGAATGCACTCATGGATGGTTGGATGAATTCTCTTGGGGAACAGTTCATAGTGGCTCAAAAGTGCTTGATTAGATGCAAGGAGAGCTGCCACTGAATGTTGCATGTATTTGGTTCTGGGTTTCGAAGGTACCTCAGCTCTCTCTCTTTTGTACTCGGTCCAAAAGACATTGCTGATCTTATTTGGAATTAGACCAGTTTCAATGAAGCAATGCTGAAGATTTTTGCTGGGGGGGGGGGATAAGCATTGCATTAAATTAAGCTGCGGCTGGTCATCCTTAAGTGTTGATCTGCAGTCCAAGTCTGGTGAGCTTTCTGGGATGGGCTAACGTTCCAGGCAACTCCTTCTTCACACAACAGGATTCAACATTTAATAGGACGGGGGGTGGGGGAATAATCTTGGGTTAAGTTCCATTTGTGTTTTAGTTCATAAAGCCCATTGGATTTTGACTTCTATCGGGAGCACAGTGGGATATGAACAACATTTCTTGTTGTTTTCAGAGTATATCTTTCCCCTGGTTTATAATTCTTTGTGTGAATCATTTTTTTACTCCTGTCCAAGTTAGTAACAGGAAACACTGTGGGAGTGGGACGCTGTTTCATCGCTGGTAAAGTCCAATAACTGGTGAAACATTGACATGATTGAAGCTCTCTGGAAGGCAGGTTTCCAATTACTGCAGGTAACTTTCAGTTCAAGATCTTTCACCCCATCTTCCTCACTCGTGCACAGTGTCACGGCCGTCAATGACGGAGGGAGGAAAGTTGGTTTAAAAATGAGCAAATTGTTTACGTCAGAGCCAAGTCTGAAACCACCTTTTATTGAACCAAGCGAGATGCAGGACTAGTCACGGTGGCTGCTGGGAAGCACATGCAGATAGCCTTGCCCACAAGGAATCTTTTGAGTCCTCATTCTCAACATAGGGTGGCAGTGTCCTAGGGTCTCCTTCTTTCGCCTCGTCTTCCTTAATCATCTGAAGCCTGATTTCTTTCCCCTCTCATTCAGCCTGCATTATTTTCTGCATCCTCTCCCTGTTACTCCCTTGCTTTATGTTCCCTTCATTTTCTCCCTCATCATTAATTTTAGCAAAGATGACTGGCTTGGTTTAGTCTGTAACATGTTTGAGTTTCAAGTGGAACATTTAACGTGGGATCAGTGCTGTTTTGAAATATTAGCAGAATAGAGGGCGACACCAGTCACTAATGGATAGAAGAGAAAAAGATCCCCCTCTCTCTGGTAAGGTCGTGGGCAAGAGACCTAAGAGAGGAACAAGTCTGAATAAACATCTTTCCTGATTAACTGTGTCCGGTGCATTGATTGAGTGGTGCTGTTGCAGCAGACCCCACTCTTATCCATAATTGATTGGAAACTAATCTATGGTCACTGGACCCAAAATGTTCACATACACGTTTTACCTCTCTAACTATTACAGCATCGAAATAGGCCAACTTGGCCCTTCGAGTCCACGCCGAACACTTTGTCCTACCTCATCCCATTGACCTACACTCACCCCTTGACCCTCCATTCTTTTCCTGTCCAAATACATATCCCACTTCTCCTTAAGAGCTAATATTGAGCCTGCCTCCTCCACTTCATCTGCAAGTCCATTCCACACACCCACCACTCTGAGTGAAAGTCCCCCCTCACATTTCCTCTAAACTTCTGCCCCTTTCTCTCAACCCACGTCAAATCTATACCCCAATAATTTTAAATACCTCAACCCAATCCAACCTCAACCTTTTATGCTCCGCAGAATAAAAATCTTGCTTAACCTTTCCCTATAACTTAGACCTGTGGTTTTCAAAATGCTCCCAAACTCAAATTCCACTTGAAGCAATCCCTACACCAGAAGTGCTCTGTGATTAGTCAGGGATTGATTCAGGTGCAATGAAAGGAACCACCTACATCCTACAGGATGGAGCGCCAGAATAGCGTACATAGTTGAAGAAATTAAATTCCAAGACTTTGCTCTGCAAAGTGTTTCAACTTCAAAAGTACAGCCCCTCATGCCCAATCCCGGGAATTTACTGGGACAGGGTCCAGTGGAAAAGGGACACTGTCCAAATGCCAGTGTCAAATGATGTCATTTCACGCCACCTCTAACCCTACTCATATCCTCGGCGTTTGCCGATGTCGGCCTGATGGTAAAACCAGTGGAACAGAGACAGCAGAGAATCACCTGTTTCCAGTCGAAGGCAGAACACTCCGCTCCCCGGGGATGAGTTGTGTTCAGTGGAAAAGCAATCTTGTGTCCCAGTGGAAATGGCACCAAGGGCTTCCTAACCTGAGACACTGCATGGCCAATGAACTGGGATTCCCGTGGAAAAAGGGTTTCAGACAGCTTTGTAAAATCTGCATGCAGTGCTTCAACCGAAATGAAGGCCAATGGGATGATGAGCTTCATTAAACTTTTCTACGTGGTCGTGCGTGAAAGTGAGGCCATTTTGGCAAGAAAGCGCAGAAAAATTAACCACGATCACAGGAGTGGCCTCCACGTGATACCTGGAGCAATATCTTCATGGAAACAAGCGACAACTTGACCAAATATCTAATCTCATTTATAAAAATAGCACTGGCCTTCGCGAAAAGATGTATCACGATCAACTGGATGTCCGATAGCACGCTGGGCTGTGGAAATGAACTGCTGTTACCTACGGGAAAAAAAAATCACATAAACGTGACCCTTTGGTAAAGGTCTGTCAACTGTACTTGGACCACATAGGGGCCCAGACACTAATATAAATGAACAATAAAAGGGGATGAATGTAACCATTATATAGACCAAAACCAAGTTTCCCCAACTGGACTCATCTACTTGTAATCTCTGAAAATGTGGATATGAAAACAAACTGCAATAGAGAGAGAAAAAATTCAAAGTGCAAAAGGAAGAGTCTTTAAATGGGTCCCTGAATGTGTGTTGAGTCTGGTGGTGAAGGGGAAGCAGCTGTTCCTGAACCCGGCTATACCTCTTTCCTGATGGGAGCAGTGAGAACAGAGCGGGTGATGTGGATCCTTGATTGCTGCTGCTCTCTGACAGCAGCGTTCCCTGCAAATGTTCTCAATGGTGGAGGGTTTTTACCTAAGATATCCTGGGTGGTGTCTTAACTTTTGCAGAGCTTTTTGCTCAGGGGTATTGGTGTCACAAGACAACTGATCAAACCTACTACAAACTGAACCTTTCACCCCTCACACCCGTAAACCCACTATTTTTCTTGCATCAATGTGCCTGTCTAAATGTTAAAGGTCCCTATTATTCCAGACTACACCATCCTGCCCGGCCATGCACTCCAGGCACCCGCAGCCTTCTGCACGTTCTCTTTCTACAAGTCCTTCAGCAGCCTTGTGTTTCCTCAGCACTGCCTGCTCCTCCACCAAGCTCTGCCTCAAATCCATTCACTCTATGAGCTTCCTGCATCACTCCAGAGAAAAGCCCAAGGTTTCTCTCTGGATATTGCATTTACTTCATTCTGATGGGCTGAATTCCTGCAGCTTCCCAATCAAACATCTGCAATCGCCTTTAAATTGTGCCCCTCTGCACAGATTTGTGCCACCTGCTTTTAAGCAGGTTAAATCCTATGGGCATTCTGACAGTATCCTTCCACTCTCTCTCTCTCTCTCTCTCTACCAGTGGATCTAAATCCTTCTGCCCAAATTGTTGCTTGGTCTGGGCTTCTGTCCTTTTGCCTGGATTCTCATCCTCTGCTATTTCAGTCTGAACCTTGCCGTCAGCCCGAGGAATAAAACCGAGGGGATATGGATTGGAATTCTTTCTGGCTAGAGCATCTCAAACACTGCTCTCATCCTCGTGTGTGCACAGCTAGAGACAAGAACAAATCTTGTCCTTAGTCACTGTGAAATCCATCTCCAGGATGCTGGCACTTTATTCCTGTGTGTTTTTTTTTGAACCTTGCTTAGTGCTAGTTTTTCCTTTTGATTTGAACATAACAATATATGTGAACGCACTTTCCAAATGGTTTTACAATGTAAACAATATTTTAAAGAAAAATCTGAAGACTTCACCATCTGAGATGCAGATTCTAATCTGTGGCTTCGGCGGGTCCGCGCCAAGGGGTATTTGGATTATTTTAAAGAGGACCGTCTTCCAATGTCTGCAGTGGAACTGGGAGAAAGAGGGTTGGGCTGTCGGTGTCATAGTTAATGACGTCTCATTACAGAACTGAAAGCTTACAATCTGTGGTGAACTGATATACTCGTCCCACTGACCAGCACCCCTTCCTGCTCATTCCCATCCATGGGGCCGGGACTCCCTCACCCTCACGGGTCCCCCTCACACTCGCAGTTCTCCGATCCCCTCAACCACACGGATCCCCTAAACCACGCGGGTTCCCACCCCCACCTTCAGCCTCGCAGGTGCCCTCAGCCTTCTGGGTCCACGTCCCGGTCCTCCCCTCCGCCCTCTGGGTCCCCGTACCTCCTCAACCTTCTGGGTCCCCGTCCCCTTCCCCCCTCAGCCTTCTGGGTCCCCACTTCCCCCTCAGCCTTCTGGGTCCCCGTCAGCCATCTGGGTCCCTGTCCTCTCTCAGCTTTTTGGGTCCCCGTCCCCCCTAACCTTTCTGGGTCCTGATCACCCTCACCCTTCTGGGTCCTGATCACCCTCACCCTTCTGGGTCCTGATCACCCTCACCCTTCTGGGTCCTGATCACCCTCACCCTTCTGGGTCCAGATCACCCTCACCCTTCTGGGTCCTGATCACCCTCACCCTTCTGGGTCCTGATCACCCTCACCCTTCTGGGTCCTGATCACCCTCACCCTTCTGTGTCCTGATCACCATTACCCTTCTGGGTCCTCATTCCCCTCACCCTTCTGGTTCCACGAGTACCTCAGCCTTGCGTGTCCCTCAACCTTCTGGATACCCGTCCCCCTCAGCCTCGCAGGATCCCCGCCCCCCACAGCCTTGCATGTCCCTCACTCCTCTTGCAGATATCCCATGCTGAAAGGCTAGAAAAACTGAACTTATATCCGATGGAGTTTAGAAGGATGAGGGGGGACATGATTGAGGTATACAAAATTATCAGGGGGATGGACAGGGTGAAGTCGGATTACTTGTTCCCAGTGATGGGGGAGACGAGGACTAGAGGGCATAGTTTAAGAATACAGGGTAGGCCCTTTAGGACGGAGATGAGAAAACATTTTTTTACCCAGAGAAGTGTGAATCTGTGGAATGCTCTGCCACAGAGGGTGGAAGAGGCAGATTCGCTGATTATGTTCAAAAGAGCGTTAGATAAGACTCTAGTGGGCAAAGGAGTAAAGGGTTATGGGGATAAGGCTGGAATGGGGTACTGATAGTAGTGATCAGCCATGATCTGTAAAATGGCGGTCACTGAAGGCTCGACAGGCCGAAGGGCCTACTCCTGCTCCTATTGTCTATTGAACCATTCCTCCAAGGTCCCTCTGTTCCTCAATGCCCTCCCCTTCACTGCATACGTCTTGGTTATTCTTACCAAAATAAAGTACCTCACACTTACCTACATTAAACTCCATCTGCCATCTTTCCAAACAGTCCAAATCCTTTTGTAGTCCATGAAAACCCTCCTCACTCTCCACAACTTGAAAATAAGCAAAATGTATTACGTTATGTTAAGCTTTTTTTTGAACATTTTAATAAAATTTAATAGAATATTTCAGGCCAATGGGACGCCAGGCATCATTAATCTTTCCATGTACGGCGTGGTCGTGCGTGAAAGTGTGGCCATTTTGGCCAAAAAAGCGCAGTAAAACGAACCGCGGTCACAGGAGTGGCCTCCACAGTCGACCCGCAGCAATATCTTTGAGATAATTTCATGGAAACAAACGACAACTTAAGCAAATATTACGTGTGTGTCTGTGTGTGTCTCTGTGTGTGTCTGTGTGTGTGTATATGTCTCTCTGTGTCTGTGTGTGTGTGTCTGTCTGTCTGGGTATGTGTGTGTCGCTCTCTCTCGGTGTCTCTAATATATGCTTATTCATTACCCACCATTATCCATCCCTACTGGTGGTGCGGGCTTTGTTCCCCAAGGCGTCCGTATTGGCTGCCCATAGACCATCTCTGCCCCAACGCATTCCTCGGTGTCACCTGCATTAAAATCAAGATGGCATCAGCACCTTTTTGGACACTTTTAGCTGTGTTTCCTCAGTTCTTCTGGCCAGTTTTGTGTTTCGTTCACACATTCCTGCTTCCTGGGGTTGACGGCACTCGTGGAAGATCGCCAGTTCCTGAAACAATTCTTCATTCATCTTATTTGTAACATTTTTACATTTAATTTAACATATGCATTAAAAAACTTAAATTTCTTATTTGAAAATAAGATAAAATTAATGCATAGTGATTTCAAAAGTAACCCCTCCCACAGCTACCCAATAGAAAACAATAAAGAGAGAAAACATCTAGATAGTATTTATAAAAATTGACCAAAACTCTCAAATAAAATCTTGGTTTTCTTGGTTTTAGGAGTCAGAAAGTTCGTGTTGGGTGGTTAACACTTAATTCCGACAATTGGTAAATACACATCCCAAATCTTCAAAAGAGAAATTCAAATTTGTTCCGTGAATTCGATGTAATTATTTCAAGTGGGAATCAACGGCCTATTTCAGTGTGGCCATCGACCCATTCCCAAATACGCATCGGACTTCCAAGTTACTGCCACACATTTTAACCCTATAACAATTACAGCACAGAAACAGGTCACTTGGCCCTTCTTGTCTGCACTGAACTAAATACTCTCCTCTCGTACCACCTCTCTGCATTCCCCTCCCCTCCAATTTTCCCTGAAATGACAAAATGGACCCTGCCGCCACTATTTCTCCCGGAAGCTCACTCCACTCAGCCACCACTCTGAGTAAAGAAGTTCCCCCTCATGTTACTTCCAAACTTTTACCTCCTGTTTCAATCTCTGCTCCCGCAATGAAAAAAGTCTATCCACATCAACTCGTTCTATCCTCCTAGTAATTTTAAAGACCTCGATCAAATCCCCTCTCAACCATCTACAATCCAAAGAATAAAGACTTCATTTGCTCAATCTTTCTTTGTAATCTAGTTGCTGATATCCAGGTAACATTGACGTAAATCTTCTCTCCACCCTCTCTACTTTGTTGATAGCTTTCCTCTCATTTGGTGACCAGAAGTGTACACAGTATCTCAACAGGGCCTCACCAATATCTTGTCTAGTCTCAACCTCACTGCCCAACTCCCGTATTCTATGCTATGGTTGATCAAGGCCAGCTATTTGAACAGATTCTTTTCGAGGTACTCTCTGATTACCCTCCAATAATTAACCTATCACTGTCAGGCTCACCTGGTTGGCTTTTGAAGCCGTTTTTCAACAAAGGAACATTAGATTACATCCATTCCTCTGGCACCTCACCCGTGGATAAACAGGTTTTAAACATTTCTGTCAGAGCCCTTGCAATTTCTACTCTTCTTTCCCTCAAGGCCAAGGGAATATCATGTCAGACGTCCATCCACCAACAGACAAAAATCAGCCATCACAAGGTGAAGGCAGGACAGTAGTCCCACCTCTCCAGCACGAGTCACCCCAGGATCAAGTCAGCACTGACTGCAAGAAGTTTCTACATCCTCTCGGTGTCTGTGTGGATTTCCTCCCACACTCCACAGCTCAAGGGGGCCGTAAGTTCATTGGCGATTTGGGAAGCTCAAGACCATGGGGTGGAAGTGCACATTCTGGACCTGGGGGCATCAATTCAATTCAACAGCACAGATGAACCTTTGGGCACGACCTGATCTTTTTCTGGTTTCAAACTCATTATTTTTGAAAATTGTATGTGCACCTCTAATGCAACACGACTGCTGCAAAACAGGCTTCTTGATACATATCCATGACAAGAACTCGGGAGAATCTGATTTGGTTACTAGACTTTTGAACAGAACAGTGTCTGGACATTTTATCCCTAAACTGAAACTTTATAGACATACAGTACAAAAAGAGGGCAAAACAAGCTTGTGTCTCACCAATACCACAATTCACGGACACTTTTTAAGTTCTCAAGGGTGGCAGAAAACACAAACAACAGACAAACTCCTTCCACACTGTCACTTTGAGAGCTTTGGACTCACCATGCTATAAATATTGCCAAGCCATCACTCTCTCTCCAAATCAATGACCCAAAGTCCTGGCTGAGCGATAGATTTGAGACATTTTACCCGCTATGTAGCAATCAGGCACAAGGAAAAGTGCTGCTTCCATTGTAAAGTATTTAGGAATCTCAGACCACAAACAACCTTCACCCCGAAAAACAAGCAATTCTCCACAATAAAACTAGGTTTCCTTCCTGTCTGCAAGCATCTGCTCTCTTGAGTCTGAATGGCACAACTGGGGAAACCGTTTCAAACCCATGACCTGAAACAGCATATTCTCTTCCCCTAATTGGAGCTGTCTTGAATTGGCCACCACTGCCCGAGCAAGAATGAACTGGGAGATCTCACACTTGCTCCTTCACAGGTGAGACCTCCCTGTTCATTGGAGCTCCATATTATCCATCTTGCTCTATTTTGTTAACCTTAATCAAGTCTCCTCTCATTCTCCAACACTCCCATGAAAAATAAAAATCATGTATCCTGTAGTTCGCGAGTCCGGACACCAGGTGGTGGTATTATACCTAGATCTCTCTCTCTCTCTCTCCCTAGCTTCATGCATGCAGTACTCGGTGTGAACAGGCGGTGGCAGCACTTTACAGCCCTTGCAATCTGCAGCTTGAACAGGAGATGTCGGAGTTACGGAGACATGGCTGCGGGAAGGGCAGGATTGGGAAATCAATGTTCCTGGGTACACGTCCTATAGAAAAGACAGAAAGTTGGGAAGAGGGGGTGGGTTAGCTCTGTTGGTAAGAAATGAAATTCAGGCGTTTGAAAGGAAAGACACTGAAAGAGGTGGGTCGAGTCTGTTTGGATAGAATTAAGAAATTGTAAAGGCATGAGGACCATAATGGGGGTCATTTACAGGCCTCCGAAAAGTAGCTCAGATATAGAAGTATAAATCAGGAATTAAGAGTGGCATGTCAAAGTGGTAGCAATACGGTAGTTATGGGGGACTTCAACATGAAAGTGGACTGGGATAATCAGACGGGGGCAGGAACACAAGAGAGTGAGTTTATTGAATGTCTACGAGATACTTTCTTCCATTGATTTAATTATAATTTGGTTACTTTGTTCTTTCTGTTAATTTTTTTCCCCAGTTTTATCCATATTTGAATCCAAATTCAGGTTGAAATCCCCTCCTATTAATATGTTCCCTTGCGTATCTGCTACCTTCAAAAAGATATCTTCCATCAACTTTTGATCTTCTTCGTTAGGTGAATATACATTGAGTAGATTCCAAAACTCTGAATATATCTGACATTTTATCATTACATATCTCCCTGCTGGATTTATTATTTCCTCTTCTATTTTAAATGGCACATTTTTACTAATTAATATAGCTACTCCTCTTGCTTTTGAATTATACGATGCTGGTGTTACATGTCCTACCCAATACGAGATACTTTCTTGGAGCAGCAAGTGGAAGAACCTACCAGGGGGAAGTCGATTCTGGACTTGGTGCTGTGCAGCGACGCAGAGTTAATAAGTGACCTCGATGTAGGGGAGCCATTAGGGAATAGTGACCATGGTATGGTTATTTTTGAGCTGCAATTAGAAAGGGAAAAAGAAAGGAAGTCGGAAGCATCTGTACTGCAGTTAAATAAAGGGGATTATGCAGCTATGAGGGAGGAGCTAGCCAAAATAAAATGGAAAGATACACTAGCTGGGAGGACAACTGGGGAAAATGGCAGGTATTTTTGGACATTTTTTACAGGATTCAAGACAAATTTATTCCAAAGTGGAGGAAAGGCTCTAGGAGATGCAAATGGCAGCCATGGCTAACTAATGAAATCAAGTGCACTATCAAATCCAAAGGGAGTAAGTATAAGATAGCGAAGCAGAGTGGTAAGTTAGAGGATTGGGAAACCTTCAAAGAGCATCAGAGGGTAACTAAGAAATTCATGAGAGGGGAAAATGAAGTACGAGAGGAAATTAGCAAATAATATAATGGAGGATAGCAAAAGCTTTTTTCAATATGTGAAGAGGAAGAAATTGGTTCTGTCTACAATTGGTCCATTAAGAATGGAAAAGGGTGGAATTATTACCGGAAACAAGGAGTTGGCTGAGGAATTTAACAAATACTTTGCATCTGTCTTCACCAAGGAGGATATAGGTTATGGACAGTTAGGGGGTAGTGGTCATGCGGTATCAAGAGACTTGGGGAACTTTCCTGGGGAAGTAGGGGATCTAATGGATATCCGGATCTAGAAGCAGGAGGTTGTGAGTAAATTGTTGGGACTGAGGGCTGATAAAACCCCAGGGCCTGATGGGCTGCATCCCAGGGTGCTTAAAGAAGTTGCTATGGAAATTGTGGAGGCACTGGTCGACATTTTCCAAAGTTCCATAGATTCGGGGGAGGTCCCTGAGGATTGGAGAGTGGCTGATGTGGTGCCGATTTTTAAGAAGGGAGGGAGGGAGAAAACGGGAAATTATAGACCGGTCAGCCTGATGTCAGTGGTGGGGAAGATACTGGAATCTATCATAAAAGGAGTAATAGCAGAACACTTAGGCAGAAATAATAGTATAAGGGCTAGTCAGCATGGATTCCTTAAGGGTAAGTCATGCTTGGTGCCTGCCACATTGACCACCGCCAGTGGGCTGATAACGCCTCAAACCGTGCATCTTGGCGCCTCACAGTTTGGCGGGCAGCAGCCTCCTTTGAAGAAGACCGCAGAGCCCACCTCACTGACAAAAGGCAAAGGAGGAAAAACCCAACACCCAACCCCAACCAACCAATTTTCCCTTGCAACCGCTGCAATCGTGTCTGCCTGTCCCGCATCGGACTGGTCAGCCACAAACGAGCCTGCAGCTGACGTGGACTTTTTACCCCCTCCATAAATCTTCGTCCGCGAAGCCAAGCCAAAGAAGAAAAAAGTCATGCTTGACTAACCTTCTGGAATTTTTCGTGGATGGGACAAAGAGGGTGGACTTGGGAGAGCCAGTGGATGTGGTGTATTTGGACTTCCAGAAGGCCTTTGATAAGGTACCGCACGGGAGACTAGTGGGCAAGATCAGGGAGCATGGAATTGGAGGTAAGGTGCTGACATGGATAGGAAATTGGTTAAGAAATAGGAAACAAAGGGTTGGAGTAAGCGGGTCTTTTTCAGGATGGCAGGATGTGATGAGTGGATTGCCGCAGGAATCGGTATTGGGTCCTCAGTTGTTTGTAAATTATGTAAATGATTTGGATGAGGGGATTATTATTAACATGAGCAAATTTGCAGATGACACTAAACGGGGTGGCGGTGTGGGGTGTGAGGAGGATGTCAGGAAAATGCAGAGGGACTTGGACAGGTTGGGGGTGTGGGCTGCTGAATGGAAGATGACGTTCAATGTGAGCAAATGTGAGGTTATCCATTTCGGGGGCAATAATAGGAAAGCTGAGTATTATTTAAATGGAGACAAGCTAGGGAGTGGGGAGGAGCAAATGGATCTGGGTGTACTTGTTCACCGGTCACTGAAGGCTAACATGCACGTTCAGAAAGCTGTGAAATGGGCAAATGGCATGTTGGCTTTCATAAAGAGGGGATTGGAGTATAGGAACAGAGACGCCCTTCTGCAGTTGTACAGGGCCCTGGTGAGACCCCACCTGGAGTATTGCACCCAGTACTGGTCTCCAATTTTGAGGAAGGACATACTAGCAATAGAGGATGTGCAGCGCAGATTTACAAGGTTAGTTCCAGCGATGGCGGGGTTGACATATGCTGAAAGGCTAGAAAAACTAGACTTGTATCCGATGGAGTTTAGAAGAATGAGGGGGGACATGATTGAGGTATACAAAATTATCAGGGGGATGGACAGGGTGAAGTCGGATTACATGTTCCCAGTGATGGGGAAGACGAGGACTAGAGGGCATAGTTTAAGAATACAGGGTAGGCCCTTTAGGACGGAGATGAGAAAACATTGTTTTACTCAGAGAAGTGTGAATCTGTGGAATGCTCTGCCATAGAGGGTGGTAGAGGCAGATTCGCTGATTATGTTCAAAAGAGAGTTAGATAAGACTCTTGTGGGCAAAGGAGTTCAGGGTTATGGGGATAAGGCTGGAAAGGGGTACTGATAGTAGTGATCAGCCATGATCTGTGAAATGGCGGTCACTGAAGGCTCGACAGGCAGAAGGGCCTACTCCTGCTCCTATTGTCTATTGAACCATTCTTCCAAGATCCCTCTGTTCCTCAATGCCCTCCCCTTCACTGCATACGTCTTGGTTATTCTTACCAAAATAAAGCCCCTCACACTTACCTATATTAAACTCCATCTGCCATCTTTCCAAACAGTCCAAATCCTTTTGTACTCCATGAAAACCCTCCTCACTCTCCACAACTCTTGAAAATAAGCCAAATGTATCACGTTATGTTAAGCTTCTCTTTGAAAATTTTAATTTCACATGCATTAAATGCGTACGTAAATTTCTCATTCAAAGATAATGAAAAATTAATACATAGTATTTTTTTTAATTCCCCCTGCCCAACAACCCAATAGAAAAGATAGATAACGTCTGGAAAGTATTTATAAAAAAATTACTAAAAAACTATCAAATAAAATCTAACAAATTTTCTTGATTTTAGGAGTCAGAAGGTTCAGGTTGGGCGATTACAACTTAATTCCTACAGTTTATAAATAGGATTCCCAAATCTTTCCAAAAATTTCAAATTTGTTACAGAAATTACATGTAATTATTTCAAGTGTCAAGGGACTTGGGGGGTTCTCGTTCAGGAAAACATAGTGAGTGGGTAACCACCAGGTTGGATCGGCAGGAAAAGAAAGCAAATTCTATGTTGGCCTTTGTTTCTAGGGTAGGGAGGTGTTGATAGGGCATGGGAGAGACCTCATTTGGAGAACTGCGAAGTTTATCTTAAAAAGGATGTGCTGTTGTTGGAGAGAGAGCAGAGATTTACCAGGATGATATATCTCCACTCTTCATTGGAGTATAGAAGAAGGAGAGGAGATTTCAGAAACCTTTCCAATGCTGAAAGGATTGGACAGTAGATGTGAATAATGTTTCCCTTGGATAAAAAGACATTGTCTTAGAATTGGAAGGTACCTATTTAAAGCAGATGAGAAATTTATTTCACCAGAAGGTCATGGAATTTGTTGCTGGATTGTTAAGAGAGTTTAAGTGGTGGGGGGGGGGGGGGCGGAATTAATAAATGGTTAATGAGTCAGGGTATCAAGGGATCAGGGGAAAAAGCCATAACTTGGAATGAGAGGCGAGAACTGTTTAGATCAGGGGATAGCAGACACAGTGGCATGAATGGCCAACTTCTGTTCCTTGTGATTTGACACCATTTTAACTAATGTACCTTTTAGAATTTTAACATCCATCCATATGTCCTCTGTATTTTGGATGTGAAACAACGGCTGTGCAGGAGAAGCCAGTGAGTTGGTGAGACCAATTGCTCTTCAGACTGGAGGCCTGTGATGAGAGATGTGCCTCAGGGATAGGTGCTGGAACAATAATGTGGTGAATTGGATTAGCAAGTTGGCAGATGACACCAAGAACGGAGGAGTTGTGGACAGCCAGGAAATCTTGCAGAAGGATCTGGACCAGCTGGAGAAAGGGCAGATGGAATTTAATGCAGACAAGTGTGAGGTGTCACATTTTGAAGGGCAAACCAAGAAAAGATAGACACGGTGAACGGTCGGGCACTGAGGAGTGAGGTTGAACAGAGGGACATGGTAAACGGGTGTCATTCCATGCAAGTGCTGTCACAGGTGGATTTGGGCGGGAATTGAAGATACCCAAGTTAACTAAAATTGAAAATTGTAAATGGGGCAAAAAAAGGGATCTATTTCAGAAATGTTTGTGACAACAGAAAATGGCTAAACCAACTTTAGATTAAATGGGAGATTCTTCTTTTGAATTAACCCAAGAAGAACGGACTACTTACTATGTGTGAAGATGGTGGATTAAATTGATGAATGTGCGATATAATTGGGTGAATTATAATTTTTTTTTACATCAGTTGTATTTAACTCCAGGAAAAAAAGATAAGGATTTAGTCATTCAGACTAATGTTTTCATTGTGGGATTCAAATTAATACTTTTTTTTGTCTATCTGGTTGTGTGATAAAGTTAAGCCTTTGAGGATTTATTTGAAACTACTTTAAAGAAACTCTTTTTATGTTCGATCCACTGCTTTTTCTAATGCGGTATATTACAACTTGAACAACGGGATTAAGAATGGATAAACCTCAAATTGAGTTTATTCAGTTAGTATTAGCAGTGGCCAGTAAATGCATTGCGATGACGTGGAAAATTAGGTTTGGTGTTTTCATTCTGCCGCAACGAATTGATATGATTTTTCTCTCCCTCAGTCGAGGGAGTTTGGGGGGGGTTAATTATGGGGAGGGGGGATGGAATATAGTTTTTTTTGGGAGGTTGGTTTATTTTGTTTACTATGTATTTTATATGTTCATAAATAAAGTTTAAAAAAAGATACACAACCAGTGTTTCAGGCTTGTGCCTTTTAACAGGGCTACGAGTATTTGTACTCTATAAAGGTTCACTGCTTGATCAGATGAGCTTCTCCAGCATTTGTGTCCTTACAGAATTTGGTTGAGTTACTATATGTGGACATCAGGTCATTTTTTCACCCTTAAATTGTCCATCCACACAGACAGGAACTTCTTTTTCCCACAACTAGCCTCATTTGGTGAAGTGTGTGGAATATTAGCTGTAGAATATCTTCTTCTGGGAATTATGATGAAGAAACCACTTTGGCAGAAAGCTGGGAAAGAGAGTTAAAAAGCACATTCCAGACAGGGATCAATTCTCACCTCCTCTACTGAGCCATACATATCCAAATGCCTGCCTGATCTTCAAAACAATGGTGCAAATTGTTAGACCTGATCCAAAGGCTGCAATAAGCCCCCAGCACCACTCAGACCCTGAATGGCATTGTTTCTGCTTTGAAGTGAAGAATTTAAGACTGCTATGAAATTAAGACATTTGGGTAAATTGGAAACCAGAAATCAGGCAGGCAGAGAATGATTACTAACGTGAACTGTGAGCAACTCTTCCAGACTCCTGTTGATTTTTTTGTGTTCCCTAACCCTAACTGGTACATGAGATTAGATGACCAACAAGAAGTCCTTTCCTTGTCTTTAGGAAGAGGATATGCAAAATGTAAAATACAGTGGCAGATAGAACAGTAACAGGTCATAACAAGCCCTGACCATCTGAAACAGGTCATGGGAATATAAATTTATTCAGTAATGTAGAAATGACTGCAAAAGCTGAGAAATTAGGAATTCATAAACTGAGGCAAAGATGGGATGGAGATTTGAACATAGAAAATGGACTGATCGTTATAAATGAGATAGACTGGTTCAATACAATTTTATTCACCAGACACCTCAAAAGAAAATACATGGAATCGGATTTGTTTCAAATGTTAACAAGTCATTTGTACTTTTCTGCATTTGACTTGGCAATGTCCTAAAGTTGGGCAGCTTGGTTGAAATAAGTATTTTTTTTAAAATTCCCACAGGATCCATGAGAAAGAAATGTTAAGGAATTAAATTTAAATTAGAACTGAATATTTACCAGGTGTAAATTGCTGCAAATTGTACAGCTAGAAAGTGCGTGGCCATATCTTGCAAACTGGCTGAGGTTCGGAACTGTTCACCACAAGAAAATAATGTATCGTTCACGAGATGAACATTCTATCTTTGGAGCCCACATTTCCTAAAGGTGGGTTGAAGTGAAGTTTTGAAATATTCACAATATTATGGTTAAATAAAACATCTGTTGAAGATCTCTGGTCCCTCATATGGGATGTGGAGAGGGTGGGTCTGGGTAGATCTCAATTTGTATTAATCAACCACATGTATCGGGATTTGAATTATATTCTTGTAAAATTAACAAGAATATAACTAACTCTTAAAAATTAATTTAAAAAAAACCCTGACCCACACAAATGCCCCTGTTCACCTTGCCATTTTGTAAAAGGTGATGGGGGGAAAATCCTGACACAAGGGACAGATTTGAACCTGGGTCACTGTCATTTTCTGTTAAACATGCCAAGATCAAAATTCGACTGACTGTCCTGTAACATAGTGCAATATTACACACACGTAAGGTAAGATGGTTACATCAGTAAAAATTAAATGAAATGCTTCTTACAGTCAAGAGCAAAAGAATTCCCTGCAGCCTCCAAACCAGCCCTTGCCCACAAATAACACCCCCCGCCCCCCTCCCCACCCCAATTCTGGGATCAAACCATCAGCAGCCTACACTTTGTTGGAATCTAGGGGTTAAAACATTATGAAAGAAATGATTAATTAATAAGTTGATATGTACTGCATGGTTCAGGGAAAAAGAGGAATGTGATTAAGTGGCAATCACAGCATGGAGCGAAGTTGGCTGAGCAAAATTGTCTGCTCCCAAATACAGGGAGAGGAAATTCATAAAACGATTTAGGAAGAAAGCTCCAACTGAAGGAGGTGGTGAGTAGCACAGGAGACACAGGCCAGACCAGAACAAAGAATGGCCTGCAAGAAACCAAGGAAATGGAAAACCAGTCTAGGAGGAAGATTAAGGCATGAGGAGGTGTTAAAGAGAACAGCAGAAATTGGCCAGACAGGAACAGAATGGTGATTAGAAATATCTGGTGATGAATTAATTTCTGATCAAAACAACAGGATAGTCTGGCCTGGAGGATTAAGATGGGAGCGCTACACCCCAGATATCTGCAAAACAGGAGATGACTTGTGATAACCCTTATGCAAAAAGATCTAGCAAAGGAAGCCAACTTTTGTTCTGTATGATAAGGTTGATCTATATAAACTGAGCCAACTGGACAATAGGGGTCAGTCTTGGGGAATAGCTCACTGTGCAGGTGACCTATGAACTAACGACTGACCCAGAGCTCTGTTAAGTTTTATTCTTGTGCTGGGTAATAAATTGACTGTTGAACCGAATACCTTCTCCTATCACTTCATTCAAAGAACACGCTGGACTCAGACCACATACAGACTAAATTAAGAGTAAGGGAAAGCCAGAGTCCGACAACTTCAGAGCCAAACCTCAGGCACAAACATCCCAAAACCATCATCCCAAGACAAGAGCTAAAGTTGCAGGCACCGTAAACCACACACATTAAAACAACACATTTCTCTGGCTCAATACCCACGAACCACATGGAACACCAGTTTGCAAACTACCCACAAACAGGGGCTTCCACAAACACCGGATTCCTTTCACCCCAACAACTCAAAGAACCACCCCAGAAAAAGCAGCCACAGTAAAACCAGGCTTCCTACCTTCCACTGATGGCAGCATCACCTCATCTCTGCCTGAAAGCTGCAAGTGACGAGAGTGGGGAAACTCTCCTGTTTGAAACCCTGAGCTGGAATCAGGAGGACAATTAATTCAGGTGTGAAATATCTCAGTAAATTGTGGCTGGCCCTTTAAACAAGGCCCATCTCCGCCCTTCAAGAGAGCTGCAATTAAGGGAATAGCACCTTTTTAATTTGGAGTGGGAGTTAAAACAGTTTTCTCACCTGTGGCATTGAGATGTTTGAGGAGATGATACCTCTCGATAGGGGAGTGTTAGAGCTTTATGAGAGATTTGTTTGTTTGTGGGGCTTGTCTTATGAATTTTGGTTTGGAAGCCTTTTGTGGTCTATGACAGCTGAAAACTAAGCAAACTAGGGTTTTCTTTGATCCTGATGGTTGTGCAGCAGTTCAAACTTCTCAAATGCAGAATTTGAGCTGTTTGCTCTCCCAGTGCCCTAGAGCATTGGTTTGGGAATATTTATGCCACAGGTGGTGTTATGGTCCTGTTAAGTCCATGACTCTGGATCAAATCTGGCCCCGTCTGCAAGGGATTTGTGTGTTCACCCACTCTTCAGTGGAGGTGGCAGGTTAACAGGTGTTTGTGGGGGGGAAAATCGCAGGTGAATGAGGGGGAATGCACGGAGCTGGTGGGGTGAATAGGAGTGTGAGGCAGTTGTTGGCGAAGGAGAGTGTGTTGCAGGGATGTGTAGCTGAGGACTCACCATCCAATCTCAGACCAGAGTGAAACAGGATTCTTATCGTGCTCACAAATTCCTTCGTCACTCCTCAAACGATGATCAGTATTCTGACTCAAGCGTTTTCTGGCCTTGTGACGACAAGCGGGCCTAACGTTCCAATGGCAAATGAGGCAGGGAGGATGTTTCCTGTAATAGAGGTAGTAAAAGTTCCATTAGAGAGGAATACGTTGCCTTTAACTGATAACATGCGGTGGGGTCTCGGTACATTTGGTGATGTCTGGGATCTCTCTATCAATATAAAAAATGAAAATCAAGGCTGGGTCTCTCTGTGGGGGGGGGGGGGTATCTAATATTTGCTTATGTCATAATCTAATTCATCCCAACTGGCAGTGCGGGCTTTGTTCCCCAAGGCATCCGTATTGGCTGTCCATGGACCATCTCTGTCCCAATGCAGTCCTCAGTGTCTCTTGCATTTAAATCAATGATGGCATCAGCACCTTTTGGCCAATTTTAGCTGTGTTTACTCAGTCAATCTGGCCAGTTTAGTTTTTCATTCAGTACTGGTGTCTGGGGTTAATGGGAGTAGTGGATGATTGATAATTCCTGAAATAATTCTTCATTCATCTTATTTTTTTTAAATTATTTAATTTCACATATGCATTAAAAACTAATTTTTTATTTGAAATAACATCAAATGAATGCATAGTGATTAAAAAAAATTAACCCCTTGTCTTGGGATGATGGTTTTGGGATGTTCGTGCCTGAGGTTTGTCTCTGAAGTGGACGCTGCTGATGGGTTGATCCCAGAATGGGGGGGGGTGTTTGTGGGCAAGGGCTGGATTGGAGGAATTCTCTTGCTCTTGACTGCAAGAACCATTTCATTTAATTTTTCCTGATGTAAAGAAAAAAAGAAAAAAACATCTGGATAGTATTTATAAAAATTTACCAAACCTTTCAAATAAAATCTAACATCTTAAATTTCTTGATTTTAGGAGTCGGAAGGTTCATGTTGAGCTTCCAAGTTACTGCCACACATTTTACCCCAAGAACAATTACAGCACAGAAACAGGTCATTTGGCCCTTCTCGTCTGCTCTGAACTAAATACTCTCCTCTAGTACCACCTCTCTGCATTCCCCACCCCTCCAATTTTCTCTTAAATGACAAAATGGACCCTGCTTTCACTATTTCTCCCGGAAGCTCACTCCACTCAGCCACCATTGAGTCAAGAAGTTCCCCCTCACGTTACTTCAAAACTTTTGCCTCTTAACTCAAGACCTCTTGTTTCAATCTCTCCCACTTGCAATGGAATTGCCTATCCACATCAACTCTATCCATCCTTCTTGTAATTTTAAATACTCTACCAAATCCCCTCTCGGCTTTCGAGTTGACAGGAATGCACTCATGGATGGTTGGATGAATTCTCTTGGGGAACAGTTCATAGTGGCTCAAAAGTGCTTGATTAGATGCAAGGAGAGCTGCCACTGAATGTTGCATGTATTTGGTTCTGGGTTTCGAAGGTACCTCAGCTCTCTCTCTTTTGTACTCGGTCCAAAAGACATTGCTGATCTTATTTGGAATTAGACCAGTTTCAATGAAGCAATGCTGAAGATTTTTGCTGGGGGGGGGAATAAGCATTGCATTAAATTAAGCTGCGGCTGGTCATCCTTAAGTGTTGATCTGCAGTCCAAGTCTGGTGAGCTTTCTGGGATGGGCTAACGTTCCAGGCAACTCCTTCTTCACACAACAGGATTCAACATTTAATAGGACGGGGGGTGGGGGAATAATCTTGGGTTAAGTTCCATTTGTGTTTTAGTTCATAAAGCCCATTGGATTTTGACTTCTATCGGGAGCACAGTGGGATATGAACAACATTTCTTGTTGTTTTCAGAGTATATCTTTCCCCTGGTTTATAATTCTTTGTGTGAATCATTTTTTTACTCCTGTCCAAGTTAGTAACAGGAAACACTGTGGGAGTGGGACGCTGTTTCATCGCTGGTAAAGTCCAACAACTGGTGAAACATTGACATGATTGAAGCTCTCTGGAAGGCAGCTTTCCAATTACTGCAGGTAACTTTCAGTTCAAGATCTTTCACCCCATCTTCCTCACTCGTGCACAGTGTCACGGCCGTCAATGACGGAGGGAGGAAAGTTGGTTTGAAAATGAGCAAATTGTTTACGTCAGAGCCAAGTCTGAAACCACCTTTTATTGAATCAAGTGAGATGCAGGACTGGTCACGGTGGCTGCTGGGAAGCACATGCAGATAGCCTTGCCCACAAGGAATCTTTTGAGTCCTCATTCTCAACATAGGGTGGCAGTGTCCTAGGGTCTCCTTCTTTCGCCTCGTCTTCCTTAATCATCTGAAGCCTGATTTCTTTCCCCTCTCATTCAGCCTGCATTATTTTCTGCATCCTCTCCCTGTTACTCCATTGCTTTCTATTCCCTTCATTTTCTCCCTCATCATTAATTTTAGCAAAGATGACTGGCTTGGTTTAGTCTGTAACATGTTTGAGTTTCAAGTGGAACATTTAACGTGGGCTCAGTGCTGTTTTGAAATATTAGCAGAACAGAGGATGACACCAGTCACTAATGGATAGAAGAGAAAAAGATCCCCCTCTCTCTGGTAAGGTCGTGGGCAAGAGACCTAAGAGAGGAACAAGTCTGAATAAACATCTTTCCTGATTAACTGTGTCCGGTGCATTGATTGAGTGGTGCTGTTGCAGCAGACCCCACTCTTATCCATAATTGATTGGAAACTAATCTATGGTCACTGGACCCAAAATGTTCACATACACGTTTTACCTCTCCAACTATTACAGCATCGAAATAGGCCAACTTTGCCCTTCGAGTCCACGCCGAACACTTTGTCCTACCTAATCCCATTGACCTACACTCGCCCCTTGACCCTCCATTCCTTTCCTGTCCAAATACATATCCAACTTCTCCTTAAGAGCTAATATTGAGCCTGCCTCCTCCACTTCATCTGCAAGTCCATTCCACACACCCACCACTCTGAGTGAAAGTCCCCCCCTCACATTTCCTCGAAACTTCTGCCCCTTTCTCTCAACCCACGTCAAATCTATACCCCAATAATTTTAAATACCTCAACCCAATCCAACCTCAACCTTTTATGCTCCGCAGAATAAAAATTTTGCTTAACCTTTCCCTATAACTTAGACCTGTGGTTTTCAAAATGCTCTCAAACTCAAATTCCACTTGAAGCAATCCCTACACCAGAAGTGCTCTGTGATTAGTCAGGAATTGATTCAGGTGCTATGAAAGGAACCATCTACATCCTACAGGATGGAGCGCCAGAATAGCGTACATAGTTGAAGAAATTAAATTCCAAGACTTTGCTCTGCAAGTGTTTCAACTTCAAAAGTACAGCCCCTCATGGCCAATCCCGGGAATTTACTGGGACAGGGTCCAGTGGAAAAGGGACACTGTCCAAATGCCAGTGTCAAACGATGTCATTTCACGCCACCTCTAACCCTACTCATATCCGCGGCGTTTGCCGACGTCGGCCTGATGGTAAAACCAGTGGAAGAGAGACAGCAGAAAATCACCTGTTTCCAGTCGAAGGCAGAACACTCCGCTCCCCGGGGATGAGTTGTGTTCAGTGGAAAAGCAATCTTGTGTCCCAGTGGAAATGGGACCAAGGGCTTCCTAACCTGAGACACTGCATGGCCAATGAACTGGGATTCCCGTGGAAAAAGGGTTTCAGACTGCTTTGTAAAATCTGCATGCAGTGCTTCAACCGAAATGAAGGCCAATGGGATGATGAGCTTCATTAAACTTTTCTACGTGGTCGTGCGTGAAAGTGAGGCCATTTTGGCAAGAAAGCGCAGAAAAATTAACCACGATCACAGGAGTGACCTCCACGTGAGACCTGGAGCAATATCTTCATGGAAACAAGCGACAACTTGACCAAATATCTAATCTCATTTATAAAAATAGCACTGGCCTTCGCGAAAAGATGTATCACGATCAACTGGATGTCCGATAGCACGCTGGGCTGTGGAAATGAACTGCTGTTACCTACGGGAAAAAAAAATCACATAAACGTGACCCTTTGGTAAAGGTCTGTCAGCTGTACCTGGACCACATAGGGGCCCAGACACTAATATAAATGAACAATAAAAGGGGATGAATGTAACCATTATATAGACCAAAACCAAGTTTCCCCAACTGGACTCATCTACTTGTAATCTCTGAAAATGTGGATATGAAAACAAACTGCAATAGAGAGAGAAAAAATTCAAAGTGCAAAAGGGAGAGTCTTTAAATGAGTCCCTGAATGTGTGTTGAGTCTCGTGGTGAAGGGGTAGCAGCTGTTCCTGAACCTGGCTATACCTCTTTCCTGATGGGAGCAGTGAGAACAGAGCGGGTGATGTGGATCCTTGATTGCTGCTGCTCTCTGACAGCAGCGTTCCCTGCAAATGTTCCCAAATGTGGCGGGTTTTTACATGAGATGTCCTGGGCGGTGTCCATACTTTTGTAGAGATTTTTGCTCAGGGGTATTGGTGTCACAAGACAACTGATCAAACCTACTACAAACTGAACCTTTCACCCCTCACACCCGTAAACCCACTATTTTTCTTGCATCAATGTGCCTGTCTAAATGTTAAAGGTCCCTATTATTCCAGACTACACCATCCTGCCCGGCCATGCACTCCAGGCACCCGCAGCCTTCTGCACGTTCTCTTTCTACAAGTCCTTCAGCAGCCTTGTGTTTCCTCAGCACTGCCTGCTCCTCCACCAAGCTCTGCCTCAAATCCATTCACTCTATGAGCTTCCTGCATCACTCCAGAGAAAAGCCCAAGGTTTCTCTCTCTGGATATTGCATTTACTTCATTCTGATGGGCTGAATTCCTGCAGCTTCCCAATCAAACATCTGCAATCACCTTTAAATTGTGCCCCTCTGCACAGATTTGTGCCACCTGCTTTTAAACAGGTTAAATCCTATGGGCATTCTGACAGTGTCCTTCCACTCTCTCTCTCTCTCTCTCTCTACCGGTGGACCTAAATCCTTCTGCTCAAATTGTTGCTTGGTCTGGGCTTCCGTCCTTTTGCCTGGATTCTCATTCTCTGCTATTTCAATCTGAAATACGAGGAATAAAACTGTGGGGATATGGATCGGAATTCTTTCTGGCTAGAGCATCTCAAACACTGCTCTCATCCTCGTGTGTGCACAGGTAGAGACAAGAACAAATCTTGTCCTTAGTCACTGTGAAATCCATCTCCAAGATGATGGCACTTTATTCCTGTGTTTTTTTTTGAACCTTGCTTAGTGCTAGTTTTTCCTTTTGAATTGAACATTGCAATATATGTTAATGCACTTTCCAAATGGTTTTACAATGTAAACAATATTTTAAAGAAAAATCTGAAGACTTCACCATCTGAGATGCAGATTCTAATCTGTGGCTTCGGCGGGTCCGCGCCCAGGGGTATTTGAATTATTTTAACATAACATAACAATTACAGTACGGAAACAGGCCATTAGGCCCTTCTAGTCCGCACCGAACCAAACACCCCTTTCTAATCCCACCTCCCTGCACAATGCCCATAACCCTCCATCTTCCTCTCATCCATATACCTGTCCAACCTTTTCTTAAATAATACAATTGACTCCGCCGCCACTATTTCTCCCGGAAGATCATTCCACACAGCTACCACTCTCTGAGTAAAGAAGTTCCCCCTCATGTTACCTCTAAACCTCTGCCCCTTAATTCTTAACTCATGTCCTCTTGTTTTAAACTTTCCTCCTCTTAACGGAAATAGTCTATCCACATCCATTCTGTCTATCCCTTTCATAATCTTAAATACTTCTATCAAATCCCCTCTCAACCTTCTACGCTCCAAAGAATAAAGACCCAATCTGTCCAATCTCTCCCCATAGTCCAGATGCTTAAACCCAGGCAACATTCTGGTAAACCTTCTCTGCACTCTCTCCACTCTGTTTATATCCTTCCTATAATTAGGCGACCAGAACTGCACACAGAACTCCAAATTAGGCCGCACCAACGTCTTATACAATCTCAACATCACCTCCCAACTCCTATATTCCATGCAATAATTGATAAAGGCCAGCATACTAAAAGCCTTCTTCACCACCCTATTCACGTGAGTTTCTACCTTCAGGGAACGATGTACCGTCACTCCTAAATCTTTCTGCTCTTCTGTATTCCTCAATGCTCTCCCATTTACCACATATGTCCTATTCTGATTCTTCATACCAAAATGAAGCACCTCACACTTATCAGCATTAAATTCCATCTGCCATTTTTCAGCCCACTTTTCTAAGCAGCCCAAATCCCTCTGCAATCCTTGAAAACCTTCTTCATTATCCACTATTCCACCTATCTTAGTATCGTCTGCATATTTACTAATCCAATTCACCACCCCATCATCTAGATCATTAATGTATATAACGAACAACAATGGGCCCAATACAGATCCTTGAGGCACACCACTGGTCACCGGCCTCCAACCTGACAGACAATTATCCACTACCACTCTCTGGCCTCTCCCTTTCAGCCAATGTTCAATCCATTTGACTATCTCAAAATTTATACCTAAAGACTGCACCTTCCTAACTAACCTTCCATGTGGTACCTTATCGAAGGCCTTACTGAAGTCCATATAGACAACATCCACTGCGCTACCCTCATCCACATTCCTAGTCACCTCTTCAAAAAATTCAATCAGATTGGTCAAACATGACCTTCCTCCCACAAATCCATGTTGAGTGCTCCTGATCAGACCCTGTCTATCCAGATGTTTATAAGTACTATCTCTAAGAATTTTCTCCATTAATTTACCTACCACATACGTCAAACTTACAGGCCGATAGTTGCCAGGCTTCCTCCTTGAACCTTTTTTAAATAACGGAACCACATGCGCAATGCGCCAATCCTCCGGCACTATCCCCATATCTAATGACATTTGAAAAATTACCGCCAGAGCCTCTGCTATTTCCTCCTTCACTTCTCTCAATGTCCTGGGGAAGATCCCGTCTGGTCCCGGAGACTTATCCACCTTTATATTCTTCAAAAGCCTTAAAACTACACCTTTTGTAATCTCTATATTCCCCATATTTACCCAATTTGCTTTTTTTATCCCACATCTCCCAATATCCTTCTCCTTAGTGAATACCGAAGAAAAGAAACTGTTCAATATCTCCCCCATTTCTCAAGGTTCCACACACAGTTTTCCACTCTGATTTTCTAAGGGACCAATTTTGTCTCTAGCTTCCTCTTACCATTAACATATTTGTAGAATTTAAAGAGGACCGTCTTCCAATGTCTGCAGTGAAACTGGGAGAAAGAGGGTTGGGCTGTCGGTGTCATAGTTAATGACGTCTCATTACAGAGCTGAAAGCTTACAGTCTGTGGTGAACTGATATTCTTGTCCCACTGACCAGCACACCTTCCTGCTCATTCCCATCAATGGGGCCGGGATTCCCTCAACCTCACGGGTCCCCCTCACACTCGCAGTTCTCCGATCCCCTCAACCATACGGATCCACCAAACCACGCGGGTTCCCACCCCCACCTTCAGCCTCGCAGGTGCCCTCAGCCTTCTGGGTCCACGTCCCAGTCCCCCCTCCGCCCTCTGGGTCACCGTACCTCCTCAACCTTCTGGGTCCCCGTCCCCTTCCCCCCTCAGCCTTCTGGGTCCCCGTCCCCGTCCCCCCTCAGCCTTCTGGGTCACCGTACCTCCTCAACCTTCTGGGTCCCCGTCCCCTTCCCCCCTCAGCCTTCTGGGTCCCCGTCCCCCCTCAGCCTTCTGGGTCCCCGTCCCCGTCCCCCCTCAGCCTTCTGGGTCCCCGTCCCCGTCCCCCCTCAGCCTTCTGGGTCCCCGTCCCCGTCCCCCCTCAGCCTTCTGGGTCCCCGTCCCCCAGCAGCCTTCTGGGTCCCCGTCCCCCAGCAGCCTTCTGGGTCCCCGTCCCCCAGCAGCCTTCTGGGTCCCCGTCCCCCCTCAGCCTTCTGGGTCCCCGTCCCCCCTCAGCCTTCTGGGTCCCCGTCCCCCCTCAGCCTTCTGGGTCCCCGTCCCCCCTCAGCCTTCTGGGTCCCCGTCCCCCCTCAGCCTTCTGGGTCCCCGTCCCCCCTCAGCCTTCTGGGTCCCCGTCCCCCCTCAGCCTTCTGGGTCCCCGTCCCCCCTCAGCCATCTGGGTCCCCGTCCCCCCTCAGCCTTCTGGGTCCCCGTCCCCCCTCAGCCTTCTGGGTCCCCGTCCCCCCTCAGCCTTCTGGGTCCCCGTCCCCCCTCAGCCTTCTGGGTCCCCGTCCCCCCTCTGCCTTCTGGGTCCCCGTCCCCCCTCAGCCTTCTGGGTCCCCGTCCCCCCTCAGCCTTCTGGGTCCCCATCCCCCCTCAGCTTTTTGGGTCCCCGTCCCCCCTCACCTTTCTGGGTCCTGATCACCCTCACCCTTCTGGGTCCTGATCACCCTCACCCTTCTGGGTCCTGATCACCCTCACCCTTCTGGGTCCTGATCACCCTCACCCTTCTGGGTCCTGATCACCCTCACCCTTCTGAGACCTGATCACCCTCACCCTTCTGTGTCCTGATCACCATTACCCTTCTGGGTCCTCATTCCCCTCACCCTTCTGGTTCCACGAGTACCTCAGCCTTGCGTGTCCCTCAAACGTCTGGATACCCGTCCCCCTCAGTCTCGCAGGATTCCCGCCCCCCACAGCCTTGCGTGTCCCTCACTCCTCTGGCAGATCTCCCACACCCCTCTGGCGGGTCCCCCTCATCCTTCTGGGTCCTCGACCCCCCTCACCCTTCTGGGTCCCCGACCCCCTCACCCTCCTGGGTCCCCGATCCCCTCACCCTTCTGGGTCCCCGACCCCCTCACCTTTCTGGGTCCCCGTCCCTCTCCCCCCTCTGCCTCGCAGGCCCCAACCCCCCCCTCTGCCTCGCGGGCCCCGACACCCGTCTGCCTCGCTTGCCCCGACACCGCTCAGCCTCGTTGGAGCGTTCCCCCCTCAGCCTCGTGGGCCCCGACTCCCCTCAGACTCGCGGGCCGCGACGCCCCTCAGCGTAGCGGGCTACGACCCACCTCAACCTCGCGGGCCGCAAACCTCCTCAGCCTCGCGGGTCCCCGATCCCACTCAGCCTCGCGGATCCCCCTCCCCCCCACAGCCTCACAGACCCCGACCGCCCCCTTCAGCCTCGCGGGTCCCCGACTACCACAAACCCTAACGCCACCCCGACCCAAACTCCCTCACGGTTCCCCGGCCCACCTCACAACCATCCCCCTGCCCGTTCCCCTCCGAGCTCCGGCCGCCCCCGACCCAAAGGGCGACCCGTGGAATCTCTGTCCTCCCTGGTCTCGCTCCCAAAATGCCCCGATTCCCGCCCGTGAGGAACCGACATGAACCTCTCTCCCCCTCCCGCTCGCCACCAACTCCTCCAAAGGCGGCAAAGATCAACAACATGGCAGCCACCAGGGGTCGCTCTCGCGAGAGCTTGGGCCACCCCTCCACGGGATCTCCTCTCCACCACCCCGAGCCCCTGGATGGAGCCCCAGGGCTCGAGGTCCAGCCCTTTGGAGCCCCCTCTCTCCTGAGAACCTCGTCCAACTGGGGAAGGGTCCGAGAGCTGCCTCGGGCCTCCAGTCCATCTCCCCTTCAGGCTGCACATTTCCACACCAGAACCTGCCCCACATTTCCCTCCCCCCCCCCCCCAAGAGTCCAGTCCATCCCACCTCCACCACCTTGGCCCAAAGCTCATTCCACGCTCCCACCCTCCTCTGAGGGAAAAAAATCCCCCTTCAATCTCAATCCATGTCCTCCTCTTTGAATCTCTCCCACTCTCCTTGGAAACAGCCTGTCCCCATGGACACGATCCGTCCCCCCTCACAATTTTCAAATCTTCCTCAATCTTCTACGCTCCAGGGAATAAAGTCCCAGCCTGTCCAACCTTCCCCTGGAACTCAAACCCCGAAAGCCAGACCACCTTCTTGTCCCTCTCCTCGACGCGCTGTCTCATTCCTATCCTTCCTCTCCTCCGGCCACCCAAACGGCACACAACGTTCCCAAGTTGGCCTCACCCATGCCTCGTCCAACTTCCTCGTGGCCTCCCACCTCCTGCACTCAATCCTCTCATTTCTGAAGGCCAAAATACCAGAAGCTTTCTTCACTCCCCCCCACCCCCCCATCTCTACAAGGGACTCCACTTTCGGGCAGTTCTGTACCACAGTTCCTCAATCCCTTTGTTTGACAACACTCCTCAAAGGTCTGCCATTTAACATTCAAACTCTTACGTTTTAAGAATCAATTGCAGAGATCCATGGATGTGAGAAGTCAGGAGGGTTAGGGACTGGGTGCAGGTCGATGAGACTGGCAGAATGATATTTCACCATGGACGAGAAGGGCAGAAGGGTCTCTTTTCTTTGCTGTGGGGTTTCTAGGGTAGAG